>NW_005842262.1:434622-457816 GCF_000455745.1 Alligator sinensis | reverse complement strand
TCCTAGTTGGCCCCAGGGAAACACATTCCTGCTTGTGGGGACATGCCCCCTGAGTTAAAGTTTTGTACAAACTGTAGCTAATGTTGAGAGTGCTCAGACCAAAGCATGGTTCCAAATATCCACCAAGCAAAAATAAACACATGCATGTGCATACTCCCACACACATACATGTACACCACAAAGAAATGAAATCCTTAAAGCATAACTCAGTAGCACTGAGTAGTTTTGAAGCAGATCCAAATCAAAGCTTGGCAGTTGTTGCTTTCTTCACTCAGATATATTTGGAGCCTCATAATAAAACTCAAGGGGCCTCAAAACTTATAGGAGCTGAATGAAAAGCTCCAAAGCACCCTGGAAAAAACAAACCCATTCCTTTTTACACTGCTATAGTAACCATCAAAAAACTAGCATGCAGCAATGCTAAAAAAATAAAGCTAAGACAAAAGACACTAATAAAATAAATATTTACAGCAGAAAATGTCTCTCATCTCCAATACATTGAAAAATGAATGCCATACCCTATTTTCAAAGGGATTGCAGGCAGAACTGAAACTCCTATGGTTAGTTTCGCAACATTTCTATTATAAGATCTTGTTTTCAATAGCTTAAAAGTTTACCAGATTTTAACCATAAGGATTGAGTTTCTGTTTTCTTTTAGAAAATTTTAGCAAAAAAAAGTTTTTTTTAAGAAAAAAAGTTTTGTCCATGTGAAATGTTTTCTGTAAAGGTGCACTGATACATCAGTCCCATATCAGATCTGCACTGATAAAAGGAAAATTTACAGTATTGGCAATCGGCATTTTTTGGCTGATGTGGCCAATAATGTGGCTGATAAATGTCCCGTGCATGTGCACAGCCACAGTGCAGCACGCAGATGGCTAGGAGTGCAGCCTGGCAGCGTGGAGAGCAGTCAGGTCCAGCTAGTAAGTATGTTGTGGGGGGGGGAGGGAAGCAGGGGCATATCGAGGCCCCTGAGTTGAGGGAGTGGGGCTGGGACTAGGGCTAGGGTTGGGGCAGGCGCTGCCCAGCTGGGATGGGGTGAGTTGTGGGACAGAGCCATGAGCAGCTCATCCGGGGGGCATGGAGGAGGGGCAGCTCCTGCTGCTGCAGGCACCCTGTGAGGGCATGGGGCCAGATCTGCATGCGAGGTGAGGGTGGGCTGCCACTGTGGACTGGAGCTGGAGTGGCACCAAGCTCCTCCTGGCAGGGGGCTGGACTGTGTTCAGTTTTGGGGTGGCTGCAGCCTCCCCTTGCACCGCACTCCCAGCACCCCCTCCACCACAACAGATTTACCAGCTGGATGCTGCTCTCCACGCTGCCTGGCTGCATATCGGCAATCCAATCAGTATCAGCCTATACGGCTCATTAAAAATCAGCCATTGGTATCGGCCCAAAATACTCTATCAGCACATCCCTAGTTTTCTAGCAACTCATTTGCTGAGAAACTTTAGCACCTCCATGCTTTGAAGGGGGAACCTGGCATTTAATGGCAGTGGAAAACAAAGAAAGGAGGGCAACCGTAACAGAGACATTTCTTAAACTGTTCAGTTCCTGATTTTTGCAACCTTAATGTTCTTTTAGCCCACTTTTTTCCATGCAATACCTTGCTACATACTTGGTGCAGCTTAAGATATAGGATGGTACTACATAATTTGACATCCTGTTCTTTCAGTACACCAGAATGTGGTCAGCTGTTCCACGGGCATGTGACAGGTTGAGGGCTGGGATAAGCACCATTCTCTTGTTTCCCCTCTGCAACTCTGCCAAGCACCAGGACTGCTCCCCCTCTGTGCTCTAATGTGAACAAGGAAAGGTGGGAAGTGGCCCTGACCCCAGCTTCCATAAGCCCTTGCCATCAGAGGGCACATCTACATGTGCAATTAATGTGACTGAATATATTCCGGCTCAATTAGGGCATTTTTACACATGTTCTGGGAGGCATGGAAGGGTGCTTTAATTAGCAAGGGCTTTTACCCAAGCGTCATGGGCATCAGCATCCCCTATGCTGAAAAATGGCAGTGGGGCGCTTTGAACTAAAGCTTGTTTGAGAGCTTTAGTTCAAAGCGCCCTGCTGCCATTTTTTGGCACAGAGACGCTAATACACATGATGCAAGAGTCTGCTGGAGCACATTTATTTTTGTGCTCCAGCAGACTCAATTCATTTCCAGCACATCAGAGCTGGCTCCCCGCACAGATCTAAAAGCCCTTAGAGTTGGAGTAAACTAATCCTGATGTCACCATCTACATGTGCATTTAAGTGCAGTAATTTACTGCGTTGCCGGATACCACTTGAATTGGATGGGACTATCCTGCAGCACAGTAAGTTAGTCTACTGTGCCCTAACTGCTGCACACCTGTAGACAGCATTGCTTTACTGCACAGAAAAGTAGTCTGCTGTGCAGTAAAGCGTCTTGTGTAAACACGCCCAGAACCACCTAAACACCTAAGTAGAACCATGGGGCAGCTCTGGAGTCCTGAAGGATCATAGCACAGATGAAAATTTTGGAAGGAACTTCCAGGGTCAGAACATAGGTCTTGGATGTATGAGCCTGAGACATGCCAGGTAGCTAGTGGCCCTTCTTTGTTCTTGAACAGCACCAGGGATCACACCCTCTTTCTAGGCTCTTCTGTTCTTTAGTGCTCCTATCAGACATCACCACCAATATAACAGTGCATAAGAGAGCAGGGGTTGTTTCACAGCTACTTGATGTGGTTTTAGTAGGTTCCACTGCTACCAGCACATCTAAGGAAACAATCAGGCATACAGCTACTTCTTGCTCTCAGAAAAAAAGAAAGTATATGTTTATATTTAATAGCTTGGCCCTTGAATCTTTCAGCTGTAACCTTAGACATGAAATCCCTGCTGTATAAGCCAGACGAGGGAAAAAACAAAAAAGGAGAGACTTTGAGTGCCCCAGTGAAAGAAAGCAGATACAAATCTATTTTTAAATTACATGCATATGGTTGATAGTCCTTTTAACTGCTTTGGGTTTTTTGGGGATTTTTTTTTTTTGTAAACTTATCATGGCATAAAGAACAGGCTCTGTGAAGGAATGCTTGATATTCCAGTGCTGGTCTGTTGTGTTTTCTGGTAAATTTTACTCTTACCTACAGCCACTAGTGGAGCTGGGGCCAAATGCGTTACTTTTTTCCCTAAAAATATTTGTCTGACATCTGTTTTGTTTTATTGACTTCTGCAGCACCTTCCTCTATCCCCAGCATTTCTCCTCCCAGAATCCCCCCAAAAACCCTTAAAAAGGCATTTTTGTTCAGAAAAATGGGAACAGGAAAAGCGACTTGAAAATCAAATCCTACAAACAGATATGAGAACCAATGTAACCAATCTCCACGGTCTTGGTAGGACTGGTTTTTCATGATCTGATTATGAATTTTTATGGATTGAACACAAGGACCCATGAGGACTTTTTGGGGAGAGGGATGCTAATAGGGCTCTGAGGATTCATTTCTCAAAAACACTGAATACTCAGAACTGCCACCAAAGTCAGCTGAAGTTTAGAATTGTGCAGCATTACTGAAAAATAGGTCCTGGATGACACTCTTTAGTGAAAATATGGCCAATACGATAATTACAGTAAACAGTAAGAGACCAATAAAAAGTACAATTAAATGGAAATGATGCTGGTGAAATATTGTACCAAGCCAGTAGCAAGATTTTCTCTTTCTAACTTCATCTGTTCACTCCTCTTTCAAGTTTTAACATGGGCTAGATATAATTTCTACAGACAATCCTTTTTACTCCTACGACAAAAATTCAACATTCTTTGCACATTAACAAGGAGTTATTACCATCTGTATTGTATTCAGTCTCTTCTTAGTGTGTACAAATATCTGGCAAACTAACCACCTCCTCAATGCCAGTAACAATCCTTAGAATTATAAAAATGCAGTCTTGTGTAATAGTTGGTATACAACAGCCATTTCTAACAATTCACTGCTGCAAGAGAAGCCAAGTCTTAAGAGTGCTTAGGGCTGCCTTCCTAGGTTTTAAACATTAATTTAGGGTTTCATGAAGGTCTGGGGACTGGCAGCATTTGAGAGAGAACACTGAGCAGGTACAGCACAGGTGGCGGCAATTTTCTTCCCCATGCCCCATTTGTGTGACCCAGAGGAATTGACACCCAGTGTGAAAATAGCTACATCTCTGTGCTCATTCAATATCTGGCCTTTGTAACTAAAAAGTTTGTTTGTTATTCATATACCTATCTACTAGGAAATGTATAGAAAAGCACTAATCCAGCTCGTTTACAGAGCAATCATCAGATAACATATGGTTGGTTGCTACTTGCATTTGGGATGGAATCTTGCCAGTAGAGTAGCTGTCTGAAAGGTTTCCATTTTACTTTAGATACCAATCGTATGTCTTTAGTGTGCAAACAAGAGTTCACTGCAGTAGACTTCAAGCTACCTAGACCTACACTGGGGAGTGGCACATGAAGCAGTTCACTGCTGCCAGGAGCAGCATGTACAGCTGTTCACTGCTCCCAGATGGGGAAGGGCCTGATATAAGTAACTCAGAGATGTGGGGAAGAGCAAGCACAATTGGGAGGGGGCTGGTGGGTCTGTGCGGGAGAAGGGATGCCCAGTTAGTGGGGAGTTGGAGGTGGATGATTAGCACAGCCCTGGGGTTGGGGTTGGCCTTTCCCAGCCCCAGGGCTACACTGCAAACGCGTACAAATATTCAGGAGATTGGGTTAACCTTTCCTAGACTGGGTTGACCAGATCTTGATTGTGCCCCTCCTGCGGTGAACTAACTTAGATTGAGTGCACTATTTTTGGCTGAATTAAACCTCCTGAACGCCTGCATGCGAGGCATTTAGACTGACCTAACCCTGGTTAGGGCTGTCTAAACGTAACATCTATACATCCCCGTAGTATTTATAGTTTTCTCATATTCCTGGTTTCTCTTCTCATAGCATTTGCAGTGCTCCCTATATAAAACTAAGGAAATACCTACTTAGGAAGTACGGAGGAAATTCTATCAATCATAACCAAATATTTTATTTATAAATAAATAAATAAATAGATTTAAAAGTTTAAACATACTGGGGGAGGGGAAGAGGGTTATTATTTTTGAGAGATCACTAACTTAGAAGTGAAAGGTTTTATATACTGCATTACCAATGTACAAAGATATCAATCCCTTCGCTACCAAAACATTGTATCTATTTACTTGATTTTCCCCCCTCTAAATCACAGGAAACACTGAAAACTGTCAATCGAATTCAGAGTAGAGCTGGGCAACATTTTCTTAGTGAAATAATTTATTTGCTAAAAAATTTCAACTCCAGGGTGACTAAAACTACTTGTGAATGTAGATCAAAATTGGTGAATACTTTTAGACAAGGAATTAGATACGTCTAAAACAGGACACCTGGACTCCTCAGGGCTGGTTTCACAGGGGGACTTCAAACATTATTCACAAAACTGAAAGTGAGGTGGTGTTCCTCTGCAATGCTCCCCAGTACACTCAATTGGAACATGGGAAATTCTCAGTTGAAATCCCATCTCTGCCTTAATTGCAGCAAGGATCTTCACTGGTGGGTTTCCCCACCTCCCAGAAACCATGCTAAGACCCTGGTAATCAGGCAGCCTGGGTCTCTCAGTCTTCTGCTGAAGGTTTCCACTTTACAGGAAGAATTAAGTACCCAATGGCACATGCCAGAGTGAGCACAAAAGCGTGAAAATGATTCCACAGCTTTGCAATTAGAGTGCTTACTGGTGGGGGTGGGAGAGAAGGGAACAGCTGGGTTTTAGTCCCTACTCTTTTGTGGAAGACCCCTTGAAATCTAACCTGAAATTCACATTTCCCTTGCTTTCACTAAGCAAAACAAAAGCAAATAGTTAAAATGCCCCAAACTGCCCTGTGTAAGGGATAGCCTAACTTCCCTGAGCCTTAGATACTCATCTGTACATTGGAAATTATGCTTCTGGACTTCACGAGGCTCAAAAGAATGCTCAAGCAGTCCAGGACTGTCAGACAGAAGGCACAATGAAAGTTCAAACTATTTTTCTAAATCCCACCATCTTTTCATTTCACTAATGACCACTGTGTTCCATTCAGGCGAGCTCTATATTCTTTGAGGTTTCCCCTTTTCCCATTTCCCGACGGGGGCTAATAGCAACAGGTGGTGGTTTTGGTCTCCGTTTTTTAGAGACCTTGGACTACTTCCAAGTCCGCCGCTGAGCGTGCGGGGGACCCCCTTACACTCCTGTAGGATGCTTCATCCACCCCACCATCTCAGCATTCACTGATATTCTTCATCCATGTGAAAAGGGACAGAGTCAGTAAATGAAATGGAGAAGGTCTATTTTATTTTGGTTTTCTTGGGCTTCTTTTTTCTTTTTTATTCAGCTAGAGCAGGCTTGTCCAACATGCGGCCCCGCCAAGCCATTTTATCTGGCCCGAGGCAGCAGCGCTGCCACCAGCACTGCCATGGAGCGTGGAGCTGCCGGCACTGCTGCGGAGTGCAGAGCTGCAGTGAGGCGAGGGGGGCAGGGCTGGCCCGCAGGCCCCAGCCAGCAGCGAGAGGAGGGGAGCTGCTTATCCCCGTGGGGCCAGGCTCATCAGTGAGCCGGGTCCTGCTGCCATTGCCCCGAGGAGAGACATCAGTGATAGACTGCAAGGGTGGAAAGAAGCCATCAGTGAAAACTGAGTAAGTAGGAGACAGGAAAAGAGCAAACAGGGACACAGAAAGAGTGACAGGAAGTCATGGAAAATAGGTCAAAATTAGAAAAAACAAAAAGTAAAACAGGGAAGAGAGGGGGAGGAAAGCAGGGGGAAAAAAGGCCTAAGGGAAACAGGACAGTGATAATAGTAATAAGGTGAGAGAGGCTCTCAAACAAAAAGGAAAAGGAGGAAATCAGGAAGACAAAAGGCAGAACAAATAGGGAGGAAGAGAGGAAAGGTTGGGGAAAAAGAAGAACAGAAGAGGTGGGGTCAGGCAGGTGCCTGGTGATGAATCAGATGTCAAGCAGGTTGTAATGTGTCATAAATCCAATGTCTATGTTAAGTCCGTGAAATATTGAGTCTGTGAAAATAAAAATACGCATCTTTGTCTGTTTAGGTTTGTTTGTTGTTTTTATTTATTCAAAACATACCACCAGGATGGGAAAAGAAGATGCAAATGCAGGAACCACTCTCTCCACCCCACGACTGCATTACAGGCCAGCTCTGCTCTGCGGAGCCTGCAAGGGAAGCCTTGCACTGGGGAGAAGGGAAGGGACAGGAATTCACCTGCAGTCCCCCAGCCCTAGCACCAGTACTGCAGGGAGAGCTGACACTGGGCTAGGGGGGTCATCCCAGAGACCCCCAAAAGTCCCACCCAGGGGCCCATGCACACTGAGGAGTGGGTAAAACAACCCGCCACCCCACAGCACACAGAGCTCATACTGAGCGCGGGGGGGAAACCCTCCATAAGACCTCCCAGAAGCCCCCCAGACCCTGGGCAGTATGTGGATTGCAAGGTGGGCACTGCCCCCCATATCTGCTCCAGCGGTGTGGCCCATGCCACCGCCACTCTCCCAGCACCAGAGCTGGGGCTGGGGCTGCAGCTGGTACCCCTGCCAACCCCGGAGACTCCCAGCAACCTCCATAGGTGGTTTTCTTGCTGCTTTTCACCTGACTACCTCTTATGGATTTCCTGCCCCCACCCACTGCCATTTTTACTGGCGGGGTTGGGGGTGGAGGATCTCAATTATACAAGGTTGGGGGAACTCTTGGGACACTCTTCCCTGCCTAGAAATTGCAGCTGAGAATGTGACAAGTTAGAAGACACTTGAGTGATTTCTCTCCCCGCCCCCCCAGCCCGAGTGAGACTGTTCAGTTTAGGTCGCCGGCCCACTGGGTGATAAAAAGTTTGTGATCCGGCCCCACATTGAAAAAGGTTGGACACCCCTGAGCTAGAGTCTTACTCTAATCAATGACATTCCTACCCATACACAATTGCAGAGGCACCCAAGCCTTCTCCCACGTATCCACCAGTGAGAGTTGCAGACACAAATTAAGGACAGCACCATGATCTTAAATGTCACTGGAGAAGATGGCCAATACAAGTAATGGATTTTTGCTAGCCAATAAAAGCCAAACACAAACTAAAACCATTATTCAAAGTGCTGCTGCAAGAGTTTGTTGATGATTTCACTTCAGTTAAACCAAACAACGTAGGAAGATACCATAGCTATTTTTTCCTGATGGCAATTACAGTAACTTTGAATGACTGTAATCTCAGAAATATGTGCTTAACCTAAACATGCATGTCTCCTTTTATATCATCCCATTTTCATCTTTTTTGCCTTCTTATATTTACCTCTCTTCATTAAAATCTTACTCTGAACTAGACTTCTGCGCCGTTTTGAGCCTGTACTTTCCAATCTATAGGAAACTGACAGAACAAGCGTGTGAAATGTACCCCCATCTTTATTTCAGAATGTAAGCCCTTTGGGGGCAGAAACTAGGGGTGTGTGAAGAGGGCAGTATTCAATTCAGATTTGGCCTGACTCGGGGGACAGTGATTTGATTTGCTGATCGGATCACTGTCCTGATTCGATTCCTCTGAATCTGAAGATTTGATTCTGATTTGGAGAATCAGTAATTTGGCCATAGACACAGCTTTATTTGTTTTTTCTATGTACCTCAAGGTACCAGGCACAGCTTGTGAATGACCAGATGCTGGGGCAGATAGTGGACCCGGAAGTCATCGTCCCCTCCTCTGGCTCAGCAATCGGCTGCAGGGGGACCCCAGGTGACCCCCAAGACCTCGCAGGCACCATTCGCTGAGCTGGGGGTGGGGCTGGCCCCTTGCATACTCCACAGCAGGCCCACAAGTCAGAAGTGGACCGGAAGTACTTCTGGTCTACTTCCAAGTCTGCCACTGAGCTCGTGGGGGACCCCCCCCCACTCCCATGGGATGCTTCATCTGCCCCACCATCTCAGCGCTCACGAGCCGTGCCTGGTACCTTGAGGTACGTAGAAAAAACATATAAAGCTGTGTCTATGGCCAAATGGCAGCAGAATGATGCTAGCCAAATTTGCTATGACATAAGGTGGTGCTCCAACTGACTCTAATGGGAGAGTCATCAGTATAATGCTACAGTTTCTTAGCAGGAAAACAAGAATGTTTAAGTTCTATAACTAAAACTGAGCCAAATGGCATGTTCATATAGCCTCTGGAGTGACTACTGCTGAGAAATAAGCTCCACCTACTTGTGTCCAAGCCTACAAATTAAAAAGCAGTGATGGCTCAGGAACAGCCTTGAACATAGTGCTGAATGCATACACAGGCATGCTACAAGCTGTGTCCAAGGTATCTAACCTGCCTTATTTATGGGTTTACACTCCTGGAATAGACTCGAGTAAACAGAAGTTATGTCTCAGCAACAATCCCAGGCGTACACTGGCAACTGTACAGATCTGTCCCAAAAGCTTTTGAGGATAAAAACTAGTCTGGAATGTCTGTAAAAAGTAGGTTACAGATGCAATTAATAGCGGGAAATGAGAAAGGAACTGATGGAGGAGAGAGCCTGAAAAAAGGCTGAAAAGCAATTTTTTTTTTATATAAGCAGGCTTTTTACGCTCAGACAACTGCAACTCATAAAACACAGGATATTGTTAAACATGAGTGTTGAAGACATGTAAAAGCCTGCAAATTTAATTATTTTCTGGGTAAATTAATGTATTGTGGAAGAAGCCTATAGTTCCAATTTCCAGAGTTTTGAGCAGCTATGAATGAAATTAATCAGCATTGTAGATTTTCAGACCCTACAATTAGGGAGACATGCATTATGCTGAAGAAGCTGAACATAAATCAAGGAAGCAGGTTAAAAAAAATATATATATATATATATTCCCAGGCAGCAGATTTGTTAAGTTTTTTTCTTACTCTAATATTAAAATTCTTTTGATGTTTCTGGGGCAGGGCACCTAGAAGACTCACATTTCTATGCATGCATTTATGTCCATAGATGGGTAGTCATCCCATCTGTATTTGGAGTCTGACACCTCCCTCAAAACCTCTCACTGGAAAAAGAGAAGTGGAAACACAGGCTTCAAGGATGGGCTATTCTACATGAAAGAGTTATGAAAATGGCACCTACCTATCACAAGAGACAGATACTTTAGAAAAGTTCCTTATACAATACTAGCTCTAGAACAGAATCAAAAGACCTAACATAATTCCTACAGCAGCTTTGGGAAAGATAGGAAAGGTGACTGCACACTATTGTATGGCTGCCTCTATTTGGCTTTTGTGGCTTAGTGCAGAGGTGGCCAACAGTTTTGGCAGGAGTGCCACAAATTAAGTCCCACTTCCTCACCAAGTGCTGCTCTGATCCCCATCCCCATAGGTGTGCCAAACACTGGCCACTCCTGGTTTAGTGTGAACACAACACTCCATAAAACCCAAGGAAATCCACTGGTTTGTTGCAGGGGAATCAAGGGACACACATCAAGACAGTCTGTTCCATTCTGTAGCAGGGCATTTGATGTGCCTGCCACTAAGAGGTCAGGCAGCCTGCTGAGCCACTGGCAGGTGGGGTCAGGGCTAATTGCAGAGTCAACTGTCCCAGGGGGCTGGCAGGAGGCTAGACCTGAACAACGGAGCCACCTGAGTGGAAGAGAGCTGGGTGTACACAAGGCATAAACCCAGACCCTAAGAGTAGGGCTGACCATAACATCTTGGGAGCTGGTGTAGGAATACCATCCAGCAGGAAGGCTGCCACTCCTGAATGCCAACAAGAAGAATAACATCTGGAGGTTTGGGTAGGGACTTAGGCAATGGAGGAGTTCCTGGGTATCCAGTGTGGGGGTCGAGAGCCCTGAGAAGGGGGCTGAGAGTCTGTGGGCCTGTTGAGGGGCCAGGTGAGCCCCAAGAGAGGGGCCGAATGTCTGAGAGACCTGGTGAAGGGTCTGGGTGAACCCAGTGAGTGGGGCAGAATACAGGGCCTTATAGAGGGGTCCAGCTGTGGCCAGAGAAGGAAGCAGCTGCATAAGAAGACCAATGAAGGGCTCTGAGCCTGCAGAGAGTGATCTATGGAGGGGCCTGAGACCGGACTCACAGAGACAAGAGGGCTGATAGCTCAAGGACTGACCCCGGGAATCTCAACTGGCCTCTGTGGGGCCAGGGCCCAGGAGGGGCCAAAGGGTGAAACAGACCACGGCAGAGACTGCCAGAGCCGGGAGCACCTGGAGTGCTTGACTGGCCTGAGGTGGAGCCAGGGTCTAGGAGAGGCCAAAGGTCCTTGTGTGGCCACAGTCAAGATAGGAAGGAGTCAAGAGGCGTGCAGCCCAGGATGACTATGGCTGTTGGGTACAAGAGTGAGCTGGAGCCAGAGATGGAGGACTTGGATACAAGATGGAACCAGGGCCAGGGGGCCCAGAGGTTAGCAGCCAAGGAGGAGCAATGGACATCTAGACGGAGCCCAGAGAGGGACAAGAAGGATCAGGTAAACTTGAAGACCGATCCTGGGTAAGACCTAAAACTGCACCCTACTGGGGCGGGTTAGCATGGTGGAGCTGCCTGTGGTGGGGCAGCTTCCATAAAATGCCACACGTGGGCCACTAGAAAGCCTCAGCTCCCACTACCTTGTGGGTGACCCCATGGAGAGGGAAGGCTAGGGGAGTACACCCCGAGAGAGAAGCATTTGGCTGGTGGACTATGTGGTTCCAGAGGCCCAGTACGGGACCAGGGAAGATTGGGACCATGTGGGTCCAGCAGCCCAGTGAAGGGCCAGGGAATAGAGGGTAAGACCAGAAGGGTCCAAGTCCTAGAGCTGTGAAGCCCAGCAAGGGGCCTGAGGCCTATAGTGAGGGCTAGAGTGCATAGTGGGACAGAAGGGTCCAGCAGCTCAGTAGGGGCCAGAAACAGAGTACGGGGCTGGACAAGTCCAAGGGCCTGGACAGCAGCCAAGAAAGGGAAGAATAAAAAGGATCTAGGGCAAGGGACCAAGAAAGGAGCTGACAGCCGGGAGAGGGGCGGGGAGAGAGACTGAGTGGCCTAGTAGCCCAAGAAGTGGTTGGGTGAGACTGAGGGGCCTGTGGACCCAGAAGAGAGACCAAAGGATCTGGCAACCCAAGTGAGCCTGAGAGAGAGCTGAGGGGTCTGGCAGCCCAGGAAGAAGCTATGCGGAGAGACTGAGGGGTCTGAGGCCTGGAGTTGGACTGAAAGAAGCAAAGGGGCCAGAAGGCCCAGAGAGGGGCTGCATCAGCAATTGGTTGTAGGATGCCATCTGCGAGGCATGGGGCATGGTGTAGCTGAGGCATGGAGCCATGCAACTAGCCCACAAGTCCATGACCACAATCTGGGTAGTCATTATAGTAAGACCAGGACAACCTCCCTGTTTATCATTATATTTCCATCAAGGCATGAAAGGCATGTGCCCATGCAGACATCTCTCCCCCCCACCCCTCCCTGCTCCCCCAAACACACACACTGGTCACTCCGCCACTACAGCAATGCAGACCCTTCCAATGCTACACTGTGCACCCACACGGGAACCCCCCAGCCCTGCATCAGGCACGCTCCCCCCGCCCCCAACTGGGTTCACACTCCTCCCCTCACATCTGGACCCCCAGCACTGCAGTGAATGGGAGCGTGCCTGATGTAGGGCTGTGGCCATGTGGGCATACAGTGAAAAAGTTCCCCATGCAGTGCACTGAACTGCTCCACTCCCTGGGGCAAGAGCAGGAAACAGCAGCCAGAGGAGGGAAGGGGAACCTAGAGACTTTGATTGCTGTTGCAGGTAAAGTAATGAGAAGGATAAGTGTCCTGGGAGGAGCCTAGGGACTATAACCTAACCCTTCACGGGCCACATGCAGCCCAGGTCAGCATCTAGACAGCCCTGGACTAACTAATCACAACAGTCTCTTCCACTATTAAAAATCTATGATGCTCATCTAGAATGTAGTAAGAACACTGTCAGCAAGAGTCTGAGAAAATGAACATAGCTTGATAAACGGTATTAAAAATTCAAGAGAAGGTTTAATAGACTAGGGTTTAGACCAGGTCTAACATGGCTTCAAAGACTACAACTTCATCATCTATAATCACAACTACAAATATTATTTACTGATAAATAAAATTGTAGTTATGTTATTTATTACACTGTCAGGCAGCAATAAGCAACCATAGAAGTTGCATATTCTGAAACTGTACACCAAACAACAACATCCTTTTGTTATTTTTATAGTCAAATTTGCCACTCTCAGAACTGGTACCATGTAGGAGCAGATTGCTAAACAAGAAATAACATAAGGAATTCAAGACAAATGATGAGACAAGTGTTTATGCAAGTTTTAAGGAGCTGCCAACATTTCATGAAATACACTGCAAGCCAACCTGCTCTGAAATTATTCTTCTTGTAGACTGCATTTTACATTTTTTGTGTTTCTCTTCCCTTATTGCCAATAAGACATGTATAGATATACTGGGAAGATATTAAAAAGGAGAAAGTTTTGGTTAGAGATTACATCTGTTCCGATAAGGAATTAGCTAATGAATTTGCCAAACTGCAAGGAACTATTTTTTAACGATGGAAAATGAAGACTCCAGATAACCTCTGTGTTAACTTAAAATGATTTGCCCACCTGACAGACCCGGTAAGCAAGAGCATGTCTGGTCTAAGATTGGACATGGAAAAATGAGCTATGCACCTATCAGTTTCAGGTTTGCACATGCAGAGCGTAAAACTCCTGATCATCTGGCTGGCTCTCCAATGTACATAAAGTATGTGGATTTGCAAATATTGATCACTTTTTATGTTACTCATAAAGCAAAAAGAAACTTCAATAAAAATGGACTACATACTAAATAAATCGGGGCCAAAAAGCATGATGTATTTTGTGGATGCTAACAGACCGATTCCAAAGAAACAGAAATCCATAGTACAAAATCTGGCCTCACAGCTGATACTACACAGCATGTTTGTTGCCAGTTTCAGCAACAAGAGCAAAGGTTTGACTGGGCATGAAAAGTGAACTACATTTTCACATCCGGGGTGGCCCCTGGAAGGGGCCTCGGGAAGTATAGTCTGCCACTGACCATGCTGTACTGATTCTGAGAATAAATACCATTAAGGACTTAATTAAGATTAAATAATTAAATGGTTCTATTCACAAAAAGTGTCTGTAATAATGGGACTGGGAAGTTCCATGTTTATGGTCTCTCAATTATTCCATACATAATTTACTCATATTACAAGCAGGGGGGAAAAGCTTCTTTTTAAACTGCTGCTCCTGCAAACTCAATTTGACATTTTAAAAGTTCGTCTGGATTATTATCAGATTTTTCATCATAGACAGCATTAGAAGTTCCATAGGACACTGTTGGGCCTTCAAGGATACCTGTGCAACTCTACTGCCTTCCATGAGTCCACAAATGCAATTAATTGGAGCTTTCAGTGACATTCGGTTGGTGATGAACAAGATAGAATAGAGTCCAAACTTTAGTCTGTGTTACCTACTTTGATTCCTCAGGGGTAATAGACATACAAACCCATGGCTATTTTTTTTCTTTCATGAAGTCAGCTCATCTATCTTTAAATACAGCATGAGAACAGAACTGATATGATGAAAGAGGGTACCAATTTTATCTAATCACTTTTCAAACCAGAACCACGACACAAAACTGTTACCAAAAACAGTTTAGAAAAATTAAGTTGGAAAATAATTATCTTAAAATGTACTAAAATTAAAATATGATTGTCAAAGATATCCCAATGGATAATAATTATGTATACTGCAAGCTCACTTTTGAGACAAAGAAGAAACAAAGCTACCATTACTTATTTAAACAAGCACTAAATAAGCATTAAGGTTGTTTATTCTAATGAGATATGTGCTTACATTCTTCAGTAAGCCAGTTTTGTCATGTTTCTTAATTGGAGGATAACAGAGCACTGATTTTAACATGTTGGCGTGCCATTTTGTCACACTCTACTGAGATCATGTTAGAATACAAAAGCCAGATTTACATAAGAAATGCTTTAGAAGTGCAGAGTGTGTAATCTAATTCTGTAGGTACTGACTCAGACTTTTAACTAGGCTAATTAATAAACTTCAGGGAAGCTATGCTCAAGTGCATAAGCTGTTAACTGGTGTTAGAGGTTTAGTTTAATATTTAGTAGTTCTGAAAGATTCACTTAACTCTTACTGGACTACATCCTTGTAATAATTTAACCTAGGATGGTCCAACTGGTGATCCATGGGCCGGCCACACGTTTATAACTGCTATAAATGTTAATGAAAAGAAACCACCTCTTACACTTTCGGGTTTTTTTTGTTTGTTTGTTTACACACATTTCTATTGTAGTCTTAACCACAGGAGTACCTGAGCAGCCATCACTCTATTGCAGGGGTTGGCAACGTTTTTGGGCAGACTGCCAAAAACACCCAAAACCTTGCCTTGTAAGATGTTGGCAGGCAGGGGGCGGGGTGGGTAGGGAGGAGAGAGAGAGCTGCGAGAGGACAAATCCTTGTTGAGGCAGCACAGCCCCAGCCACTTCCCTACCATCCGCCCCAAGGTTTGCATGCCAAGCAAAAGGCTTCGCATGCCACACTGGCACATGTACTAGGGATTGCCTACCTCTCCTTTATTGGACTTCAGAGGAAGCTGTGATTGTTCTTTGCCTCCCAGTAGCAGAGGACTCATTAGAAAATACCTTAATTGCACCATCCTATGAAGTGTTGGATCCACTGCTGTGGTAGAATCCATCTGCCATGTGAGAGACTCAAGCTCAATTCCTGGACGTGCCTATAACTACAGCCATCAAGGCATCAAACATCTGGACTCAGTCTGGCCTTTGGATACTGTCTCAATGGTGTAAAGGGAGGAAAGGTCTGGGCAGCCTCCACTCTTCCATACTCCTGTCAAGGCATACGTGTTGAAGGTCTTGGTGACCTTTCAACCGTACACCATAATCCAGAAGGATTGATGGCCTCCTACAACAAAGTGTTGGGAGCACTAAACTTCTTGTGCAATTAGTAATGAGTGATCTGTACATTCAGATAGGGACTTGGCATGTCACAGTACTGAGCTCTCCATGTTTCTTTTAAATAATTCCTCACAATAATAACATTAAGCAAAGAGATGTTTTGCCAAAGGGATCAGAACTTGTCTATTATGGGGAACAAATGCTAATGAAAAATCCTATGGAAGTTTTGATGTTTTAAATTACAGATCTTCCACATACAGAATCTAATTGCTGGGGGGGGGGGGGGGGGGGTCATCTTAAATGCAGGGATGTCTGAGATTCAAATAAATATGGTGCATTCTTTCTTTTTTGTTCTATTTTCACGTGGTCTTCACCAATGTACCTTCTGAATTTTTTCGAGGAGTGCATTAAACAATGTGACCAGCATCTGACACATGGGATTCACGTTCTCTCATCACCTTCTTACCATGAGAATTGTGTTTAAAGTATAGCAATTTGTAATGTGGATAAACATGGTCTATTCATAGATGTTAGGGTCGAAAAGGACCTATTAGATCATCGAGTCTGATCCCCTGCCCTGGGCAGGAACAAGTGCTAGGGTGAGATGACCCCAGCCAGGTGTCTGTTCAATCTCCTTTTAAATTTCTCCAAGGAAGGGTACAGTACCTCCTCCCTTGGAAGCTTATTCCATATTTTGGCAACCCTCACTGTAAAGAATTTTTTCCTGATATCCAATCTGAATTTGCCATCTTCCAGTTCGTGGCCATTATTTCTAGTTCATAGATTCTTAGATTCATAGATAGCAGAGTCAGAAGGGACCCCGAAGGATCATTGTGTCCGACCCCCTGGCTCAGGCAGAAAAATGACTGAGGTCAGATGCCCCAGCCAGGTGCCTATCTAGCCTTCTCTTAAAGACCTCCAATTTAGGTGATAGTACCATGTCTCTTGGCAGCCCATTCCAAATTCTGGCCACCCTCACTGTGAAAATTTTTTTCCTAATGTCTAACCTGAATCTACTCCCCACTAGTTTGTACCCATTATTCCTAGTTACTCCTAGGGGTGCCCTGATAAATAGCGCATCTCCAACTCTCTGTTGTCCTCCCTTGATAAACTTATAGGCTGCTACAAGGTCTCCCCTCAGATGTCCCTTGTCTTTAAATAGTATTTCCATGCTTGGGTATACATTTCTCTAGACACAGGATTATTAGATTATAAACAACACCTTTTGATACCTCTAACAAGCACAATTAGATATGTTTTATGTCCAGTATGTTATATATAACTTAACATCTGTTTTCCCCTAATATGTACAATCTAGATGTAAACAAGGCAGAAATATTCTGAAACCAAAGACATGAGCCAGTCTTCCCTTACAAGAGATGTCATGGATCTGGAAGGCCGCTCTGTACAGCTCTGACTCTTCTGTTTTAAATTAAATACCATAGATATCACAAAAGGTTTCACAATTTAGTATTTGATTGTATTCTGTCAGACATAAATAAGGCAGTTTTCTCCTTCACTGCTATTAGTACCACGAGACTGGAAGAATATTCCTGAGCCAATAAATCCAGTCCTGTGCACTTCACAGGCAACCATCTATGCAAAGAATATAAGACACCCACCCTAAACTCTCACGTACAACACAGCCACATAGCATCCATAAAACAAAACCAAAAAACACTCTATAGCCAACCACTGTTAAAAAGTGAGGGGAAATGAAAAGCACCACCAGTGCCCTGACAAAGCAACAGCATAGTGACTGCAGAAGGTTAATATATGCTCAAAGGGACCTAGGGAAATAGCCATGCCACACAGGAAGACAACCCCAGTCTTTGCCAGTATGACCAGGAGAAAAATTCTTCCTTGACCCTAAATCTGCCAATCAGTTGGACTCTAAGAAAAAGAACAAGACTCTCTGGACAGGTTCATCAAAGGTTTTTAAGTACCAGCAGGGACACTGGTGCACCCCACTCTAAACCTCTGGCTGTGACTAAAATCCAGCACTAGAGAAGCAGAGTGGGGAAAAAACCCTAAGTCAATAAAGCATCAGGTGGAGAAAGAGGGCAGGAATTCTTCCTGGATCTCCCAGACCAGCAAATAACATGAAGCACTATTTCTAACCTAAGGAGGGTAACACAGTGGGGTTTTTTTACAGTCATTAGAGAAGTGTGGGGAATTCAAGGAACAGGAAAAATGTTTGCGACAAGGCAGTGGCTTACCTCAACTTCACAGTAACTAGAGCTCATAAGGAGGTAGCACATGATACAAAATGTTATACTCTGCCAAGCAACACAAGGTTGAATGGTTGACTGGCACACTGTATTTCCCTAGGTCCAAGACTTCTGGCACCCAGTTTTCTGACACACTGTCTCCTTCACCTTTTGCTGACCAGAGAAGTCAATATTTGATCTTGCCTATGAAATATAAATAGCACACTACATGCAGCAGAACAGGAAACGGGGAGAGAAGGTGAAAGGTTAGGTTGGAGGCCCTAAGCAGACCAATGGTAATCAACCTATCTGGCTCTATGGGCTGGATAAGTGGCGCAGAGCCCATCCACAGACCAGATCCGGCATGTGGTGAGTCCATGGTTGCAATCACCAGCTAGTAAGCCAGTGTCTCTACCCAGACTATTTGAGTCTTAACATATGTAAACATTATATTAATAGTAGCAATGAGAAATTATAAGAATTATTATATATTGTTTCCTTTGTAAATACATCATAATGCCAGTCCCATGCAATTTCTGTGTATTTACTCCAGTGTTGGAGATCTGTTTGTTTGCCTGAATATAAAAAAAAAAGGGGGTAAAAAAAAAAAAAAGAAAAAAGAAAAAAAAAAGTTTCTGGCGCACAAGGTTGCAAAAGAATACTGTCAGCAAATGAAAACAGCGCAAAACAACGCTATTATCCTCCCGAGTCTGCATTCACAGTCCAGCAGCTCCAGTCTCAGTCTCTGGATACTCATAGCTTTCTCAGATCAAATTAGCAAGAATGTGGTCATGTCTATTACATGCTAGATTCCCCTCCGTTTTACAGAGGCTGATTAGCAAAGCTGCAAAAGGCAGACTATGGAATTGTTTGAGGGGAAGGAAGAGTCTGGGGGAGAGACAAAGCAATAGGCAGCATGATACTCGGAGTCTGAGTAACAGAAACGCTCTCCCTTTCCAGAAATCTTGGGTCCTTTCCTTTTCAGCAGCTAGGAGGTTTGCATTTTTAAATACAGCAAACTACTGAAAAAGTGTGGGACAGAGCAAAGGAAGAGCAGCTTGGTGGAAGTTCAGCAGCTAACAGGGGTGATGGTCACTGACTCTTATCAAGGTGTTGTCCCCAGCTGCTGCTAGTGGCTCACAACTGGGAGATCTCTATTTGTTTGACAGGTTAAGCTTTCATCCCTCAAATGCATAGTAAATGTTGCAAGTCCAGAGAAAGGTAAGGTGGCTGTTAGTCTGAAATCGGGCCAAAAGCAGAGAGCAATGAAAATGGTTAGGAGGCTAGGGCACACAACTTATGAGGAGAGGCTGAGGGAACTGGGTTTATTTAGTTTAGAGAAGAGAAGACAGAGAGGATTTAATAGCAGCCCTCAACTATCTGAAGGGGGGTTCAAAAGAAGATGGAGCTAAACCATTCTCCATGGTGTCAGATGACAGAACAAGGAGCAATGGTCTCAGGTTGCAGCAAGAGAAGTTTAGGTTGGATATAAGGAAAACTGTCTCACTAGGAGGGTAATCAAGCAGTTACCCAGAGAGCAGTGGCGACATGTAAGGGGTGCATGGGGGTGCACATGCACCCCCTGAGAGCCCCAATGCACCCCCTGACCAGCCATGCTCCCCAAATAGGCGATGGGCAGGGGGGGCAGGCAGGAGCACCAGTGCCCCCCCTGCGAGCACTGGCCAGGGAGTGGGAGGTGCTGAATGAAGCTCTGTGGCCACTTCCTGGTCAGTGTGATCAGCAGCAGGGGACCCCCCGCAGTCGGTGAGATTGGCCATGCAGGGACCGCCCTGCTCGCTGACTGGTTGCTGGGGGGGCATATGGCCCCCTGGACTAAGGTGGCACCAGCCTCCGATGCCAGAGAGGTGGTGAAATCTCCATCCTTGGAGGTTTTTAAGACCCGGCTATTCAAAGCCTTGGCTGGGGTGATCCAGCTGGGGGTGGTCCTGATTTGAGCTGGGGGTTAGACTAGATGACCTCCTGAGGTCCCTTCCAACCCTCATTTTCTATGATTCTATGAAAGCACAGTAGAGTTGCACCTTGTGGGAAACTGAATGAGAGATGCAGGAGCTTTTGTAAGCAGCAGCTCACTTCATCTGTTGCTCACAGAAGTTCATGCATCTCAAGTCCAGGTTAAAGTGGATGCAGCCAAAGTGGACACACCAAAACTGCAATAAGCATCTTCCAAAAATGGAGCAAATTACTGAACAGCTGAAGACAACCCTTTTGCTTTTTACCTGAGGAAGAGGCAGCACAGCATTACAAGGCAAAAAGTATTAAAAGGTGTAATGCTATGAGGAAGGATGCAGAAGCAATGTTCCAGTTACTGTATTGGTTAAGCAAAGTTAAGTGCTAATTATGTTGTGTCTTAGTTTATTTACTGGGTTCTGTTCCCAGCTCTACCAGTAGCTACCATACCTAAATGGCCCTGAACAAGCTACTTACTGTTCCTCAGTTTCCCCATATGTGAAATGGGTATAATAAGTTGCACCTCACATGTAAAGCACTTGAAGATCTAGTGATGAAAAGTTTCATAGCATTATTATTTACTTCAGAAAGTTAGGTATTTTCCAATACTAATACTACAATACACTGCTTGTTAATGTAACGGGTATCCTGTAGAGTAAGCCAGGACACACAGATTACTTCAAAGTTTTGCTTTCGGTAAATGCACTCTGTAAATTGGGGGGGGAAAAAAAGTTGAAAATTCTGGATTTTTTTTAATTTATGGAAACAGAAAAAAACTCCAAAAAGGGGCCAACAAAAAATGATATTTTAGGAAAATGAAGCAAAAAGGATTTGATTCCTGTTAAAAATAGAGAACAGCAACATGATAGTCCACAGAAAAAAAGGAAAAGTTGATTATTATACAGAAGTGTACTTTTCTAAATTCATTTTAGCAGTGGTATTTTAACCAAAATAAGTCTTCTTTTAAGATACCCCAGCCTAGTAAGACAAGTTTCCTCCAAAGATGTAATTTCTCTGACAGGAAGAAATTATAAATGAAGAATCACAGCAGAGTCTTTTTAACTTAGAAGGGAAGCAGACAGTTCACAGACATTTAGTCCATCACAATATACCGTGTCATAATAGGAGCTTGATTCTTCCCAAGTTATTAACAAACCACAATGTAATAGACAGCAACAGTATTGTACCCCTGGGGCACATCATTTAGCTCTGCCTCTACAACTAAATACTATATATCTAAACCAAAATTTGTGCGCGCCTGTTTTTTTAAAGAACATTTAGCCAAGATAAGTCAAAGAAAACAGGCTGCATCAAAGACACAGTTACAAAGTATAGAAATTCTGTTCAAAAGCACAGCTCTTTTTCATAAAGGTCTGATAATACTGAACTTCTGTCTGATCTTAAATCACAGAGTTAAAGAATCACCGTACAGAGATGTATTCTCAAAATGATTTTCAAACTAAAACTAAAACTATGCTGGAAACAATCATCATTTTCTGTTATCAAAAATATGGAGAAGAATAAAAGAAAAATTCTGAATCCCACAGACTCACATCCTAACATCCCACCAAAATTACACACGACCTATTAGAGAAATTCATCAAATACAGAGGTACAGGAAAACTTAGAAAGGCCATTAATTAAGCCTTTAATAATTAAGACATAGAATATGTGATATGCTTATAATTCCTTTGTATGTGGACAGTCACTAATACTAGAACATTTTTACTCAAATTCCATTTTCAGTGGTCACTGAAAGCCAGCTTGGCTCTGAAGTATCCAAAAGTCACCTTTAAAAATACAGGAATGTGAGCCTAGCAGCGTACACTGGGGGTGGATGAGTGCACATGTACCTAAGGCATGGGTTTGTGCACTAACTAGGTGGGTGTAGGTGTGTCCAGAGCAAAGACATGTGTACTTTCTTGCATGCACTGGAGAGGGAGATGTGCATGTACCCAGTCCAGAAGTGTGCACCCCCAGATCAGTGCGCTGGGGAGGTGGGTGTCCAGTGCAGTGATGTGTGCTCAGATCCATGCACTGGAGCTAGGGTAGGTGTGTGTGTGTCCAGTGTAGAGGCGTGTGCTTCCAGGTGCGTATACTGAGCAGGTGGGTGTGCACCCAGCTCCATGTGCTGGGGTGGAGGTAAGGGGAGAGGAGAGGTTTGCAAGTATCTAATGCAGAGGTGTTTGATCGCAGATGTGTGCACTGAGCAAAGGGGAGGTAGGGGTGTGTGCACCCAATGGAGGCATGTGCATCTAGATGCATGTACCAGGGGAGAAGGCTACATGTGTACCCTGAGCAGAGCTGTGTGCACCAAGATCCATGGGGGGGGAGCGGGAAAGAGGGGCATGTGTAGTGAGCCCAGGTATATGTGCCCAGCAGGTGGGTCCATGGATACTGGAGAAGTGGAGGGGGAAGGTGTGTGTGTATCTAGTGCAGAGGCATGTAAGCGCAGGTGTGTGCACTGAGCACTGGGGCAGGTAGGCGTGTGTGTGCACCCAGTGGAGGCACGTGCACCTAGATGGCAGGCACCAGGGAGAAGGCTGCATGTGTACCCAGTGCAGAGGCATGTGTGAACCGAGAAGCAGGGTGAGTGTGCCTGTAGCTAGGGCAGAGGCATGCATTCCCAGGTGTGTACAGGGAGCAGATGGGCACACGCCTCCCCAGTGCAGATGGGGGGAAGGGGGCAGGTATGCACACTTGGGGGGGGCCAGCATGCAGGTGTGCCCAGCCCAGAGCCATGCACGGCGGAGGCAGGCAGGTGCGCGCATCCCATGTGCTTGTGACAAGGCGGTGTGGTGTGGTGTGGTGAGGTGTGCTGCGTGCCCCGCGCGCCCTGCCCTGCCCTGCAGTCCGCACCCCGGGCAGGGCCCGCGCTTACCGCCGCCTGCTGGAAGGCGCCCTTGGTGTAGGTGCCGCCGCCGCGGTAGGCGATGGCGGGAATCTCGTGGCCGAGCAGGGCGCACTTGTGCTGGCGCGGCCGGCGGCGGGAGATGTAGTCCACGCGCGCCGCCACGTTGGCGCGGGACGAGAAGGGCCCGATGGCGACGCGCGTGGCGGCCGGCGCGGCC
>NW_005842262.1:420249-434344 GCF_000455745.1 Alligator sinensis | reverse complement strand
GGCCGCCCCTGCCCCTGCCCCGGGAACCGCCCCAGGAGCCCCTGATGGATCCCAGATGTCTGGCGGCGACGGCGGCGGCGGCGGCGGGAGGGAGGGAGAGAGGAGGCGTGTGCATGTGCGCGGGGCGAGGGGTCCGGATACCAGGCGTGCCGGGATAATTGGAAACACGTCGTGGAAGGATCAGCGCCCGCGGGGGGCGGGACTGCGTGTGTGTCTGGGTCGGGGAAGCAGCTCACCACCCCCTCCCCCAGCTCTGGTCAGTAATGTTCCCCCGACCCTTCCAGCATCAGCAGCGGGGGATGAGTGTACCTGTGTGGTGTGGATACGTGTGTGTAGGTGAAGGAGTTCACCCCCCCATTCTTGTCAGAAATGCTCCCCTCTCCTCTTCCAGAACCAGCAACTGTGTGTGTGTGTGTGTGTGTAGAAATGCCCCCCACCCCCCCAGTTTGGTTAGAAATGCTTCCCCTTCCCCTCCAGATCAGCAAGTGTGTGTGTGTGTACCTGGTGGTGTATACGTGTGTGTAGGGGAAGGTGTTCACCCTTCCCCCCAATTCTGGTCAGAAATGCTTCCCTTTCCCCTTCCAGGTGTGCATGTGTGTGAGTTCACCCCTGCCCCCATTCATCGGAAATGCTCCCCCTCCCCTTCCAGAATCCACAAGCAGCACAAGCCCTGCTGTTACTTCCAGCAAGGAAGCCACCTCTTGCCTGTATTTTGAGACATGTGTTAAACAACTTGGGATTCATTTCCTCTTTTTGTTTGGAAAGAAGCGTGTGCCCCAGGCTAGACGCTGCTCTGGGATCTTTCCCCAGTGCCTGGCTCTGCCGCAGACTCTCCCAGTGACCTGAAGCAAAGTTGGTTCACTTCTCTGTGCCTCGGCTTCCCCAGCCTCCAGTACGGAACCAGTTCCGATCCCACTAGTGGTTGAGGTGTACTCTGCCAGTCAGTGGGCATGTCTACATGTTCACTAATGTGCTTTTGATACGGTGCATTTAGTTTAGTACTTCCTTAATAAAGCACTAACTAAATGCACAGTACCTGAAGTTACTGCTCGGTAGTGCCAACACACAGTTACTTAGTGACGCTTGCTGCACATTAGCCTAACAGTATTGCACAGTAGGCTATTAGCACGGTTTTTGCTGTGACATGCTACTGCACGTCTTGTGTAGATGCACCTAATGTTCCCAAAGATACATTAACATAATGGGCCAGATCCTCACTGGAAAAGGATGTGGTTATTTATTGGGAGAGTTGGTTGGCAACTCAGAATTGGAAGTGTGTAATGAGATTCAGACAAACAGACTGGGAAAATGTATCAATACCTAGACAGCAGAAGTATAAGATATCTTTTGTTAATCCGTCTAAGTCAACACAGAGGACCAAGGAACCAGTATAAAGCCACTAGTTGTGTTCAGTTCTCCACCTTGGTCTTTCTCTAGAACGGGTTGTGAGAAAGACACTCCGTCTGGAGCTCCTGCCCCCATCCAAGCCCTTCTCTGTTTCCTTCTATTTTATGCTTTGGATCACTTCTTGGCAAAAGATGATATTTTTCATCTTACTGACACAGTATCATCCCTCCCTTCCCATCTAATCATTTTCCAGTTCAACCAGGCACTTACTCAACTCAAAACAACTGCTGAACTCTTCCCCTGCAGGAAGGAGCTCAGACCCTTCATTTATTTCACCCAGCTAAGTTACCTTCAACAGGGCTTACGTTCGACTTTTCTGGTCCCTTGCTTCAGCTCCTGCTTTCTCATACCATTCAGTTCTCAGCAATCAGTTCTCCTGGGGCAATTTTAAAGGATGATGAACTATTTGGTGGTCTCTATCAAAGGCAGCACTCTACATTCTAGCCTTCCTCCCTGGCATATCTACTTATGGATAATTGATGCCAACAACACTCCCACTTACAGTCAGAAAACAAACTCAATTGCAAATAGCCAGAGTTACTATAATGACAGAGGTTATCACTTGATTAGGCAAAAAACAAACTGTGTTGGGAATGAAAGGGATACAAACATGTATCTATCTATTATTTTCACATCTATACAATCATTTTCAGCCCAGAATGATTCACAAATGTATAGCTTTGTTACAGAAAGGCAGCCACTTCTGGAGCCAATTGTCAAGTGGTACACTATACCATCATGAAGAGAAGCATTGTTTTTGTTTGGAAATATAAGTGGCAGATCTACTGCATTGGTTAAGCTGTGATGATAAAGTAATGTAGGTATACAGCATTGTATAGGCTCCATCCACAGACCCTAAGCAGCCATGTCAGGCTTACAGAAAGCTGCTTTAGAGGGGCAGCTAAGGATTGCTTCTGACATAATTTCTCAAGTGACAGAGCTGATTCTATATTACCTAAACCCAGCTCCACTCCAAAGGGGCAGCAAAAGACCATGGTTTATACAAGCCTAACTGAACTTGTATTTGGCCCAGGTGTCCTGTTGGCACAGCAGTCAGCATAACTTAGTTTTAGAGCATCCTTAGGGCTGTTCTGGAACAGGGACCTTGGGCAACTATGAATTGGAAGAACAGGGAAAAAAGCAGTTGAGGAGATCTCTGGGTGCATCTACATATGCAAATGCTGCTGGATGGGTTTATTCCAAAGTAATTTACCTCCAGAGTAAACCCACCCCAGGCAGGCATCTACACATGCACACATTTGGGAGCAGATTTGCTCCCACCCTGCTCTGCCCCCCTGCAGCAGCAGCTGCGGGGTGGGGAGGAGAGCTCCAAGCTCCCCCTGGGTGCTAGCCCAGTGGCTGGCAGGAAGCACAGGGCCAAGAGACAGCTGTCTCCTGGCAGGGGCTGACAGATTGCTCCCTGACCCACCCCAGAGCTGCCTGCTGCCAGGACAGGCTCCAGTGGTGGAGCCCAGGCAGGGGCAATACCCCCTGCCCTGGCAGCAGGGGCCTCCCAGCCCCAGATCCCAGACTGGGAGCAGGAGACTTGGAAAGCTGTCAGGGAGGCTGACATGGTCCCCACCTGGGCTCTGGTGGGGGAATCTGCCGCAGCAGCAGACAGCTCCCAGGGGCAGGAAGCAAATTTCCCAGGCCTTGCACCATGATTGCAGAGGCAGGACAAGGAGCTCCCAGCTGGTGGAGCATGGGGACATTGTCCCCACCCTGGCTCCGGTAGCAGAGCCCGCCCCAGCAGCAGGTAGCTCCTGAGTGCAGGGAGCAATCTCCCACCCCCTGTTACCCAGCTGACAAAGAGCAAATTTGCTCCTGGTTGGCTGACTTATGACTTACATATGACATATGGCTGCATCTACACAGGACACTGACTGCGCATTTGTTACTGCACAGTCATATAGTACTTGCATATACAAATTACAAAATGACTGCACAGTAACCAGAGTTACTATGCAGAAATATCGCTGAATGGCCTTTTGGTGATGCTGACTGTGCAGTAGTTCATTTCTACTGCACAGCAGCATCGCAGCACAGTTCGTGCCATGCAATGCTACTGCACAGTAATAATGAGCTACTGCGCAGTCAGCCTCATGTAGATGTGGCCACTGTGCAGAAATTACTTGGCATTTAATTTGTTACGTGCATCTGCAGGGAGCAAATTAACTGCCTAGTAGAGGAAATTACTGTGCACTAAGGGTCTGCATGCATAAAGGGTGAATCTTACTATACAGTAATTTGCTCTATTGTGCAGTAAAGCATCTCGTGTAGACACGTCCTCAGCAGAGCTGAGGAAGCATCTCTTTTGACTATCATAGTTCTCAGTTTATTCCCTGCAGAATAAGGAATTATTTAAGAAGAAGATAATTTCATGTTCTTGGATGAGTTTACAGGTTTAGAGTTAAAAATACTACAGTATTTTACAAGGACCATCCTTGCTCTCAGTACGTAAGAAAATCTGCTACATATGTTTCAGTGAAGAGGAAAAAATGATAGATATTGGTTCAGTTACTGTTGGGCAGTTATAATATTTTTTTGCTGCCCCTGCCAGAGTGGGAGTCAGCAATACAAGATATTAACTCTGGAAACACAGCAGTTTAGTTTAATCTCAGTTCTGATGAAGTTGTTGAGAAGCTGAAATTCTAAAAGACAGTTATATATTAGATTCCCTGGACATATGGTATTTGTGAAAAATCATATTCTGCTTCATGGCCAACTGAACAAACAGTCTAGTCCTATGGTCATTATATCCTGAAAGTCGTTATCAGACAAGGTCAAAACCCAGGAGTATGTAACACTGAGAAGAATGAAGGTAGGTCCAAGAAAATTAGGACAGTTTGGAAGGGTTATTTTTAAAATAGTAGATAATATAAAAGATGATGAAAAGCAGGAATGATCTGTAACCACTTACATTAAAAAAGGGAATTAGGCACATCATACACACAAAGAATAGATTAACTCCCATTAATGTCAGTGGGAGTTATGTGGATTTATCCAAAGAACAGAAACATCAAAAAAAAGAAGAAAGAAATAGTACAACAGTACAGTCAACCACTACACTAAACAGCAACCCATTACCTAATAAATTAATCTCAAACTTAATATCATGTATTAATGAAACCAGAATATCAGAGAGTCATAACAGCCATATGTGTTCTCATAAAATTGATACTATCATACATATGTACAGTCCCTTTTATCATGCAGGGTCCCAAGGCATTTTAGAGAAGTACTTTACAAAGAAATGCAGCCATGCTTCCATTCACGCTTGGCACCTTTTTAACAATGCACCACAACACTACATGACACTTATGTTCATGTAATAAAGAAGAATATTGATCCATGAATAGAAGGAGGAGGAAGGAAGAGAACTGAGGTATGTAGAATATAATTATTCAAAATTCAGAATAAGGGGATTAAACAGCTCTATTCTCACCAGAAGTGTTGTGGGAATATTAGGACGTTAAGCAGCCCAAACACTGGTTTTAGCTCTCGTCTTAAAAAACAGCCTTCAGCAGTGCAATGCTCCCTACACCACAAAGGGCATTAGTTTAGTTCTAAATTAAGAATAGGGGTGCTCAATCCCTGGCCCATGGGGCTCCCCACAAGTCCAAAAACTTGGCAGCAGGGGGAGCAGTGGTAGCATTACTTACTGCTCCCTTGTTACCAAGTTACCAGCAAAAGAGAAAGGGAGCCTGGTGCTCTGGATAGTGTGGCCCTGTATACAGATCAAGTGCTCAGGGTCAATTTAGGCACACAGAGCCTGATCCCAGCATTTGAGGCCAGGTTGAGGGGACACAGGACCCAATCCGAGTGCACAGGGCTGGGTGGGGGTAGCATGGAGTCAGATCCAGGTGTACAGGGTTGGGCAGGGTGTGGCACAGGTCCAGGGGCCCAATTGGACCTGCTGAGGCCATTGGGGCCCAATCTGGACACCCGGTACTGGGCAGAGGCACTGCAAAACTCAATCCTGGCGCACAGGGCCGATCTGGCCTGAGGACCAGCCCCATGCCACTTATCTTGGCCTGTGTCTCCAAAAAGTTGAGCATTACTGGAATAGAATGACACCTACAAGGAATCACTGGCCCCTCTTGCCTATCTCATGTTCCTTCAACTAGTCCTTTCCAGCTAGACCCACTCAGCTTAGTTTACTTCTATCTACTCATGGCTAAAAGCAGTGTGGCTATATAATTACATTTTTGAATGGTAGAAACTGAAAAGGTTTGGATTTAGCAAATGACATCCTTTAGGCTAACAGTCTCTCTTCACTAGCCTAAAGAGAAAAATCATATTGCAGTCAATTGCATCAGTGCAAGAGGCAGGGATGTAGTTCAACATGTAAATAGAGCTGGTTGGAAAACAATTTTTGAGCCTGAAAAGAAAAAGATAAAAACTCCAAGATTTTTAGTTTTCATTAAAACCAGACTTTTCTCATGGAAGTTTCTATTTTGATGGCAAACCTCTTCTTCTTCCCCCCCAAAACAAAAAAAATCATTCAGCATGACCATCTATATTTGTAAATCTTCCCCCTGTCAGGTGCATAGGCTCTCCACTTTCAATTGTCTCCTCCCTGCCGTTTTCATGAGTTTGAGGTCTGGGGTTACACTGACCAGGAGAAGGGGAAGTGGAAAGCATACTGAGGCTGCCCCTCTGGGAGCACCCACACAGGTCAAAATGGGGCTCTGCCTTGCATGATGGGATTGCTCATATTTAGTGTTGCTGCTGGTAACAGACTCCCCAGAGGTATTTGCATCATTCCCACCCACTCTACTCCAGCTAGTATGCAACAATAGAGACTAGAGTCAGTAGACACCAGCCTCTGCCTTGTGGCAGGAGAATAGCGTTTTGTAATTCTGACCCAGGTCAGGAAGTTAAAAGCAGGACTCTCAGCATTTGTACTATTGCATAGCTGCACTTCTGACTGCCTAATATAATCCAACTTTGCAGGTCGATCAGTTCACTGCCACCTCAAAGTCATATGTTAATTTAGTATTACTTAGTCTCTCTTGCTTATTAAATAAAGGGGAATCTCCACCCAAAATTGAGATCTATTCTACAAGATAAGCAAGCCAAACAGTATCACCCTTTAACCAAATAATTCAGATTTAAAACTGGTGAATAAAATGTGGTTTAGCACTCTTCCTTCTACAAACTTCTACCACAAGACTTGGGTATCTAGAATCTGGAACACACTTCCAGCAGAGGTGGTGCGGTCACCATCCCTAGCTGTGTTCAAGAGGAGGCTGGACAAGCACCTTGTTGAGCTCCTTCAAGCCCAATTACCTCCTGCCCATGGCAGGGGATCAGACTTGATCTTACAGGTCCCTTCTGGTCCTTCTTTCTATGATTGTATGATTTTACTGCTATAATTTCAGCCTTCATAGTTATTCTCTATTTGGAATATGACCTTCTAGAGAATTTGTGGTGAATTTGTGGCCCCGGAGGAAGAAAAAAAAATCCACATAGAGCACTAGAGGACTTATCCTGCAGTCTGCGAAGGAATGTAGATAATTTAAACTTTTGATATAGTATTATAGCACCACATGGAAATTGAAATCTTTGATCACGTGCGTAAACTCAGTCCCAAGTATTATGCCAAGATTTTATTCAAACTAGAGATAAGCAACATCAGGCTTAAAATATCATTTGGCTTAACTCTAAGCCCTGCTGGGTGTATCTAACACATGATATTAATGCAACACAATAGCTCCTGGATGCTGCATTGGCACGTGCCCAGGACCACAGCACATTGAGCTGAAGTAGTGCAGCCCTGGCTGGCAGAGAGGCCAGGGGGTCAGCCTGCCAGCCCAGAGATCCAGCCTGCCAGCTGTTCCCTTCTGGCTCAAAATGCTGCAGAGGGGCTAGTTGGCAGACAGCCCCCACACTGTAGCACCTTTGTGGCCCAACCAGCCCCGATCATGGTCTGTACATGCATTGGGGTGGAGTAAATAACTCTGCCGTATGATAGTACTTGCATCGGACAGTACTTTCCTATGGCAGAGTTAATTCGTTTACTTCTGCCTAATAGGGGTGCACATATAAATGGTGAGGCTTTACTGTGGAGCTTATTAGTCAACTCCACAGTAAAGCATCTCGTGTAGATGCACCTGCTGTGACCCACTTCCCCCACTCTAGTGGCACAGAAGAGCTGATTTAAAGAGCCAGCTGGGAATACCCCAGAAAGCAGGAAGTCAGGGTAGCCAAATCACTCTCTTCCAGTCATAGCCTGGTCACGTGTTACACTTAGGGCATGTTTTATTTAGATCATAGTAAACATTACTAGAAGTTAGAAAGTATCCTAAGCTGTTGCATGATAAAGCTTACTACAATCTAAATAAAACATGTCCTAGGTGCCAGAGCCCTTGAAGATTGGTGCGCTGTGGTGTGCAACAGGGGTTGGGAGCAACAAAACAGCTGTTTTTCAGCTTCAGCCCTCCCCAGCCCACTGCACAGGAACCAAAGCAGCTATTACTCATTTCTTGAGTTTGGAAAAATAGAGCAATTCATCTGTTGCAAAGAACTCAGAAAGACCACATCTGGTCAGAATGTTTTTGATACTATGGATTCCTAGTGGAAATCTCTGGGTTTATCTTGTGAATCATGTGTAGGTGTTTACACATCTAACAGTGCCAATATGGTGTTGAACCCTGTGGTACCCCTGAAAGTATCTCACAGAAACCCAGACTACCACAGAACCCTGGGTGAGAATCACTGACCTAGCAGATGACTCTTGGGAAGCCAGTGGAGCTGGAATATAAAATATAAAGAAGCTCTAAGGTACCCACAATCAAGCACCTAAAACCTGGGGCATTAAAAATATAGTGATCATTTCTGATCTCAGTTACTTGCCCATAAACCTCTCTAATTAATTATGCTACTCATAAATTTATTTTAGAAAATATGTGGGATGGAAAAATGTGTGAAGGAGAAGTGAAGGAGTTTGGGGTTTTTTTTCTTTTTACACACGCAACGTAGGAGGAAGATTCATATTTCAGCATTTAATTGAATATCAGTCTTTTAAAAACAAAGTGAATTATCTCTTGGTATATAGACAAAAAATGAGGGAACAAGATACTTCAGTGTGAATGGATTGAAAGTGAGTCATTGGTGTCACCCCAAAATAATTTTTTCTCTTCCTGAGAACTTGAAGGCAGGTATAAACAGATAAGAAAACAAATGAACAAGTTTAAAGACAATGTATTTGACATATAGATGCAAATATCATCAATATCAATGGGAGGTCTGCTATAGACTGCAGAAAGTACCTCACCTTTAAAAATGGGCAAAGTGAATCTTCAGAAAAAGAGGTATACTTGAGAGGAAGCAGACCTCTGTCAAAAGTTTCTACTTTCAGGCACAGCTTGGCAAAGGGGCAGAATTTGTAAACCTTCAACAGAGCAAGCATTTGAATAAAGCAAGTTATGGGTCATTACTAGTTCAAGAAACAACACCCCCCCCCAAAAAAAAAAAACCCCACAAAAACCCCAAAACCAACAACTTTTCACAGTACAAGATTTGTATTGCTAACATTGTATTCAATACAATAAAATAAAAAGTCATTTTAGGCTAAAAAGTATGTTTCATCCTCATTTAGGTTCCAGCTTAATATACAATAAAAATAGTGTACTTCTGGCTTCTGTGACACAAAGGTAGAAGAAACCAAAGCAGCTTGTCCTATTGGTGACACATAGGGGGTGCACATGGGTGCATGTGCACCCCTTGAGATTGGCCATGCTCCCCCTGAAATTGGCTGTTGCCACCACTGCTGGCAGTGTCTGCGGGTGGTCACCACTCACCACCCTCTCTCTCTTCCTCCCACTGCCAATACCACTGTGGCCGCCCGTGGGTGGTCCCCGCTTGGCCTGCCCTCACCGCCAGTGTTACTGTGACTGCCTGTGGGCAGTTCCCGCTCACCGCCACCATGCCCCCGCCACTGACACTGCTGCCTGAAGGCAGCCACCGTGCCCCACCAGCCTCAGGAGGGACAAGGCATTCATGAGACAACCCTTCAAGAAACTGAGCAAGCAGCAAGACAAAACAAAATAAAAGAAAGCAAAAGACCAGCAATCTGAGTGAAGAGTAGGCCATGGACACAACTAGGCATCAGAAAAAGAAAAAAAAAAAGCACAAGAAGAAACACAGGAGACACCACACAGATTGTTCAGCACTTTCTGCAGCTGCAATTAGGATGGGCAGTGGTAATGACATGGAGATTATAATATGAGAAACTGTGTAACATAACAGTACTGTCTCCTGGACAACCACAACTCAATTAAATGAGAAAAAAATGAGTCTCCATCTCCTCCCCTGGGCACATGACATTGTAAGGACTTGTGTGCAGCGGGAAGAAAAACTGCAATATTGAAACAAAGATTGCAGTACAGGCAGTCTTTGGACTTAGGACACAACCACATCTTACATTGAAACGTAACTTGGAACTGATTTTCCCATAGGAAACAATATTATAAATGGGGTATTGGTTCCTGAACCAAGGCTGGATACCCTATTTTCACCAAAAATAACCCATAATTTTGTATTCAATCAATTATAGATGAGTAATATAGCTACTTTAATGTATTTATATTGTAAATAGCAATCATATTGATTTAGAAAGACTTCTTTGAGGTGACTTTGCTGGACTTTTTGAAGGGCTCTTGGTTGGACTTTTTGAAGGGTCGTTGGCTGGAGTCATCTCAGGAGCCTTGGCTGCAGGTTTTTCTAGAGTCTTGTCTGCTTTCTTAAAGGCAGTGTCCAAGGAAGTTTGGACAGATGTTCTCCAGGGAGATGGGTGGCACAGCAAACTTGTTCACTGGCATGGCGTGGTGTCAGATCAAGCGTTGTAAAGTCGAAACTGACGTCAGAAAGTTGAAACAGGGTGTCAATTTATAAATGTTTAAGTGATAAATGTTGCAACTCGAAACATTGTAAGTCAAGGATTGCCTACCACCAGGGGAGCTGGGGTGAGTACATCGGAAATGTACATGTCCAGCTACAGGAAATATCAAATAAGCAGACTCTTGTAGTGGCAGATAGTAGCAGTAGAAGCCTTTTATGTTTTGTTCAGGTTCCCAGTGACTAAAGACTTGATCTGTCCCTGCAAGGCACTGTCTACTTACATTTTTGGGGTAATTTCTAGTTGAGCTCCTGCTCACTGTTTGATCTTGCTCTTAAACTTTCATTACATTAAGTTAATCAGCATTTCATTACTATGACTGTCAGGACTTGGGACCTACTTTCATGAGTCTCAAATATATTATAGGTCATATACAGGGGTATAGGTTGTAGCCACATTGGTCTAAGGACATCGTCGAGAAGCTTCTTTGGGTAACTCTGATATCTTTTATTACACCAACTCATATAGTTGGAAAAATTCTTCTTAGCAAGCTTTTGGGTATAAATACCCTTCATCAGGCTGAGGAGGCATCTGCAGTTGGTGTGTGCTCTTCCTGGATGTTATGAATAGTAAAGAAGCCAGAGACTGGTATGCAGGCGAGAAAGGTGGTGGTGCTTGGGGAAGCAAGTGCTTAACTTCTTGTGCAGGGGCTCCTGCAGTGGTGGGGCAGGCTGCTGCTACTGCCTAAGCACAAGCTCCCTGAGCACAGGCTGCTGCTGGGCCAGTGGTACAGGTTCCTAGGGGGCTGCCGTTTGGAACTAGACACCTCTCCAGGGCTGGTGTCTAGGTCATCCCCCACCCTCCCCCAACATCTCTTCCAGCTCTTATATGATTGCATCCTCTGCAAAGTGTTTTTTTACTGCAGCGCAGTATGCAGCTTCCTGATGCCCCCTGATGTGAGTTGTACAAGTTCAGGGCCTTGGAGCTGCCTTGACATTTGCCTTTGTATTTGTTCCTCAGCACCCTTCCCTGGACATTGCTCAGTGAAAAGGATTTTCTAAACATGCCTGTTTTAGAGCGAACTTGTGTGAAGTTGGAAGAAATATCTTCCCTAATGAGACGGTTTTGTAATTTGCCATTTTTTCTTGGTGATTCATATTTACAGTAAGTTTGGCTCTGAGGAAACTTCTCAGCATTGATATTCTGCATGGGATGCTCAAACAGATCTCCCATGCACATGCTCTCCCTGCTCAAACTAGAAATCTTGTCAGCCTGATGAGGAGGTACCACTGCTGGTTCGGCCTCTGGAAGATTTTCTTCCCCAAACTCTCTATCTAGAGGCAGTGACCTGCTTCTTGGTGGAGAAAGGCCAGGTGACTGTTGGGGAAACAGTGGGGCTGGTTCTCCTGTACTCCCTCCCTGCACACATCCTGGTGATCTGCTGGCTGTTCTCACTGTGTCTGTGAAGACAAACTTTGTGGCTTTGGCCTCTTCATCTCTCATGTCTCCCTCAGCTATTTTTCTCTCTTCATATTGTATTTTTGCTGGATATGTGATGTCTGTTACCTCAGTCACATGCCACGTCATTATATTCGTAATTTCATCAGTCATATCTTGGGTCTTGTTTTTCTGTAGCAGAAACAAATGAGGAAGGACAATAAATGTGTTAATTCCTTCATTCTCCCTTCTTTACATGGCAACAGCTGTCTACTGGGTGTGATTCAAACTTATAGGATAAACACTAACAGCCACCTGTGAAAAGTGGCATGTATCACCAGAGCCTTTTGGATACGGTGGGATATAAACTGAACAGAATAAATATAGGAAATCAAAAAACAGCCAGTTCAGGAAAGGTCAGTGAAGGACAAATGAGGATCAGTTTGTTTCTGAAGGGCTGATATGCAGTCTGAAGACCATGGAAGACAATTTTGACCATCTTGAAGGCCAGGGGAGGTTTGTCACTGATTTCAGCAGGGCCAGGATTCCCCCACATGAGCCTAGATATGACCTGATTTTCCCAGTTTACGATATTACAAGTGTCAGGGGGACTAGGAGTTACATACAGCTCTGGACACACACTGTGCAATGGGCCCTGTTGTCCAGAGTCTCTGCCACATGCAGAGTGAGAAATGACAGCTAATCTTACTTCCATGCTCCATATCTGAATAGGTGCTGAGGCCAGGCATTGGGACCATCTCTAACACCCCCTCCTCACACTTCTCAACTAGCTTGCCTCCCCTTATGGAAAAGAATGAATTTTACACTAGTCATTCACCAATTACCTTGTTAAGGTATATATGATATATATACATATATCTATAAATTCTACTGTGGCTTTGTTTCTAACCTTTATTGCTTTATGAAGCAGATGTTTCTTTTTGCTCTGTCACTTTCTCGTTCCATCCATCCGATGTTTTTCTTTTAAGAAGCTTTTGAGTTTTTCATAGTCCATCTAAACCCTGCCTAAATCTCCTGAAAAACATGTAATATAGTTTCTGCTGCAATTAATTTCTGCTCCACCCCCTCCTATACCTGTGTTTCTTTTTGCTAAAGCAATTGTAGCATTCTTTAACAGATTCCAAGAAGTTTCTACTACCATTTGTGAGCTATAGCTTGGAGGTTTCCAAACTGTTTCAGTGGAGCGTATTGCTGATGAATTAACACAGGCCACATCCTGTCTTTTCAAACGCACAATGAGAATGGAAGGATGCACCTTTCCCTTATGAGTCAGGAAGGGGACCATGCTCCATATCTCTCTTTTCTATGAGATGTTCTAAGTCACCTTCTCCATGCATTTTATAATAGGGTCTTGCAGTGATATATTAGATAGCCAATTGAGTGCTTGGATGCTTGGCAAGGGGACAAGAATGAGGAATAATGGAAATAGGACAAGGCCAAGTTGGAGGGGACCCAAAAGCAGAGGTCAGGCTTGTTGGGGAGAGAGAGTCAGCACAGGGCCCTGGGGTCACTAGAGTGTACGCCTGTCCAAATCCTGGGGTAGACCTGAAGATCCATGTGTCTCCCTGCTCTTCTGCTGTCAGCATATTTCTGTGAGCCTTACCCTTAAAGTGTCCCCCCCCTTTCCCCCTTTCTCCCTAGATTGGTGGAAAACCCATTACTGCTGTCAGCTCCTGAGTCAACTCAGATGGCAGAACCCAGTCCAGTGTATTTAAAGGTCGCACTGTGCCGACAGTCCAACTGGATGCTATTTGGTGCCACGAGTTAGTTTATTTTCCCAGGTGATATTTTAAAAACCTGGGTAGTTGCATACACAAAGATGTTACAGTAGTAGTAAGTTTGTAAAGACAAGTGCCCCAAACTGGGCAAGGCCAGGATGAATGTTGCTTGTGGTTCTTAGTGTTTTGTCCCTGTGCGTGCATGGGCTCTGACACAGTCGCCACCACTGCCAGTATAGCTGCTGCAGCCAGCCCAGCCCCTGCTGGTGTCCCTGCCTCCCAAGATGCAGATTTTGGTTGTGATGCCTCCAGTGTGTGGCCTAGGCTTTACTGGGTGTGTCTACATGAGATGCTATGTTGCCATAGCTCATTGCTATGGTGACAAAGCATTGGCGGGCTTGTTTGCTACTGCACAGTAGCATCAGAAATGACCCATGCAGCATTGGGACTATGCAGGAACATTGGTTACTTGCTTAAGTAAATACTAAATGACTGCACAGTAACAACTGTACAGTCCCGTGCACGTGTAGATGCGCCAACTAACTGTACAGGATTAAACTCTACTCCAAATAGAACATATCCTTCCTTGTGGGCTTTCCTGGGGAGTGGGACCAAAGTGGAATTCCTACCCTTTACAGTACATCATCACTGACTTCCTGTGCCACTGTGC
>NW_005842262.1:415037-420220 GCF_000455745.1 Alligator sinensis | reverse complement strand
CAGCCAGGATTTCAGGAAGAGATGAACTTGACTATATTCTAAACCAAGGAGGACTCCTTTGTTCCCAGCATCCTTACTGATTGCCCTTAGCCCTAGGAGTCGTGGAGTTATCCCCCATGTTGCCCCTTCCTTTTTTCTTGCCCATGTTCTGCCCTTTATCCTTCTAATTTCTACAAAGTGCCATTTATTGCCTCCTTTTCTCCTTGCCATGTACTGCTGCTTGGTCCTTATTTGCTGCCTTCCCTTTCTTGCTGAATGCAGAGGGGCTTAGAGCCAAAGCTTTCATTTTCTTGAACGTGCAGTCATGGCGCTTTGGCCAGATGATGAACTATCCTATACGAGTCTCCACTTCCATTTGTATTTTTTTTGTAATGTTTTCCTCCTATCAGTTGTATTCCTCATTATCTTCAACTTGGGGTGGGGGGATTAGATTATTAGAAACACTGATCATATGATGTGATGTCATGACTGGATCACAATCACCTTGCACTAAGCAACCATCTAGCCTTTGTCTGCTAGCATCAAATGCTCTGCCCCATGATTGGATATGTCTGTCTCATTTGAATAAAAGCTATATCTTTCCTCCCAGTAGGGTTGGAGTACTGTTGTAGCCATGATGATCTGGGCAATATGCAAGGATCAAGGTGATTTTAGGGACATTTTTTCTTGGACCAACTGTATAGCTGGGAAAGAATTTCCCACTTCAGTTTCTACTTTTTCTATCATGTTTGTCTCCCAGTCCCAGTCTTTTTGCTTTGTTAGATAAGTTTCTGGGCACCAGGTGCCCTTCTTCTGTGTCCTTGGCTAACATCACTCCCAAATTTTACACCTGGTCCAATAAAAGACACCTCCAAAATTCCCCCCACATTTTTTCTCACTTTCACAGCCTTTGTCATGCACAGAGACACAGAGCCCTTAGTCCCATGCTTGACTTCCTCAAACCCCTCCTCCTCCTGCCCCACCCTTCTCCTTCCTGACCGGGAGTCTCTGCCACCCACCAGAGCCCTCCCTGGAAGGAACCCGAGGAGAATCCCAGTCCTTTGCTGCCTCCCCCAGATCCCGTCAGGCACAGCTCAACTGCTCTGCAGAAACAGGTGTAGGAACAGGGAAATGGCAGGAGGAAATGGGTAGGGAGAAATAGAAGAGGGAGGAAAGGCCCCTGTGGAAGTCAGAGGAGTGGTGGGAGCTCTTGTTGGGTCTGCAGCAATCTGGGCTTGACCTCCAGTGGCTGAGACTTGGAGCAGCCCCTTTGTTTTCAGTGCAGCAGCACCCGAGTCAGAGTGACAGCCAGCTGGACAGACAGACAGAGCTGCAGGGGATCAAAACTCCCCCCCACTAAAGGGCACAACTGGGTATTTTGTCCCTAGTCCAAACATTGTAGAGGGCCTGAACTGGCTGAGATTTGGCAGAGCTCACAACTGGCTTTTCTACCAAACTTACTACCATGTTGTTGAATGCTCGGGCATTGTGGCTTGGGCCTGAATTACAGGCCGTGACTAAAAAGGGTCACAACCCTGAACTCATTAACCATGAGGAAGGGTTGGGGACCATTCAGAGGGGGGCCAAGTTCACCACTTGGCACAAACCCGAGGTGACACCTGTGGGGCAGGAGGGATAGACAGATAATAGAGACGTGGCCCTGGGACCAGAAATAGGAATCAGATCCTCCCTCACCTGTATGAGCTTCAGCCAGAGAGACCTGCCACCATGAAGGTCTGTTCAGGGCTGAGCCTCTGGCCTGGGGTTCTGTAACTGGCCCTGCAGGCTGATGTCAGCCCTCTATGAGGTCACTGCCTCTCTCGCCCAATGCCTGATATCCTACCAACGCATCTCTAGGAGGTCACTGTCTGCCTCACCCTCCCCACCCAGCTGGGCTCATCCCCTACCCATAGCAGCCCCTTCACTGTATAGCCTGGCATATCCTGTATTCCATCCCTGACAGTGCCCAGTGCCAGAGGCTGGAGAGAACAGTACAGGAGAAGCCCATCCTGGACAGTGGGGGGACTAGTCTGGCCAGAGAGGGGACGGTTCTGCCAAAGTCCATATGGGTGCAGTGTGCGTGACAAAACCAAGGGTGGTTATACACGTGCTCCGGGAGTGTGGGCAGCAGTGCTTTAGTTAGAGTAGCTCTGAGAGCTGCTTTAATTAAATTCCTGGATCATCACATGGATCAGTGTCCCTGCACTGAAAAATGGTAGTGGGAACACTTTAACTACAGCTTGTTGAAAAAGCTTTACTTAAAGTGCCCCCTGCTGCCATTTTTCAGTGCAGGGACACTGATACACATGACACTGGAGTCTACTGGAGTGTGGTAATTACCATGCTCCAGCAGACTCAAGTCTGCTCCCACACATTGTAATCACAGTGTGTTGGAGGTGACTGTCAGAACCCATTAGTAGCTGGATGCCTATGGCACAGTGGAATCTCCCGCTGTCAGTCATTCTGAATACTATGGCACAGTGGAAAATTCCGCTAGTGGCAGTAACTAGGTCACGGTGGGAAAATTCCGCTATGTCAGAACCCAATAACTATATGCCACTGTAATGGAAAATTACAGTTTAGAAAAAAGTTCCCGCCAACTTTATGCAAACACGCACACCACCATTGGCCGGTTCCAAATTATTCATATTTGGCGACTAGTGTTTGTTTTCCTAGCCATATAAAAGTTAAAGCAGTTTCCGCCCAAATTGGAGAACTCCGCCTGGCGGACTGATCACCCACCAGTGACTCCCCGTCAACGATCTACCTGACGTATCCCATGCTCTGTATGCCCAATAAGCCGTTCACGTCATCTCATCTTATTCGAAGAGCTCACGTTTGCAACTGTAATCTAAGTCAGTTCTTCTTCCTGCGCTGTATACATCGACGGCATAAGTAAATAATCTCTTTGTTCAACCAATACGCTTCAGTGCCTAATTCCGCTCCATCGGTCAAAAGTACCCGCCTGCTGTTTTGGGCTACTGGCCACAGCCCGGCCTGCCACTCAACCGCCACAGTGACCAAGTGACAGAACCAAGTGGCAGACACGGGACTTTGGGGAACAGCCTCTGAATTAGAACTACCTAGATCTTAAATGCTGGAGGCTGTAAGTGAGAGAGGAACAGTGGAAAAAACCATGGTCATACTCTGTTCACTCTCCCTTTCAGCAGCCACTCACTGGGCACATCTACATGAGATACTATGTCACCGTAGCAATGAGCTATGGCAACATAGCATAAGCAGGCACTAACCATGATGCTACTGCACAGTAACTCATTTCTATTGTGCAGTAGGGTCAGAAATGACCTGTGCACCACTGGGACTGTGCAGCACCCCAACTGCGCAGTGGGGCGCACATATAGATGCACCCCCTGCCACTGGGTGACACTGGTATGTTCTTCATCTTTTAACACTAAAGTACATTTATTTTTTACAGAAGGACTTGAGATGATGTTAAACAAAATGCATTTTTCTCTCCTGCAGCATCAATTATAAGACAGAATTTTTAGCCTGAAGACTTTAAAAAGTCCATTTCTTTTCCAATTTGTGCTATAATGGGTCCTTAAAATAATGGTGAGGCTACACTCAGAAACAGAATAATAAAACTTCAGTAAAGGGATTTGAGAGAGTTGGGATTCTTCTTTGGAAAAAATAAAGGAAGGAGAAGTTGAATCATTTCACTTTGAACACAGTTGCAGTCAGTAGTGCCCTGGGGCGCTTGTCCACATTACACCTTTCCTGTTACAACGTTACACTTTTCCTGTGTCCATATGACAAAAATGGCCATTAGGCTCGGTAAATCACATCTGTGTATCCAGGTTATCAGCTGTTTTATTGTTTTAGTGGGGTTTTTGTGATTATTTAAAATGCCTCCAACATCTTTTATTTTTAGCTCCTAAATTTCTTCCATGAGGTTTATTTTTATCATTTTAAACTAGCCAATTGCCTGTCAAGGGGGGGGGGGGGGGGAGCTGATGGGGATGGAACCCCGTGCCCCCCATCCAGGCCCTCTCCCTGCTTCTCTCCTGCTGCTTGGGGTCCTGGCCTGTTCCCCACCTCCCCACCGCAGTGGTGGGGGGAGGAGAGGAGAGGAGCGGGCCCAGGCGCAATGAGAACCAGGCCTGAGGAAGGGGAAGCTGGGCCACTGGGGGAGAGGGGGAAGCAGTGGGCCCAGGCCAAAACCAGCAGTGGTGGGGAGATGGGAGGAGCGGGGGAGGAGCCGAGAGAGGGAAGAGCCGGGGATGGGGGAAGAGTGGGATGGGGTCCAACGTGGGGGAGGAGGCCCACTCCTCCCCTCCCCCTGCCACATTGGGCTGTGATGGACCAGGCGTGCTGCCCCATGTGGCAGTGGAAGTGGGGGAAGGGGAGGAGTGGGCCCAGGCCCAATGTGGGGGAGGACCGGGCGGCAGGAGAAGCAGTGGGCCCATGCCGCCCCGGCAGCAGCGGGGGCGACAGGTAGAGCGGGCTTGGGACCAATGCAGGGCAGAGCGGGGTGGTGGGGATGCAGTGGGACTGAGCCCAAGGTGGGGAGCAGCCCCACTCCTCCCCTCCCCCAGCTGCTGCCGTGTCAGTTTGGGCCCACTGCTCCCCCCACACCGCCTTGGCGGACCGGCTTCTCCCTCGGCTTAGGCTTGGTCCTCCTCCCCTGCTCAGGCCTGGTCCCACTCCTCCCCAACCTAGTCCTCCCCCATGTCAGCTCAGTACCCGCTCCTCCCGTACCTCCCGTCATCATTGGGTCGGCCCAGGCCCACTGCTCCCCCTGCCACAGTGGCCTGGCTTCTTCCCACCCTCAGGCCCGGTCCTCCCCTGCATCAGGGCTGGGCCCACTCCTCACCTCCCCCTACTGCCACCACTGTGGTGTGCCTGCTATTCCCCCAACCCAGCTGCTGTGCCCACCCCACACCAAAAATCAGCTACCTCTGTAGGTGGCTGTGGCAGCCAGCCCCTGCTGCAGTGGCCCTGCTGGGGGTGAGAGCTCTGCTCCACCTGGAAGCAGCCTTCATCTTACTGCAACACTGTTCCCAGTTGCATTTGATGCCAAGTTGCTCTAATTGTTCAGAAATAGAGATATAAACAGGTTTATTCCTATGGCTTCCCAGTTGTGTCATGATCATAGAATCATAGAAGTAGGGTCGGAAGGGACCTTGTAGATCTTCAAGTCCGACCCCCTGCCTGGGCAGGAGGGAAACTGGGCTCAAATGACC
>NW_005842262.1:406834-413798 GCF_000455745.1 Alligator sinensis | reverse complement strand
GCAATAACCCCTGCTAGCTCCCTCAACACCCTGGGGTGGAGAGCATCTGGACCTGCTGACTTGAACACGTCCAGCCCCTCCAGAAGCACTCTAACCCGGTCCTCCTCAACCTTAGGTCTTGAGGCGTTCCCTTCACTCCAAATGTCAGTCAGGGCCTCAACTTCAACATACGTCCAATTTGGTCCCCATCCTTGTAAAGGATCCATCATGTCTTCCAAAATTTGACTTTTCTTGCTCCTCTCCATGGCCAACAACACGTAAAGCAGAGCAGATGATACACACTACAGCCTGTGCCTGCTGTTAGGACCTGTTCTGGGACATGTGAAATTTTTATCAAGAGAAGCATAAGAGAAGTATGATTTGTCCAATCTCCAGACATTTGAGGCAATTCTTCGCTTTTGGTAGTCTAGCCCATGGCATTCAGAAGCATACTCACACTACTATTGTTCTGGAAATTCTTGAAAATGTTGGGTGATCACTTCAGGCGAGAAACCGTGAAACTGTTTGAATGGCTCAATGACACTTATTTCTTGCAGATATGTGGACCAAACAAATCCTTTTTGAGCATTTTCCACAAGGGTGATCAGGGCTCACTCTTATAGTGTGTGGTGCGGGGGTGGGGAGTGGAGGAACAAGGGTGGTGGTCCAGAAGATCTCTCTCATGTATGGGACATATATGGTTTGCTCAAGAGTGTTCAAGCACACAAGCTACCATTTTTGGTACATAGTAACATCTCAGCTCTTTTCAAGAAATACAAGCAGCTTTCAGTTGCAGAGAGCACATGGTTTCAGGAGCTATTGACATGTAAATGACAGGAGTGGTTTCATGCTAATCTAGGAGAGTGACTTTTTGCAGGCGTTTGAGACAGAAGTCACTCCACAGGTCAAAATTGCTAAAGACAATGTCTTCCTTGAATCCCGAGGGACTAACAAGAAAGCAGAGGTTAATCTTGAAGGCTGTTGAACATTCATTTTGCAGACGTATGGTTCTACTGATGGGATTCAGCAACTTGATGTACCTCTGGTCTGGTATTTTAAAACTCATGAAGAGCCAACTTTGCAGGTTTGCCATGAAGAGGATGCTGTTATTTGAAGTGGGGAAGCTGGTCTCTCATTGCAACAAACAGAAAGCGTGATTGCCAAAGACTATAGCTGATTCCTGGCCATACATCCAGGACAAGCCTTGTCAGATATGGGCACACGAAAGCAGCTCGGACTGGTGGGAAAGAATAGTCATGTCAACATGATGACCAGTGGCTGGAAACATTCAGAATGAGCAAAGAGATGTTCTTCCACATTGTTAGCTTGCTGAACCCACATATCCAGTGTCAGAGGACTGTCATATGGAAGCCCATCAGCCTAGAGAAGCATGTTGCTATGGCCATCATGAAACTGGCCACTCCAAGAAGTCTGTGCCATGTTGTGAATCATTCGGCTTGGCTCCCTGCACTACTGGGAGGGCCATCAGTGAGGTTTACCAACTGCTACAGGACCTAGCAGCAAACAAATCCATATGCCTAAGTAACGCCTGCAAAGTGGTGGAAGGATATCACAAAATGGGCTTCCTTAACTGCGTGGGAGCACTTGACAGCATGCACATTCCCATCCTAAACTGGTCCCAGGACAACCGTTCATTCATAAACAGAAAGGGGTTTCCTTCTGTGATTCTGCAAGCCATCATGGACCACAGAGGCAGATTTACAAACATTTACATGGAATGGGCAGGAAGTGCCCATGATGCTTGTGTGTTTTGAAACTTTCCACTGCCCGAGATAATGGACAAGAGCCAACATGCCCCAGAACTGGAAGAGGTTGCCATCCGAGGTGTTTCAGTGCCTGCCCTGATACTAGCTCACACAGCCTACCCAGTTCTGCCCTGGCTCATGAAGCCATATGTGGGGCAAGTGAGTGACCCACAGAAATTGCTGTTCAACAAGCAGCTAAGCAAGTGTGAGTGTGCATTTCAGCACTTGAAAGCCTGTTGGAGATCACTCAACTACAGGCTAGAAGTTGATGCTGATAACATTACCCCTTATGTAGTGGCAGCATGTGTCCTGCATAACAGCTGTGAAACCAGGGGCGAGGTCTTCAGCGACGCTTGGAGAGATCAATTAAGAGAACTGACACAAGCCATGACCTTCACTAGCAGAGAAGCAGTTGATTGTGGGGGGCTAGAGATACAGGCAAATAGCAGGAGGGGTGCTGTGATCAGAAATTGTCTGGTGGCACACACAGGTGCTGCTCTGAGTGGGGAATGTACTCTGTAATTATGTGAATTAATCCTTTTTACCATTAACGTTCCATTTCATATTAATTTCTCATTGAATAAAGTCTGTCTTATAAAAAGTTGTCTTGCATAATGGGTTCATAACGGGATCTCAGAGAAGTCTTTGTATGGGATGCAGGATGGAGGGGAGGGGGTGCATTGGGTGGGTGGCATCGGGGATGGGTTTGTGCTGGCAGGCAACTTCAGAAGACAGGCAGGTCTAAAACCAGTTTGGGGACATGACTGCAAACGGTAATAGGATTCACATGCAAATAGATTAATTGATTCAACAATAGCCTGGTAACCACCACTTCCTTCCCCCACAGCACAGCCTCTCGATTCTGGCCACTGTGTATGTGGCGATTGGTGGTGGGGAAATCATTGTGCCTGGGCAGTTTTTTCTTTCTTCACCTTGGTGGGGTTGTTAGGTCATGCTGGCCATTTGTGTTGATTGCAGGGGGAGGGGGAAATGGAGTAGGCTGATCACAGCCCCCTGTGGTGCCCCCAGCTGGCGCTGTGAGTATGTTCCCCGTCTGCGGTCTGGACCCCCAACTCACCTACCACAACTTGATGGAATTGTAAAAGGAGGGGTTCAGTGGTGTTCCTTCCCCTGACCCGAAGTCAGGATACTCACAGGTTCGCTGCAGTTGTTCTCGGGGCTCTGCCTCCCTTATGCCCCATCTATTCAGCACATGTACCCCCTGAGAGCACTGGTGCACCCCAACAGGCTGTGCTCCCCACTTAGGCAATAGGCAGGGGGAGCCGACGGGAGTGTCGGTGCCCACCCTGTGAGCACCCAGGAGTGCTGTTGCCCACCCTGCGAGCACCAGCCAGGGAGTGGGAGTGCTGTGGCCACTTTTGGAAGCCGGTGAGTGAGATCAGCTGCGGGGGGTTCCCCACCCCCAGTCAGGGAGATTCATCGCAGGGGGATCCCCTCTCCAGTCAATGACTGGTTGCTGGGGGGGCACGTGCCTCCCCCCCCCCCCCCGAGTAAGGTGGCACCAGTTGCCCATGGCTTGTCCTGATCTGTACAACAATGTTGGTTATGTTTTTAGAGAGTTCATGCAGGACAGCACATCCTTAACTGCAAATAACTTAATCCATTGTCTGGTACTTTAATAGCTATAATTTTTTTTTGTCTTTGTACTACCACCCACTGGTGGCAATACCCTTAAGATTATGCCATCTACTTCCAATAGAGGAATTACTTTTTTAGTATCTCTTTACTGTTGGAAAAGAGTTGTCAGGTGCTGAAGTGACTGACAGGCTCAAAGCATTGGTAGTGGCACTGAGATATCAGATATCAACTCTATAGCCATTTTTCTCGGTTTGAATCCAGATTGGATTAGCTATGACTAAAAGTGCTTGGTTCCAAACAGCTGTTTGACAACTTCTCAAAGGCAAAAATTGGTACCATTTCATTGTTAGTGGACAGTGGTCTAGTTCTCAGATCCCACATGCCCCTAGGGATCAAGGCCTTGATTCAAAGAATGTAAACAGTATTTATCCAAGAGCTTGTCTACATGGAGGCAGTTTGTTCTCAGTTACCTAGGATGTAACTTTATAGCACACTAACTACTCCCTACTAACTTCCTGTGTCAACACTATGCACCTACTACAAGTACCTTTCTGTGAAATCTCTTACTGCACTTTGAGGCCAGATACAGACATTACACTTTTACCAGTATAAGTGATTGGAAACTGGCCTATACCCATAACAGAACAGAAGTTTGGCACACTAGTTTAAAAATGGCAGGACTCAGTCTAAGATTTGCCCACCCCCACCAAATGGCAAATGTATATTCTCTTCGTTACTGGTCTCAACTACACCACTTACAGAAAACTGTGCAACTTAGATCAATTCTGCCTTAGGCTTTTTGAATGTCTGTACCTAGTCTGAAATTTCAGTGAACTATTTTGTACTCATCATACATGGAGATTGTCCATAGTGAGTGTTGGTACAGAGGAGCTTATGGAATGGAAAGTCACATGCTAGATCACGGCACAGGAACTTTACCATTAGACTAGTGTCCCAGGGGAGCCGGGATGCCGGAAGGCCCCCGGGGCAGCAAAGGGTCCCGCTTACCTCCTGCAGGGCCGGAAGAGCCGAGGGAAGCCCACACACCGAGAACGCTGGTGCTGGTCGTCAGCTGGGCCTTTATCCAGCTGCGGCAAAGCAGCGGGGGCGGGGGACGCCTTCCGGGGGAAATAAAAGGCAGCCCCGCTGAGGCAACAGGGCAGCTGGACAGAGGAGGCTGGAGAGAGAAGGCCCAGCAAGCGGGGAGTCAGCCGCCAGCCGCGGAGTGCGGGAGCGAAGGAGGCGGAGCCAGACTCGGCTCCGAGAAGCGGAGCAGAGCAGCTGGCAATGAGGCTGGTAGGAAGGCCAGCATGGAGACTATCGGCGTAGCCGGTGGGGAAACTGGCGGCGGCGCCGGTAACAGAACTGGAGGAGGAGCTCGCTGGATCCCAGGCGGCAGAGCGGAGAGTGAAGGCAGCTGCAGCATGAGCAGCCAGAGCGGCGTAGAGACCAGCTGCAGTAAGACAGAGGGCATCGGTGAGGTAACCAGGTTCCCCATACAGAGGAGAGCCGGCAGGAGGTACAGTGCCCCCGCGGACCCCTGGGGGAGCGCAGGTACGAGGACGGAGGGACCGGGCTGGCGTCCCTATAAGCAGTACGCCCAGTCCGAAGACCGTTGCTGACGGACGACGTGTTGAGGCGAGGGGGTGGCAAGCCAGGGGCGATGTAGAGGCCCGCAAGAGGAAGAGCCTACGGTGGTGTGTGGATGGGGTGTAGGGGAGGACGGAGCCCTGAAGTTACCCGACAAGGAACGCGCCGACACCGGTGGATACCCCAAGGGTGGGCCCCCCACTGAAGGTATCATCAAAGTCGTGGCAGGCGAGTTCAGGGGTCCCCCCCTGATACCAGCCGGGGTAACCTCCGGGGTGCATCTCTGGAGCCAGGGCATACGAAGCCTTGGGCTCAGGCAAAGGTGGCGCAGGAACACCTGGTAGAGCGGAGGCGGGTACAACTAGTCTCTAATGCATTTAGGGTCTTAAATATTTTCCTGAATAGGGATGGACTATTAAAAAAGTTTAATAGTTATGAAATATTTTAAAAGAAATGGTTTCTCCAGAGCAGGACCCAATTGCTGAAATTCTCAGTGGAGGTTCAAATGCCTTCAATAGGCACGGAGAGCAAGTATGTTGAGCACCATCTGGTAGGTAGTATGGAAGTGGTTCAGATCACGTGTAGTCTAGATCATGAAGTATGTCAATAGTACATTATATCTGTTGTTTGCAGTTAAATAGAGGACTCATTTCCAGAGCTGTAACTTTGAAACTACAATTTTAAGATAAATAAATATCTGAGATATTTATTTGAGATGATAGAAAATGACAAATACCAAATATGTTAAGTACATTTGGGAAAGTACAATGTTCTTGTAAAAGCTCAATGCCCTGTATATGTGGATTATGCCATATATTTGTTTTGGAAACAAGGCAAATGCAACAAAAGAAGTGGTGGGTTGCAAGTAGACATGCTTCCACAGTTACTTGGACAGTTCTGTGACAGAGCTAATAAAAATGCGGAAGCAAAGTAAAATATAGAGTTAACAGGAAAAACGTTAGCCAGAATATGTTTCCGCTGAAGAGAGTTTTGCAATTGACTTCAAGGATAGTAGGATTTGGTCCAGTATGTTGAAATAGAGAAGAAGGGAACATTTTTTAAAAATTAGCACAAAAAGATGGCAATACAATACTACTTCCTCCATTCCTTATTTATGAGGAATGTACACAGCAGCATGTCCCTCAGATGACAGAAAGGTCATAGTTTTGACAGTTCTGAAACAATTTCAAATTAATTCTGGACCTTGCTGAGGAGATAAGGAGAAGTGTTTCCTAGTATTGTATCCACCCTGCCCTCAGATTCTGCCAACACCTCCCTCTAATTTAGAGTTTGGAAACATCCCGAGATTAAATCAGTTCACACTCCAGAAAATAAAAATAGCCAACTCCATAATCTCCCACTGTGGCAATCTCTGCCACATGGTTATACTCATTAGGTCTTGTCCTCATATTCTTCTTTGTGGCACCAGATATGATATGAATTCCCATTTTGTTTAAAAGCCAGTGTTAATGTTATCATTAGTGTGGGGAAAACAGAATTTGTTAAGATTTACAGAGAACATGGCCACATACTCTTATTTTGGTTTTGTTCACCTCTGCCGATCTGTCAGTGTGGTTACTCATATTTGAAATCAATCTAAATGTATTTTTGATTTTAATAGTAAAGCTGGAAAGTTATTTGAAATAGATGTATTTGAAGTTAGGTGATCCATCAACTGAGGTAATCTCATTATGCACTTTTTCTCTCGTTTCCTTCTGAATTGACATTGGCTTGTCACAGAAAACCAACCATACATAAACGATGTTAACGTGACAACAAAGAGAATCAGAAAATTCTAACTCTAAACTGAACATTCCGGCCATGCATATTAAAGGAAAATTCCCATTTCGTCATCAAAGAGAATTGTTGCTAGAGTCAGGCCTGCAAAAGACCTTAAAAAAAAAAAAAAGAAAAAAAAAAGAGAGAATATTTGGGACCTGGGGTAGAACAAAAAAAAAAAATCAATGATGCAAATAGAACTATGTCATTTTTACACCATCTATGGATCTGGTCTTCAAGTTTTACTCCCT
>NW_005842262.1:372323-406803 GCF_000455745.1 Alligator sinensis | reverse complement strand
CCACCCACACTTCTCACTCCAAATTTTTCCAGGTCCAGATTCCTTAGGGTCGCCACATGTGTATGTATTATCTTCTTGCTGTTCTATATTAGAATTCTCCCACCATGGGCTGTTCTTTGTGCTCTCTTTGCAATCTTGCATTTTGTACACCTACCCCAATGATTCACTAAAACCATTTTCAGCAGATCAGTATTGTGGTCTGACTATTTCATTCATCTGAAAATCCTGGCTGAGCACAACTGTTTTACGTTCTGTCTGCATTTGCAACAGGATTAAGACAATATTTAGAATTCAACAAGTTAAGTAAAAATCGCTTTTTTATTCCTCCTCAGCAAAAAAGGCTCCCAGCAGTGGGCATCTGCTTCTTGCCAATGTAGGGGGAGCCCAGGATCAGGCTCTGCCTATACTGGCTATAAGATGCGACTGGATCCAATGCTCGATACCATGATTGCGCCTCCTCTGCCATGCATGCGTGCGGATCACATATTAGATCCAATCATGCCATGACCTGCATGTGTAGAGGGGGCCTAGGATATGCTACCACCATGGGATATAGAATCCCTTAATGAAGTTTTTTTTTAGGAACAACATTTTCTATTTTGGACTGAGTCCTGAGTTCTCACTACCACCTGGAAAAGTTTACACGTTGGCTTCTGTGTACTTTGGTAGCTTAATCAACTAAGACAGAGAGGCAGAGTCCAGAAACTAGAATACAATTTACTGAGTAATAGTAACAGACATCCTTTTACTACGATGGGGTACTGCTGGCTGCCCCAGCTAGTGCCCATACTCTGTATCCTCCAGACCAGGGAAATGTAACAATTTTCAGAGCTCTAACAGCTATCTGTACAATTTCCACAGAAGCAAAAGCAGATTCTGTTTAAAGTAGATTCAGTTTGAACATTACAGTCCTACCTAGCTCAATGTAGCACATCTCATTTATGGATCTCTAGTCACTTTTGGAAAAAAGACCAGTATCATGATCTACCTTTGACAGAGAAGGGAGAGAAGCAATAGGCTCAAGGTCACCCAGCAGTGTGCTGGCAGAGCCAGAAATAGGATCTGGGTCTCTGATAATCCTCTCCTATACTTTGCCCCTAGACCAGGGGTGGATAAAATGCAGCCCACGGGCCAGATCCGGCCTGCCAGGCCATTCTATCTGGCCTGCAGGGCCCCTAAAAAATGTAGAAAATTAATATTTATCTTCCCCTGGTTGCCTGTCAGGTGGCCCTCGATGGCTTGCCAAAACTCAGTAAAAGGCCCTCTGCCCAAAATAATTGCCCGCCCCTGCCCTAGACCATTCCCTTTTTTAGTAGCTACCGTGAGGTTGATGTTATGTCACGTAACCTATGCCTAAATTGATTTCATCTAGCACTCTATGACACATGAGATTATTAAGGTTTATACAACTCCAACCCCATATATAACAAGATGCATCTTCAACGGTGAGGAACACTGGCGACAGAGCTTACTAAAGTGTTCAGAGTGACAGTTACATGCATGCCTCTACCAGAACCCCAAGGTAGGATCACAGCCTGTCAGTAATGTGTTTGCTATAAGAGATATGATTTAATAAATCTGCCCATATCTTGGAGGAAGGTAGCAAGGGTTGTCAATAGTAGCAGTTCCACGGTAGAGCCTAGGAGATCCAGTCACAGGCAAAGTCCAAGATATGGACATGGCAGTCATAGCATACCAAATTAGAAGGTACTGCTCTGAACCTTGACTGGAAGTCAAAAGAAGTACAAACATATTGTGGGAGACTATGACTCAGGTTTAAAATATCTGTTTTTAAAAACAGAAGAGAACATTTCTTTTCACCCTGATTTAAACTGCATTACACAGCCCTCTACATTTATGAACTGTAGGTTTCTTGTCCATTTCTCCAAGATTTATTTTATGCATCTGAAAATTACTTAGCAAGGAACATTTCTCCCCTGCATCTCCCCCCAGTTATGTGCAGCTGTTATTTCTCTCTTCTTTGTTGCTATGTTGTCTGTTTTGTGTATAGTTTGTGCCAGAGCACACGTTTTCTTTGTTCAGCACTACTTGATGATTAAGATATTTGCATGGTGAGTCACTTAGTATAGCAGCATTTCAGCTGTGGATGGTGGATTCAAGTCATAATCTTTATTATTTAAACTTTATACTGCAGTGGCACCTATAGGCTTCCCTTAAGTCATAATCCCTTTGGTTTGGCAAAGCAAGCGATGATCCCTACCTGCAAAAGCTAACTATAAGAGAGATGCAAGCTTTAGCCACTCATTTCTGTTTAGTTAATAAACACTCTAGCATGTCTCCAACTTCAGGTCATATGCTTCAGTGAGACCTAAAGATAAGTGTGTGCTTAACTGTTTTGCTGAATTGGAGCTCCATATTATACAGCTCTTTATTTTTACTTTCTGGAATATGGTTAGCCCCCGGCAGCGACTTGCTTTCTTTCCTTCTCTACACTCTGGAGCCCCGCAGAAGTCCAGCTGGGGAGCTCAGGAGTCAGTAAGTTTGTGGTAATTTTTTTTACTTCCTGTGTTTAAATTTAGATCCCAAAGCTCACAGATCAAGAAACAGAATGAGAATGCACAGCCAGGTTTTAGTTTATTAGTTTTGTGAGAGGCAAGGACTCTTTCAGTGATATTTTTAATTGAACCAAATGCACAGTTGGGATAAAGTTAGACAAGCATTCTTCTTCAGGTCTCCCTTGTCTAACTTCATCCCAGTTATTAGTTAGTTCACTAAACAATATCATGCCCCAAAAATCCTTGCCTCTCACATACTTGCTGGACCATCATGACTATGTCACACTAACACTGCCACTTAATTATGAGAGAAAGGTTCCTAGTTTCAAACACAGGGGACACTCAGAAACACTTCCAGGGAGTGAAGCAAGTTACCTAAAAGAAATGAGCCTTTTAGAGAAGAAAGAATTGTGAGCAGTCTAGAGATGGAGATTGTGCCTGGCTTGACTTTTCCCATCACTCCTCCACAGATCTGCAAACTCCCATCCCCCATGTGGGACAGCTTTCCACAATTTATGACCAGGAACTTGGGGCACAGAGTGAAGTGACAATTTTTACCTGATCTGGCCACAGGAAGCAGTCTATAGCCATGATCAAACCCAAGTGCATGGCTGCAGACAGCTTAAAAAATGGCTGATAAAGCAAAAATCTGGACCCTCATTGCATGAAGGTTCAAATGAAGATGTTTCATGACATAGTGCCTTCTGTAACTTCTGTCTGCCAGCCTCCAAGCTGTTTTCTGAATAGGAGGGGGAGGGAAAAGGGAGTGGAGGGAGTTTGGCCTGGTTTTTTTTCAGCCCCCACTGGAAGATGGGAAGGTATACTGGAGTTCTCCCCCCACCCCCAAGTGTGGGGCGGGGATCTTCCACTTTACCCACCCCACCTTCCAGCGCTGTCTGGGGAATCCCTAGAATGAGCTCCCTCTGCTCCTTTTCCCCCTCCCATTCTGAAAATGGGGCTAGGCTGGGAGGGAGAAGGGGCTGTTACTAAGGGAAATTGGCTGCAGGCTCCTAGCCAGCAGCTAGATTCCCCTCCCCCCTGGACCCAACAGTGAACTTCTGTTTGGTCTGGGGGATTTCTGCAACTCAGAATACTTCCTGCAAGATGTCCTCAGTTACAGCAGGGAGCTGCACTTCTGCTTGCACCCTTGGATGTGCTTCTCAGCCTTAATGTAGGAATAACTCAATTAGATCTGAGGGACTAAAGCAAACTGCGAAAGAATTGTGTCGGAAAACATATGTATTACAAGTGTACAACTTAGCCAACTTGGCATTGCTTGAGGAAATTTAAGCTTTTGCGTACTTAAAATGTCAACATTGCTTTCATAGGTTTGCATGTTTGTTTCCCAAGTCTTTTTCTAGATGAAAAAAAAAGTGGGGGGGAGGAGTATGTGTGAAGCAGGAGATGGTTTAGCACTGAGTATGTGCCTATGCTGCATACTGAGAACAGTCTTAGTAGTGTTGGAATAAGCTTGTGCTAAACTACGGTGATTAGGTAGCCCTCATGGAGCTCCCTGCTATTGACTATACCAGTGGGCGGCAGCATTTTTGACAGGCAACCCACAAATTAGCCCTGCAACCTCCCCAAGTGCCACTCAGATCACCTCCCCTTCCCAATCTGCTATTCTGCTTAGCTGCTGCTGTGTTGTCTGCCCCTGTCAAATATGCTGTATTCCACACACATACCACAACTTGGCCATCACTGCACTAAACTGCTTCCAGCAGCTGAGGTAGTCTGGAACTAACTTGTGTATCTGTTCACTATATAGTAAACAGTGCATATATACCCATAGTTAGCTTTAGAAAGTAAATTGTACCTTGAAACAATAAGAAAAATGCTGCTGTGAGGTTTTTCTTAAACCTTCACAGTTTATTAGATATTACACTATTTTTTAAAATTCACTGTACTTCTTTTATGAGGGCTTCAAATCATGGTAGGTCTCAGTTAATAGCTTCAGTGTTTTCTTTCTTATACAAAGGGACAAAAGAGTTGTGAAGAATGTACATGTACTACATACATTATCTTAAGGGTCTGAGTCAGATAAAGCTTCTTTATTCAGAGAGCGCTAAAACATGTGTTTAGCTTTAAACAGATGACTAAATGTTCTCCTGAATCAGGGCCCAATTCATTGACATTTTTGGACTTGGCCTTGGGATGGAAGTTTTCCATTCTTGTCCATAACTTTGAGCAACTTTAATAGGGAGGTTATAATGGAAACTGCTTTTCATCCTTAACAAAAGCATTAGATAATTCAATGTAATAGACTAATGCACCATTAAACAAATTAACCATCAAGTCATTACTTTAAAGTGCATCAAGTTATGAAAACATATCTGAATGTGTATCAGCTGCAATCTAAACAAAGTACTAAGCCACAGCTTTTTAAAATTAAAAAAAAGTTCAGTTTGAAACAAACACTTGGATCTACTACAAGCTTTAGTATCTTCTTTCTTTTATTCTTTGCTTTTATTTCTTCTTTTGGTCTCTTTACCAGTAAGAAAACTGAAATCGAGAGACACCAGCTGCTAGCTGACAAAGTACCAAGCAATATATTTATAAAGTTAAAACTTCAGGGAATATTATATATTATTATATATTCCTATTTATATGACTATATAATATTATATAATCCTATTCCTCAAAAGGAAAGCATGAAAAAAATAAAAGGAGACCTGATTACATTCTTGAAAAAAGTCCCAAAATAGCAAAAATGGTAAACAGCTGTCTGGGGGCATTTTAGATGACAAAAGTATGGATGTTGGCCTTGGATTTTAGGAGCTAGAGTTAGATACCCTTTCTTATACCATGTGGTACCATTATGTGGTGAAGTTGATAAGGCTAATTATGATCTATGTGAGAGCTTCCATAAAAAACATTTACTGCCCAGTAGACTCCTTAACTGTGTAGTAAGTGTTTCATGTCTACATGTATGCCCCTATTAGGCCAGAGTAAACTAATTAACTCCCTAGCAGGATAGTACTTGTAAATACAAGTACTATCATGCTGCAGAGTTTTTTTTACTCTGCAGCAGATCTTGTGTAGACACTGACCTGGGTGGCCGAAGCACAAGGGTGCTTCATTGCAAAGGCTGCCTGCCAGCTAGCCCTGTATTGCAGCACCCTTGCGCTCCAGCTATCCCCTCTGTAGCATGCTGGGCCGGGGGGAGAACAGCCCTGGATTAGCAGGCTGACCCCCTGCCAGCCAGGGCTGCTCTGACTTGGCTCAATGTGCTGCAGTTCTGGGTGCACAAAGTCATGGCACCCAGGAGCAGTAAGTTCCAGACCAATAGCTCCGGAGATTATTCATATGCATTTGCACATGTGGGCGTGCCCTGTGAGAAGAAAGCAGGGACCTGACAGACTTGAAGTATCTCTTAAAACTATTTTCTTACCTTTTCACTGACAAGACTCAAACACAGTTGTGTGCTGGATTAAAATGAGCTGTGCAATACTGAAGCCCATGACAAATGGTACCATCTCTTTGCAGCTTCGGTGGCCCCACAACTTATATCCTTCAACCTTCTGGGTGGAAAATAGCATTAGCAGAGAGCCTGACTAACCTCACTGGAATAACTGGGCACATCTACATGAAACATTTATTGTGCAGTTGACTAATTAGCTGCACAGTAAATATCTGCATTTATACATGCACAGCTATTAGGTTGCAGTATACTAATTTACTCTGCAGTATGCTAATTTACTTGTATTTACTAGTAAATACAAGTACTATCCTGCTGCAAAATAAGTAAACACAACAACACACAACAAAAATTCTGCAGCAGAACACATGTAGACACTGGAGGCACATGTAGATACTGCCAGCTAGCCCCACACTGAAGCTCACTCATGCCCCAGCCAGCCCCTCCACAACACATGGAGCTGGAGAGAGCAGCCCCAAGTTGCCAGGCTGACCCCCTGGGCCCTCCGCCAGCCAGGACTGCTCCAACTCAGCTCCACGTGTTGTGCTTAGAGGTGCACCGATACATTAGTCCGATGTCAGATTTGTACCAATATAAAGAAAATTGTCTATATCAGATATCAGCTCGATGGGGCCAATAATTTGGCAAATAAATGCCCATGCTGCATGCAGCTGTGGCACAAAGCAGAGCCAGTAGCATGGACAGCTTCCTCCAGCTGGTAAGACAGAAGGGGATGGGGGAGGGAAGGGGCATGGTAATCAATGCCTCCTGTGGTGAGGGAGGGGGCAGGGAGGTGGGGTGAGTGGGATGGAGGCGCACCTTGTGGGGTGGGGCAGCTATCGCCGCTGCTTAAACCCTGGGAGGGCGGTGGGGAGGGGCATGTGCCCCCAGATCTGTGCGGGCTGGCTGCAGCTGTGGGGTGGAGCCAGAGCCAGCACTGCACAGGGCTTTTCTTGCCAGGGGCTTGTCTCAGAGCAGGCTCCAGTGGCACTGGGAGGAGGCTGCAGCCACCCTAAATTTCACCGCAGCTCTGCTCCCAGCCCTGTGCCATCACCCAACGCACCCCTGGCTTTTCCTGGTGCTTGGGTGGAGGTGAGGTGTTCAGCCAGGTGCTAGGTGGTGGTGCAAGACTGGGCAGAGCTGCGGCGAAATTTGGGGTGGCTGCAGCCTTCTCCCAGTGCCACTGGAGCCTGCTTTGAGCCCAGCCCTGGGCAAGAAAATCCCCGTGCTGGCTCTGGCTTCACCCCACAGCTACATGCCATGCAGATCTGGGGGCACATGCCACCCCCACCCTTCTGGGGTGCAAGCAGCAGCAGGAACTGCTTCCACCCCCCTAACTGTGCCTCTGTCCCATGCCCTCCCCCCCCCCCCCCCCAGCGGGGCAGCGCCTGCTCCCTCCTTCACCACAGGGGGCATTGATCTTCCTCTCCACACCCCTTCCCTCCCCTTCCACCATGCTGGATTACCACCTGATGGCAGCTGTATCAGATCAGTATCCGCCAATATTCCTCCTTAAATCTCTATCAGTGCACCCCTAGAGCCTGTGCTTGGATAAACCCTGGAGCTGATTGCTCCAGAGTTAGTTGCTCCCAGGTGCATGTTCAAATGGTGTGCCCAGGACCAAAAAAACTTCAGAGCAATAAGCTCCAGAGTTTATTCATGTGCACTAATTGCACATGTAGACAAGCCCACTGAGAAACAATAAACATAGAAGCTTATAATGTAAGCTTATAATGTAGCTTTGATAGTGCTACCTCACTGTAGGTTCTCCAACAACATTAAGATACTGTATACAGTGAGAAGATACCTGTGAAACAAAAGAAGTGAATTTAACCCATAGTCAGACAGGAAAAATGAAAACAGTTATGGTAATTAAGTAAACAGAATAGCTACACTATAAGATTAGAGAAGCAAGCTCCCTATGATGTGGAGCAATTAAATCAACTATATGTGGATAAAGCAGTGGGGGGGCCAAACTTTTTGGCATGTGTACCACAAATTAGTCCTGCACCATCCCTGGGCATGTCTACAGGTGTAATTATGGCTCCTGAATAAGTTGCGGAGCTTATTGTTCCAGAGGGTTTTTATGCTCCTGGGAGCAATCGACTCTGGAGCAATCAGCTCCACAGTTTATTCATGTGCAACCTGCCTGGGGCTGCTCCTCCCAGCTCTACATGCTGTGAAGGGACTGACTGGGGCATGAGGGAGCTTCAGCATGGGGCTAGCTAACAAGCAGCTTACACACTGAAGCACCCTCATGCCTCAGCCAGCCCCTCCAGCATCTACACATGTGCTGCTGCAGAGTTTTTGCTCCGCTGCAGGACAGGACTTGAAAATACTAAATAGTATTTGTACAAGCAAATACTAACCATCCATGGAGTAAATTAGTTTACCCCAGCCTAACAGCATTGCACATGTAGACACCAAGATGTTTACTGCTCAATAATTGGTCAACTATGCAGTAAACATCTTGTGCAGACACACCCATGTGCCACTCTGACCCTCTTCCTCTGCCAGATCTGGTGCTCTGCTTTCTGCTTCCTTCCTTGCACTCCTGCCCTGCTTCCTGCTGTCACAACCTAATTAACTTGTGCCCATGCCACTGAGCAAGAGATACCATTCAAATCATCTTCATTTGACTATTAAGGGTTAAAAGACTTCCCTGCCAAGAAATTCCTTGAAACAAAACGCTGGTGGTGTACTACAGATAATTGGTCAGCTGAAATAAAATGCTAGGGGAAACTATATATAATTGGTCAAAGATAAGCGTAAGCTCCTCACACGTAGCACACACATAACAGGTAGAGAAACCTAACCCACTACCTTGTAACTTGAGGAGACAAAGAGCTGCCACCTGCCAAAAATTAAAGATTCCATATAACGGTTCACGATTGGACATCTCTGTCAAACACCTCTGCCTATAAATAGTTTAACGGTTTCTGCCCAAGGCGGAGAGCTCTGGGGATCTCACAGGAAACACCTGTGCTTGTCACCAGAGAATTGGGAAATTGATCAATTCCTAATCGATCACCCCGTCAGCGTAAAATATTGACGTAAAAAGTCTTGCAAGCGCGACCGTCCGTTTTCGGCGCCACGTCCGTCATTATCTCGTTGTAACCTAACTGCGTGCGTGTCCTCAACTCTGTAACTGAAGTTATATGCGCATATTTAACTCTATAACCGAAGCTGTAACGGAACAAAGTCTTGCCTGCGTCGTCCATCACTATCTAGGCGACATAAGTAAACAAACTCCTGTAACCTACACGCGTCTGTGCCTGGTTAATTCCACTCCATCCATCACTACCCGCCTGCCGAGCTCTAAATCTAAACACTCCGGTGTGAGTCAGGCGGCTGCCGGCGGCTGCTCTGATTCACGACACCTGCCATATCTGCCCATGCTGCCTGTTGCCTTTTTGATCTGCTGCATGCCACACACAGAGGTTGCCTGTGACCATTGTGGCACTTGTGCTCCAAGTTGGCAACCTCTGAGATACAGAATGCTTTGGATGAGAGAGGTTTTACTAAGGCATATCCTGGTCTAAGGAAGAAAACACCGAACTTTCATAGCTCTGCCACTAAAATGAGATATTTGGGGCTGAGACTGTATCTTAATATGTGTTTGTACAATTCTTCCCAAGAATCAGACACTACTCTTGGTTGAGCCTTTAGACACTACTAGTAAATAAATTATCCTCATGCAGTCAAGAATCTTAAGTATTCACATAGAACACATTGGAAAGATGCATTAAACTTTAGATGTCTATGATTCAAGGGAACTATAGATTTTTCATAAGTATTCATCAATTTTCTATAGGGAGAATGAAGAAGGCCCCAGGTAATGTGGGGCCCCTGCAAGATATGCTTGGCAATCTGGTGGTTACACCAGAGGAGAAAGCAGACCTCTTTAACAATTTCTTCGCCTCTATTTTCTTGTGCAGGGACCGGGACTCCCCTACCGAGATTCAGGACGGACTCAGGAGAAACTCCGCCAAGCCTAGGGTCAGGGAGGACTGGGTTAGAGAACTTCTGGAGGGGCTGGATGTGTTCAAATCAGCAGGTCCAGATGCTCTCCACCCCAGGGTGTTGAGGGAATTGGTAGGGGTTATCGCGGGGCCCCTGACATGGTTTTACAAGCACTTGTGGTGTTCTGACCAGGTGCCGGACAACTGGAAGAGGGCCCCATCTTTAAAAAAGGGAAGAGGGAGGACCCAGGCAACTATAGGCACATTAGTCTTACTGCAATCCCAGGGAAGCTCTTTGAGAAGATTATCAAGGCTCACATCTGTGATCGGCCAGCAGTGGGGATGATGCTCAAGGGCAACCAGCATGGTTTCATTAGGGGCAGGTCCTGTCAGATGAACCCCATTGCCTTCTACGATCAGGTCACAAAATCATTGGACGCAGGTGTCGCGGTGGATGTAGTCTTTCTGGACTTCAGGAAGGCCTTTGACACTGTCTCCTACCCCATCCTCATTAAAAAACTAGGTGACTGTGGCATTGATGCCTACACAGTCAGATGGATTGCAAATTGGCTGAGGGGTCATACTCAGAGTGGTGGTGGACAGGTCATTTTCGACCTGGAGGGAAGTGGGCAGTGGAGTCCCCCAGGGCTCGGTCCTTGGGCTCGCACTGTTCAATTTCTTTATTAGCAACTTGGACGACAGGGTGAAGAACACCCTGTTTAAATTTGCTGACGACACCAAGATTTGGGGTGAGGTGGGCACGCTAGAAGGGAAGGACAGATTACAGCAGGACCTGGATAGGTTACAGGGATGGGCAAATGAAAATAGGATGGGATTCAATACTGACAAGTGCAGGGTGCTGCACTTGGGCAGTAGGAACCAGCAGCATACCTATAGGCTGGGGAACTCCCTTCTCGAAAGCACGGTGGCAGAAAGAGATCTTGGAGTCATTATTGACTCCAAGATAAACATGGGCCGACAATGTGAGAACAGGGTCAGTAGGGCTAAACGTACCTTGTCCTGCATCCACAGATGCATCACAAGCAGGGCCAAGGAAGTGATCCTCCCCCTTTATGTGACACTGGTCAGGCCACAGCTGGAGTGCTGCCTCCAGTTCTGGGAGCCACACTTCAGGAGGGATGTGGACAGCATTGAGAGGGTCCAAAGGAGGGCCACTCGCATGATCTGGGGACAGCAGGGCAGACCCTATGAGGAGAGGCTATGAGACCTGAACCTGTTCAGCCTTCACAAGAGAAGGCTGAGTAGGGACCTGGTGGCTGTCTATAAACTTACTAGGGGGGACCATTGGGGTTTCAAAGAGACCTCGTTCACCAGAGCACCTCCCAGAGTAACAAGGAATAACAGCCATATGTTGCTAGAGAGTAGGTTTAGACTAGACATTAGAAGGCAGTACTTCACTGTCAGGGCGGCTAGGATCTGGAACCAACTTCCAAGGGAAGTGGTGATGGCTCTTACCCTGGGGGTCTTTAAGAGGAGGCTCGACGTTTACCTGGCTAGGGTCATTTGAGCCCAGTTCTCTCCTGCCCAGGGCAGGGGGTCGGACTAGAAGATCTATAAGGTCCCTTCTGACCCTACATCTATAAATCTATCTGTGCGATGAATGTAAGTGGCATTTGCCCTGGAAGACAATGGGATATCATATGAGATAATCCTGCCAAAAAAAACACAAACCAAAAAACAAAAGGAGGCCAAGCGATTTATACTAGCTGAGGATCTGGTGCAGCATATAGCTACATATTGAAACACACTTCTCACAGTTGCATACAACCATTCTGTTTACAGATATAAGTGCAGTATGAAGAAAAGTGTTCCTGGAAACAATTCTGACATATTTCCATACAATGGTCTATTGCTTCTATGGCACATACATTTTTCTACATGTTCTAGCTGCGAGCTATTCATTTTTAAGGAACAGTGCTATATGCTCTGTAATCCACAGCCCAGAAGAGTTGATGCGAGGCTGACCCCAGTCTTTAGATTTAGCCCTATGTAAGATGGAACATATAGGATATTCTGAAGTCACTGGAATTACAGCAGTTGATACAAACTCTGGTGTGTTTTGTTAATAAAATTAGTGTTCAAAGAATGAATAAATTCATCTCCCCCTCCCCCAGCACAAGTCAAAGAATCAGCAGGATTTGGTGCATTATTTAGGGATGTATGATTGCCTTTAGTTGCATGGGACTTTCACAGTTTCAAGGTCTCAGATGCAGATTTCCTCTCCTACTAGTTATTGAATGGGGCCCTCATTTACAAACATATCCTGTACAGAAGGCAAGGCAAAAGGATGGATTTATAGCACAGTTAGAAACCCAACTATTATTTATTAAAACCACCAGTGCTAAAATTTCAGAAGCCAAAGAATTTGCAGAAACGTATGTAGCTTTGCTAACATGCACAGCCCATCATAAGGTGCTGCTATCTTAACAGGATGCCAAAACCCAAGAACTGGATTTGAAATCGGATTGGATGGGACATTTCATACTGACAGCATTCCTGAATAGCTAAAAGTTGTGAGCTTATAGCCTAGCAAAGATGTAGACCAATCATTTAATTTTGATTTGTATTTTTCTACTGGACTGGATTCCTACCTCATTTATAGTGGTGAACCAGGAAAGACTTAGCAGAAAAAAGAAAGATAGTCAGTGAAGGGCCATGACCACAAGACCAGTGTAAATGAGATGAAAACTGCTTCTATTATGTATTGTACATATGGGTACTCTTACGCCCTGAGAGTTTTGAGACACTATTATTTTCTTCAGGAAGTGGGGAGGGGGGTGTGTGACTACACGAATTACAATGTTCCCCTCCTCCCCATCACATATTTATATATTATATTCATGACCCACAGTTTAGAGGAAAGAACTGTTACATTTTTTTCCACCTTGCTGTATGTCACCAGGAAGTCTGAACTAAGTAGGAAGAAGGGCACCCCATGTTTTATAACCCAGAATTTTGAAGCATTAGACAGAGCAACCTTAAAGTAGGTCTTAAAGGAAAAAGTCACTGCTCTGGCAGGAGATAGCCTGTTTTAAGCCTTATCCAGCTGGTCACCATGGGAGTCATGTCCTTTGTCCCACCCAGTAGGATGCACAAATATGCCAGATGAGCAAGAACAAAAGGCAAAAAGTGTTCGAGATCTGACCTTCTGTGTTTCTCACATGTCCCCAGAGAAGGAGAGAAGGTCAGAGAAAACTCTCTAAAAATATTTTTTATTAATACTTGCATTTGCTCAGCCAAAACCTTTGGGTAATAAATAGGCCCACAGAAAGAACCGGATCAGGGTTATTAAACTTATATATCCCTGCGGGCCAGATGAGTGGGGTGGAACTGGTCCATGGGCCAGATCCAGAGCATGGGGCTGTGTCATTTGGCCTGCAGGGTTGTCCAGAGGCCTGAAACTTTGGTGAGAGTAGTGTTATTGCAGCAGTTCCTAGAGCTATGGCAGTCATCACTTTCAATCCATGGGCAGCCCTATGGACAAGATGACAGGGTTCCACATTCCTAATCCAGCCTGTGTGGGTCCCTACAGTTCCAGAAATTTGACAGAGTGGGAGCAATTAGCACTGTCGCCACTCACCCTGCTGCCAAATTTCCAGACCTCTGGTAGCCCCATAGGCCAATTGCCACAGCTCCCTGGGCTACATCTTTGTCACTCTTGCACTAGAGGAGTGTTTTTCAAACTTCCTAAAATCATGGAACCCTTTTATATCACATATTCTGCCACAGAACTGCTGCCCCTGTGTTAAAGGCTAATATGGAGTCAGATGATCCGGACAGGCCATGGCAGTGCAGTGCCTCCTGGCCCACTCTGCCATTACCCCCAGTCTCTTTGTGGTATCCTAATGACCCATCACAGAACCCCAGGGTCCCACGGAGCACAGTTTGAAAGCCGCTGTACTAGAGAAATGGGACATCACAAGTGCTGTTTACCCAGGCATCTGATATAAAAGATTCAAAAGGGGAAATGGGGAAACTAAACTCCCAAACACACCTCTGTACAGTCAATTTCTGTATTTAAATCATACTATTATTTACAATTTCATGTTAGTTATGCAGTGGCAGGCTGCCGCCTGCTTAGCCAGAGCTGCTGTGGGGGAAGAGAGACCCCCAGAGCTCATCTCTCCTCTGCAACCTGCCCCCCCCGCCGCTTCAGGCTGCAGTGCCAGGTTGCATGTGGGGTTGGGATCAGAAGCTGTCACTTACTCGGGTATTTGTATTGCCCCTTTATATACTGTTTGGAAATTAGGTTGGAGGGGAGAAAGGTATTTACAGTTGGATGTCAGTAATAAATGACGATCCTTTTGACTAGACTGAGGACTGAACAGATGGCCATCACAGCTGAGCTGTTCTGGGTGGATGTAGATTTTCCATTCCAAGGGCTAAAAGATGTTGCCCAGGCTGTCTAGGAGTTTTGAAAAACACTATCCACTATATTTTAAAATGTTCTTTATATAATGACATAAGGAGAACCTATTTCTTGCCGTTTTTGCAGAAATTGATACATTTTTCAAACAGAGAGAAATTAATCTGGCTTGTACAGCAAACAGATCCAAATGTAGTAAACTGTCTTGCAATTTTTGCTTACAAGGCTGAGGCGATTACAGTTAAATATCCTTTATTACTGATATGAGTGATATATTTTAACATTAGATTTGATTTTATGGTCTCAATTGTGGATCCACTTACAACAATATTATAGATTCATGTCTTGATTTACTTCTATATTTATATTAATAATGTTTCTATGTTGGTAGGCTCTATTTTTAGTATAATATTTGTAGTTTGGTTACTGTGTTCAAACTTATTTATATTATGGTCGTATGTGTGTTATGTTGTCTTCGGAAGCATGGCATTTAGCCAGAATCCTTAATAGATTGAATTAATTAATTACTTTGGTCAGTAACAGCTGAAGGAATGGTGGGGGGAGCCCTTGGAGCCCTTTCCCCACAGTCCCCCCTGCCAGGCAGCAGTGCACCACTGCCTGGCCAAAGCTGGTGGGGGGTGGTGCCGAAGGTGACCCTGGACCCCAACCCCCCTCCACCAAGCTGCAGTGGCTGCAGGGACAGAAATCCCTTTTCTCCCACCCCACTCGCTGTACCCAGGCCACAGGTGGGGCTGGGATCAGACTGAAGTGACAATTTTGCCCTATCTGACCTCTGAAAATGCACTACAGCTGTGACCAGACAAGTGTATCACTGCAGAGTGCTTTAAAAGGGTCCAATCCCATGAAAAATCTGAACCCTCAATATGCTCCAGAACTGAGCACTGTCACTAACTTGTGCCTATGAATACTGGGAGCAGGGCTGGGCTGGCACAGCTCAGCTCTGCTCCTGGCACTGTTTTCAGAATGGGAGGGCAGAAGGGAGCAGAGAGAGCTCCAGGGTTTTTCCAGCTGACGCTGGAGGAGGGAGCGGGTGGACAGGAGCCCCTACCCCTGTTTCCCACCTGAGGTGGGGTGGCTCCAATTCACCTACCTCACGCTCCAGCACCAGCTGAAAAAACCCCAGGACAGAACTCCTTGAGCTCCCTTCCCCCTACAGATCTGTCTAGCTTTCAGAGTATAATGAGGACCGTCTTTAGGTTTGACCCATAAGGCATGTTTATGTGTGCATATTAATGTGAAGCAAACTTTGGAATTTACTGTTCCCAGCACACTGTTTGCACATGTGCCTAAGACTGCAGCATGTTGAGCCAGGTCAGAGCAGTCCCAACTAACAAGGGGCCCCAGGTATCAGCCAGCTTGCCCGGGGCTCCTCCCCCCCAGCTCAATATGCTGCAGAGGGGTGGGCTGGGACACAAAGGTGCTTCAGTGCAGGGGTAGCTGGCAGGCAGCCCCTGTACTGAAGCCCCCTCATGCCCCCTGGGGCAGCATCTACATGTGTGCTGCTGTGGAATAAAGTAACTCTGCAGTAGGATAGTGCTATCCTGCTGTGGAGTAAATTACTTTACTCCAGCCTAATAGGGGCACATGTGTAGATGCACACATTTACTGCACAGCTAATTAGTCTGCTGTGCAGTAAACATCCCATGTATATGTGCCCGTACATACGTAGTTAACACCAGAACACTAAACTGATATAAAGCATCTGGTTTCCACTTAAATTCTTCATGTTGCTCACTTTAATTGGCTGAACTAAAGAACAGAGGTCAAGTGATTTATTCCAGGTCTCAGTGAATCAGTGGTTTATCAGGGTGGCAAGCCAGAAGCTTCATTTCTTCCAGCACTTTTGTTTTAGTAACAGGACCACACAATCTCCTGCATAGAGTAGTTAGGGTAGGAATTTCAAAAGCACCAAAATCTTGGCCTATCTCTGCTCCTAGTGACATCATTGGGAATTTTAGGCCAAAGTAGACAGCTTTTAGAAAACACACCCTTAATGTAAATGCACAATTAAGCTCAGCATCAAGTATTTTGAGGGACAAGATTGAGAGAGATAAAAACTGGAATAGATAAGATTGAAAAAATGTATTCAGTTACAGCGATACATTTTTCACATGTATTATTTCATTCAGTCTTGGTCAAGTCAAAATGATTGCTTATTATTTAACTGGTCTCTCCATTAAGCTGGTGGTCTCTGGGTCTGTTTAAGGAGAATTTAAAAGAGACAGTAGATGACCAGTTAAGGAATAGAAATGCTATTATAGAACCCCAGCCCTTCACAGCAACATTCTTTCACAAGAGCATACTGCAAGCAAAAAAAGAAATCACAAATGAACTTGAGAGCAACTGTAGTAAGAGGCTGCAGTTCATTTTTCTGGGACTTTCTGGTGAACACACAGCTCCAGAAAACTTAACATTTAACCACCAATCTGGCTAACATGTGAACACATGCTTGATTTAATTTGATTACTTCACTGGGGTCCAGGAGGCTACTGTAATGGGGTCCATGATGCCCCTGGAGCCTCTGCAACACTTGCCCAAAGACAACCAGGAGGGCAATCTCCTCTTCAGTTTCCTGCCTTACCTTGATGTTATCTTTTAGAAAAAGGGAGGCTGTCCCAGGGCTTCCCAAGCCTGATCTCAGGCTCCTGAGCAAAAGTGTCTCTGTTCTCAGCCTCAAGGGCTAATTACATGGCTCTGATCACCCCTTACATCATGCTCATGCCTCACAGGAGTTATCAATCAATTGCTTCAGTGGACATTTGGCCCCAACCCAGTATCAGGCCACCTCAGGCCTCTATACCCTTGTGGTCTCAGCCCCTTTCATCTCATAGATTTCATAGACATTAGGGCTGGAAGGGACCTGGCAAGATCATTGGGTCCAGACCCCTGCCCAAGGGGCAGGAAGTCAGCTAGGGTTGGATGACCCCAGCAAGATAAGCATCCAAACGCAACTTGAACATCTCCAGAGTAGGTGCTTCTGGGGGGAGTCTGTTCTCCCAGGTCCTGATGTACACCCCTGATGTACTTATAGGCTGCCACCAAGTCCCCTCTGAGCCCACGCTTTTCCAAGCTGAAGAGTCCCATGTCTCTCAGCCTCTCCTCATAAGGCCTGCTCTCTTGACCTCTTATCATGCATGTGGCTCTCCTCTGGACTCTCTCCAACTTCTCCACATCCTTTTTGAAGTGTGGAGCCCAAAATGGGATGCAGTACTCCAGCTGCGCCCTCACCAAAGCCAAGTACAGCGGGAGAATGACATCTTGGGTCTTGTTTGAGATGTATCGGTAGATGCAAGCCAGGGTGTTATTTGCTTCACCGGCTGCAGCATTGCATTGGCGGCTCATATTCATTTTGTGGTCAATAATGACCCCCAAGTCTTTTTTGGACATACTACTAGTGAGTGAAGCACTACCAAGCTTATAGGCATCATGTAGGTTCTTTCACCCATGGTGGAGCACCTTGCATTTCTCCATGTTGAAGGCCATTAGGTTTTCATCTGCCTACTTTGTAAGCCTAAGTCAGCTTGACTCCTCAGTCTATCCTCCAGTGTAACCACACTTCCCCACAGTTTGGTGTCATCTGCAAACTTAGCCAGTTTCTTGCTAGTTTCCTTAGCCTAGATCCACTATGCCTGACCTGGCTTCTGGGTTCCAGCCCATGACTGCCTAAATCCAGCTTTGTCCTTTCCCCATCCTGGGCAATATACTCACCCATCCTGCTTCAGCTCACAGGCCCCCTAGCCCTTGCCTCCATCCTATTCATGTACAGGGCCCTCTGACCCTGGCTCTGCCCTTCCTGGGTACTGGGCCCCAGGGCTCTTGCCCAAGCTAGATTTCAGTCTTTCTTTCTTCTTCCTGGGCTTTAAACTTCCCCCTAGGCATAAGCCTATGGTATGCCCCAAATCAAGGCCCCTAGGTAGGCTCTAAACACTAGCACACCCCTGGCACCTCACTGTGACTTAAGCCACCAATACACTCCTCAGATGCCCCACTGAAGGTTAAACCCCTAGGCACTGCCCCGTGGCCTCCACTCACTCCCCTTTCAGGCACTCCCAAACCATCGGTTGTAAGCTGTAACAATGGGAACAAGCACATTAGCTATAACAAACATAACCTGCTCTAGGTATAGAAAATGATGATAACAATAGCTCACTGTCTGCAGCAAGGCTTCCCCTCACTCAGGGCTGTGTTCCTCTCTAAGACACCAGTGTTCAGGTTGCAGTCCTTAGGGCAGCTCTAAAGTCAGCCTAACAACCCTCTGCAGTCTTCCTGGCCTGGAGCTCTTCAGCCAGCAGCTTGCAGGCCTAGACTGCCTGGCCAGCTCACGTCCTGTGCTTATATGCTTCAAGCCCACCCCCCCTTCTGATCAGGTGACTCTTTAACCACCTACAGGGGTTCCTGCTCAGCACCTAATGACTGGTTGCTATGCGATTTTGGAATTACTGTCCTAGCAGCTTCCTGCTGCTTGAATCAGGCTTTGCCCTGTGGTAAGCAGTAGTAGCCACCGGTCTCCAGCTGCCTATTCCCTTGCAGCCAGCTCGCCCTAGGAAGAGATCTCTTAACACCAGGTGCAACCATGTTCTTATGTTTCCACTAGATTGCAAATCAAGCAGATATGTACAAAGGGCTAAACTAATCCCAAATTGAACAATTACTATTTTGAAGAGACAGGAGGTTGGAGAGAAAGCATCATAGTACAAGGTGAGGTTTTAACAGTTGGATGGGGAGGAAGCAGCAGATTTTTAGAAATATTTTTTTAGAATAGTGAAACAGTTCAATTCAGGGAAGAAAAGTAGTGAGAAGAAGATGAAGACACTGACTATATGAATTTAGTTAAGACTGCAGTTAGATGGGACTGAAGAAGCATCAGAAATATAGAGATTTAGGTTTGTAAAGCAGAACAAGTGATACAGCTAGAGTTGGAGGGAAATGTGTAGATACAAGTAGTGTAATTAGTGGAGGGTAAGCGGGGCACCAGTTCTGGGTGCTTACTTAGAGGGGATACCAGAATGGCACTCCCCACACCTGCCAGTCTTTGCTGCAGCAACCTTGCACTGCCTGGCCAGAGAAGCTAGGCTGAAGTAGATCTGCATCACCTGGCTATAGGAGCTAACTGCTGGGATATCCTAGGCAGGTAAGACCATCCTATTTCTTCCCTCTCTCTCCAGCTCTCCTATGCTTGGCAAAACCCCCTATCTTCTCCCCTCCTGCTATCATGGCTACAGGGGAGTTTCCCCTGGGGTACAGAACTCATTAATTATGCCTCTGGTAGATATCAACCCCCTAGATCAGTGCCCCATGCAATAATCTAGTTAGTTACCAGATTTGCCCATTACTTTGGGGTGTGCTCATTTATTAGGGATACGTTTCTAGGGTCTTGGTAATTCTGTCAATGTGCTGCTTGTGTTACTATACAGAGCTGTATCTCTCCCTTCTGCAAGTCCTCACCCCCAATGGAGCTATCTTGCAGGACTCAGTTTCAATGGGGCTGGGCTCCTCCAGTCACCAAATCAGTCATACACACACAAATTAATGTGACACGCCTGACCCAGCCGGGTTGATCAGCATGGAGAGGCTGACACCCTCATATGCCAAGAATCAGTTCATCAGAGCAACAATAAACTGCAGTCAGACACAAGCACACTGGTAAACAGAATCCCTCTGAATCCGGCTGGGTGTCCAGATGACACCCTCATGGACCAGCATTCAGTTCATAAGGGCACGCCTGAGTCAAACTGGGTCAATCAGCCTGTACAAGCTGATCCCCTTATGTCTCAAACTCAGCACATCCCAATCTTTGGCCTCTTCATGAGCAGACCCCACAGTATTTTTGGGCTTCACAGGGATCTTTAGCTTAGGTAAAAGAAGCGTTGCTGCAGAGCACGGGAGGAAAGAGAAGCAGAGAAGGAAAAATATACCCAGTTACTACCAGTTTGACTATAAAAGTTATTTATTGCTAAGCATATGAAATATATAATAGTACTAGTAGTAATAAACATACAGAAGAAAAACAAACACCAACAATGACAGTACTACCCTGGTTTCACTAAGTATTTGGGGAAACTTAGCTCAAGCTTAACTGATACAGTTCAGGTTCAGAAGTTTATGCCTAGAAAGAAGACAGAGAACGCTGGGATCTCACCTAGTCCACGGTACTCAGGCTGCAAAGCTGACAGGCACAGTCTGTAGCACAGTCCTTGAAGGGAGAGATGATCTGTTCTTCCAGCGTCCCAAGAACGACAGGGGATGGTGTCAGCACAGGGGTTTTCTTCTTCTCCTTCTTTCCTCCTGCTTCTACTTCTTTTCCTTCCTTTTCCTCTTCCTCTTCTCTCTTCTAGCAGCACACACACTTACAGATTTTTATACCCTCAGTTCAGCTGCTTCGAAGCACCTTCAGTAGTGTAAATCATTGTCTTTTCTATTGACAAGGGGTTATCTGGTTTGGACCATCTCAGGAAACTGATTGATAATCAGGAAACACTTAAGATTAGGGAGTAACCCAAATACTTGGGAGCCAGCTTGAGATTCCTATGGGTGGCAGATATACTGATGGGATATCTCATGGTTTCTTCAGAAACAATAGATAGCTTGCAGCATCAGGATTTTGGATTTTCACTTGTAGTGAACAAGCCTCAGCTTAGCATGACTTTTCCAGATCTTACTATAGTCTTTTAACAGACTTAAGACAATTATTGGGGTGCTCATAACCTTTTGTGGAGAGGACTTCCACCAGTCGTCTCGGGAAAAGTATGGCAACACCTGGGATTAGGGCTCCAACGGGCTGGACGCTGTGATGAACCCCTTTACCATGGTTCAAATGTTGCCCATACCCCCTCTGACTCGGTCTCTTGCCTCAGCATTCCCTAACCTGGCAACCGAGTTTTAGTCAATCAAGTTTAAATAGGCCTCCCATAGTGGGACCGGGGAATGTACAGCCCTAGATGCCTATTAAACTTAGAGGTGTGTGTGTGTGTGTCTGGGGGGGGGGGAAGTCCTTTGTAAATCCAGATTAGAACTGGTCTGATAAATGCTGAGCTGGGTGTGTGTGAATATGGGTTGATTAACATTTGGAGCACAGATTCCCCATCATGCAGTGCTCCCCTGCTTCTCTGGTCCCAGAATTCATTGCAGTCTCTGCTTCAGGCTTTCTGTTCTCCATCTCTCATGTAAATGAATGGTCAGCTGGTTCCATCTCGGATGCAAATGAGACCTAGGGCAGTTGTTTCACTCTGGTCACCCTTATCTGGAGGGTCTTAGGTGTGTCTCTCACTGCATCTTAATCAGTTTCATTTATGTAGAGGAGGGGAGGGAGAATTCCTTGCGAGTCAGACAGACTGCACCCTGTGCCAGGGTTGCCCGAGAACACAGAGCTGAGACGTAACAAGTATCATCTGTATCATTCCTCTTGGGTGTTCAAGAGGAGGGCAGTTTCCTGTCATTTCAATAATAAAAAGAAGCTCTCTTCCAATGCTGTGAGGGTGTGTACTGCATCTTCATGTATCAGGCTTGCCTTTTGGAGCTTGGGTTAAGTCCCAGGCTTGAAATCTTGCAATTTTGATTGGTGGAGCCCATCCACCAATCAGGAGGCAGCAAGAGGGATTAAGTCCTGTCCTGAAGGGAGGGGTAGAGGAGTTCACCCCCACCCCTGGACCTGATTGTAGACTGCAACACTCAGGTCCAGAAGACTTCAGAGGCGGAGCCCTGGAGAGTATAAAAGGAGCTGCGTGCCCAGCATGAGGAAACACATCTGGGAGAGAGAAGAGCGGGGCTTAGAAAAGCTGAGGAGAGCTGCTCAGCAGGGCGAAGCAGTAGCCCGGAAGCACCCCTGAAGACTTCCATCAGCGAGGAACGGTGGATGGCTCTCAGTGTGCAGCATGGCACATAGCATCCAGACCCTGGGATCTGCGTGAGGTGGCTCAGGTCTGCAACCTCTGGTGTACAGCCAGAGACACAGTGCACAGGCCGGTGCATGGAGTAGGACCTTTGGAGAGCTTGGGCAGCTCAGGTCCTCAACCCCTGGAACAAGGCTGGGAGCTCAGTGCAGGAGGTGCTGCACAGAGGGTCCGGGAGCGGACCAAGCCTGGTGCTGCATGAGGCAGCCCAGGCCTCCAACCCATAGCAAAAGGTTGAGTCTAGGGAGCCAGACAGTGATCGGGCTACTGAGCCAGCAGACAGGTCCGAGCCATAGGTCCCAGAAGCCCTGCATAGAAGAACCCTGTTCCAGGGGACAGCGACCCCCCTGAAGCCCACTGCAGGCGAAAGAGCAGCCTGGTGCAGAGGACGAGGGTCACCTTCCAGGCCTGGGAGCCGTGAGTTACAGGGAAAAGAGGATTCCCACAGGGGAGGGGGAGTCCCCCCTGGTTAGTTAAGGGCTCCTGAAAGTGGAGGTTCCACTGGGAGGGCCCCCCTAAAGTTACCAGCTTCTTTGTAGGGCTTAGGAAAAGTCCAAGGGCATTGGGGTTTCCCCTCGGGATTGAGATTATCTTTGGGGTTTATCTGTTTCAGATCAAATAATTACCTGTGACTTACCTGTATCTGGAGCACTGGTCTAAGGTTTTATGTCATTTACCCAGAAAGTATTGTTTATGTTGCTTGTTTAGATGTCTTATAAATATATATATATATTGTACATATGTTTACATTCATGTTCCTTTCCCTTGTGATAAGTTAATGTAAATAAATGTGTATATAGTTCAGTCCCTGACTGTCCTGGCCTGGTTCTATAGGGAGGGAGGGAAACTGAGCGGTCTGCATTTCCCCAGCCCCCACCCACAGCACACCTGCCAGCTAACAATCCCTTTCAATTGGAGAAGGGGAGTATATACCCAAACCACATGGGCTACATTCAAAAGAATATAAGTAACCTGTACACGCTTCTCTGCCATTCATCCCAACCCCAACCACTCCAACAGGTATGGTACCAAGTGAATTTGTACATGAGTAATTCATTTTGAAATCAAGACTTCTCTCTCTGATCTCATAAATATATACGTGAAAAATTTTTAGCAAGCTGATTTAAAAGTTAAGTTATATTCCTTTCCAAGTCACATGGGGTTCTTCTTCCTCTTCATTTTAGCTTCTACCCCTCACATGTGTCTTGTCCAGTCTCTGCCATTCCTGCCCACATCCCCTGCTTCCCCCCACCCCTGCCCTTGCTCCCTCCTTGAACAGCCTCATTAAGAAAGCTCTTAGCTCTTACTTAAGGACAGTCTACTGGACCATTTCCCACTCAAAGATGTAGGGGATGTCTTCACAACAGAGTTAGACCAGGCTAGCTTAACATGGGCAGAACATCTGATCTTGTGCCTACCAGGTCCATGAAATGGTATGATGCTTTACTAATCCATGTGCTGGGATGGATATCTGGCATGATATTGCATGGTGCTTTGTGGTGCATTGAACCCTCTCTCATTTAACACTGGGCTGCTGACTGTGGCAGTGACATGAAAACAATGCTTTTGAGTCCCTCCTGAATGAAGGAAACGGGAATGTTACTAAAGAATTCAGTTAGTGAAGAACAAAGCGATTCACAGCATACCTAACCAACCTCTATGCCCATTCCTTTCCTGACAACTAAGCATAAATATATCATATGGGGTACCTTTCCCCATGTTCTGACCTTTACTGACATCACAGCACTGCTTTATAAGAAGAGTGATATCAGCTTTTAGCTAACCAACAGCAGTGGAGGAGGGTTTCTTAGACAGCATCTTTCCTCAACTGCTGCAGAAATGCAACAGAGACTAAGCAGGTAATGTGTAGTGTTAAAATACAAAGGAGTGCAAGTGTAAGGAAGGAGATATAAGAAGGTATGGCCCAGGTGAAGTTTTGGAATAGTAAGCCTGTATGCTTAATGCTAACAACCAATTTATCAGGTCAGGCTGAAACCCAACCCATCATTCATGTGTGTTAGCCTGGGCTCCAAGCACCCTTAAGACCATTTGTAGGGGAGAGGGTTTCATTTATGGATAAGAAGGGTTAGGGGCAATGCTTAAGCTAAAGTTGCAATGAAGGTATACCTTTTTTCTTACTTGCTCTTTTCTCAGGCATGGCTGCAGCATCAGCTAGTGGCTACTGTTCAGATGTTTGTGTTCAAATGCCTCAAATATTAGTGAGTTAATTCTCACAACCCTTTGCAAGGAACCATTACTTTTGCATCTTACAGAAAGGAAGAGGATGTAGACCTTCTAGGAAGCATTTCAGTTTGTTTTCCCCACAAGTCAAGGAATCAGGTTTGGATGGATTGAACTTGGGCACAATGAAGACAATCCCCTCAAACCACAGTGGATCAGAATGCTGAATCCTGCTACCCTCCAGTGGTGCTGTGATACAACTGCAGGGCTTGCCATTCAAATATCTGGGTCCCAATTAGGAACTCAACTAAATACCAAAAAAAGAAAAACAAAATACTAAAACAAAGCAAAACTCCACAAGCACCTTCTAATAATGAAGAGTCTTCAGTGTTAAATTATTTTTTCTAATGCTTGTAATTGCAAGCTAACGGTCCAAGTCACTGTGAGGTCTAGTCTCCATCCTTCCTTATCAAGTGAGGAGCTATTCATTATAAGCACGCAGTAGCTAAATTCTGTAGTAGTACAAGTAAACCATAAAATCATACATTGTTTACACTGCTGTAGTGATCAGAGAACCCCAATCAGGACCAGGGGCCAGTTTTACTGAGCAGTATATAGAAAGTTAGCCGCTGCCTCCAGATCATTTGTAGCCTGATCTGAAACAAGAGGTACTACGTAAGAGAATGAGGGAATATAAGGAAAGGGTGAGGGCACAACAATCAGTCAGGCAGTTAAATCTAAGCCTACGTGCACACCTCGATGGCTCCAAGTCATTTGACAAGCCTGTATATATGAGAAAAAAGAAACAGGAACACACATCACTTACTCCTAATTAGAGCTGGTTGGAAATGTTATGATGCACCTGTTCTTCTGTGAAGGCACTGATCTGTTGAAACCTAAAGTACTCTAAAAAATGATTGATTTCAATGAATCTCCCAATTTATACTGAAACAAAAATGCAGCATGTCCTATTTCAATATTTTGAACCAAAGTTTCATTTTAGTTTTTTTTATTTTGGAAAGTTAAAGAACAAATTCAAAGTATTCAAGTCCTTATCATGATTGTATCTCAAATGTTTGGCATCTCAATTTTTCAACACTGAGATGCTTAAAAAAGTGTGAAAGCTGTGAAAATCCATAGGGTGAGAAAAAACAGTTCCTATTCAAGTTTGCTACTTGCTCCTTCTCAGTCTGGCCATTATAAGCATTATTGGTCACTTGCATCAGAAGTGAGCCTTAAGTCAAAGCTTGAAGGAATGGGTAGTGTCTTTATGAATCAGTTTTAAAACAGAAGAGTGTGTTAGGAGACGTGTGTGTGTTAAGATACACACACAAGCAACTACTCAAGGTTAGCAGCACTGTTAGTGTCAAGAGGGCTGGACAGTGCAGTAAGCAATAAGGCTAGATAAGCAGAAAGTGCACAGTTGTGAGGCATATGGAAGAAGAGGACAGTATACCAAATACTAGCCTGTGCCTACTTCAGTTGCCCTGGCAGTTCCTTACCCTAGAATAAACACTTTGTGTGTGGTCAAAAGCTTATTAAAACATTTGGGAAGCACACTAAAAAACAAAGATGTAGATGATGGAATTCTGACAACCAAAACCCATAAAAAATATATCAATAGGATTTAGCATCCACATTCTGTACCTAGCTTTAAGATGCTAAGTCATGACATGTGTTAGTGGTATCCCTTGAGCCTTAACTTTGAATGCCTTTCCTTTTGGCAGCTAAAGCTAATTCCATATGTTTATATGTTCTACAAGTTTTGTTTTTAAAGGGCACTTGAAAAGAATCAAAATATTGAAGTTTGACAACTATACAGAAGCTTCTGATTGTTTCTTAAGTGCTATGTTGACCTGCCACACACAACACTGAATAGATTTAAAATACATGTGTTAGAGCTTTGTTCTTGTATCAGACTTTGTATTGTGTGACAGAGAGACTTTCTCATGTAGACAAGACATAGATAATACCCTGTATTGGTTAAAAGAGTGGCAGAACTCCTATTAAGGATGCTGTTATCATTAAAGAAAAAAAGAAAAAACCCCACTGAATTACTATGGCAGTTCTACATACTGATGCAGGGCACAGTGCACTTTCATAAAGCATGAGTCACTTGTAGCTACTTAGAGTGGCTGATAAAAGGTCTGAATTGTGCTATGAAGTTCAGCCGGTGACAGGAAGGAGAAGTGCAGCTATAGAAATGTGACTGCAATTTGCTGCAACGTGCAATCCACCAACATTTGGGTGAAGTGCACAAGTTCTATAGGAATGATCTAGGTTTGTAGTAATTGCTCAGCTGTGGGAAAACTCATAAGAATCTGGGGCATCCCTACCTTTAGGAGAGTCAGGGACCTGGATTGCTAATGGGGTTCTGTTAGGAGTGGCATCACTCTTACGCCAAACTTCCTGTGTGTGCAGACTATCCTGTCCATGCAGCAGCTTTCAACCTTGATCTAGCATAAGTTGTTCTGCACCATGGTGGTTTCTCTAGACAAGAAACTTAGCTCTTTGCAGCTTTATCAAACCTCTCCCCTTGGCTGAGCTGACCCTAGGGATGTGCAGGGAGCAACTCTTAAATCCATATTTATGCATATAGGTAAATATTGATTTTCAAACTATCAAAGTATCAAGCACCTAGTGGTATTTATTTATTTCATTAGGAAGTAATGGGTGCTACTGGATGCTCAGTTCTTCTAGAAATAAAGTCATTTAATCTCCTAAATCCTGAAATTACGGGTCCATTTTTACAAATTTTGGCCAGAGCACATAGACCCACTGTATCCAAAAAACAATTTTAGTTCTTCAAATCATTTAAAAACAGCATTAAAACTAGTTTCCCCTAGTATATATTTTTTATAACTGTAACAGGGTGTTGATGGAAACCCTGTTACTTGGGAAAGTCATGGGACTCAGGTTGCCAAAGGGGACAGGGTCATGAAAAGGACAAGGTCGGTTGCTGACTGGACCCAGCAGACGAGGATTGGCACACCGGATGGAGATAAGGGAGATAAAAGCGGCTGCTATGCTTAAAAAGCAGACAGCGAGGGACAGGACTTTGCCCTCTGGGAGAGAGAAAGGAGTCCACAGTGGATGATGGGCAAAACAGGAACACGTAAACCCAAGGGACTGCAATTCACCAGCCGACTGGTGAGTGGCGGGCTACTTACCCGAGGGGTCACAGGCAGCGAGGGTGGCCGAAGACAGGTCCAGGGAACCTGGAAGGCAAGCATTAGAGAAGGGAATCAGGGCAAGAAGGTCATGGGAGACTCAGCAAAGCAGTGAGGGAACCGCAGCCCTATTAAAGAGCAACAAGCACCACTCAGCAGGACGGTGAGGAAACCACTTCCCTGTTAATGAGCAATAAACACAGCTAGTTAATACATTGTAACTATCACTCAATAAATGGGACATCTTGTTAAATTCTATCTGGGTGGTCAATGGTATCTCACCTCACTCAGGGAATAACTCTTATTATTTATTCTATCTCAAGACATGGCAGGCGAGCTCTGAGTGAAGCTGGGGAGACATATCCACCCTTCCACACTAACATTTGCATTTTTTGGGTAGAATCTCTAGGAAAGCAACACCCAAACAATATAAATGAAAAAATTCAAGTAATTTGAACCTATAGCTTTGAGCTTTATCTTTCCTACACTACAGAGATTGATTTGTGAATTAGATCACAGCAAATCTATTATAATCCAGCAGTTAAAGACAGCTTTTTGAAAAACACTTTGATCGGACCTTTTCCTGACAAAAAATGCAGTTTCATCAAAATCCAAACACATTGTGAAATAATGTAGAAATTTTAGTTTCTGAGTAAAACTAGGAAATAATGTCCTAACAGTGTCAAATGTCATGTTTCAACATCTATAAAATGATTTTAATTTTGAAAACACAGTTTTTGTTTTATATTACATATTATAATAGAAAACACTAAAGCCAAACTGGAATATTTCTATCAATCCCAAATGATAATTTTCAATTTTTTTTGGAGAATGTATTTATTTATCTATTTATTTATTTAATGTATTTATAGCTTGTTTCAGTGAAGTGATATTTTGAAATCTTAAGCCTTTGCAACATAGAATTGCTGTCCTCCATCTAACTGATGCTAGGCTCATTGTGGCATGTTTCACATAAATGAACTATGGAATGACCATGTTTTTCTGGAGACACTCTTTACTACAGTACAAGTTACTTGGGTTCAATACAGGGATAACAGGGGAAAAGTCTATGAATTGCAATGTAGGAACATAGGACTTCTGAGCCACTAAGTCCAATCTCTTGTGTTCCAGGGACTTGTTAACCAAAGGAATTCCCAAAATTGCCATTTCAATGCCTCACGTACAATTATAAGGGACAAACACCTAGAGCATCTTATCATTTTAAGGAACCAGATTTGATCACTGACTCCCCAAACCTTATTGGTTGGTTGTCTTACAATCTTCTTGAAAGTGTGTTGCCAAGTGAATGTATGGAATGTCAAGGTATAACACCAACTAGTGGAACATGACACAATTTTGAACCTTGGCATGATACACAGAATGGGCCCCTCTAGCTTTAATATCTGTGACCCATTTTGGAAAAAGATAGAAAATAAAATGAACCATGTGATTCAAGCCATCAGTTTCTTTACCACAAAGCTCCACTTTCCTGGAATAACCCAGGATACTGGAAAATTGAGTCGAAAATCACAGTTTCAATTATTCTTAAAAGTTCTACCACTTCGGCACTGCCTTTTCCAATTCTCTGTAGCACAGCTTCATATCTGACCAGAAGATGTCAGTATTTACACAAAGAATAAGGTGCTAGAGAGAGATTAAAAAAAAAAAAGTAGAGTAAAATATATGCTAGAGGAACATGTGTAGAGCTTTACCTTAGAGGCTAATACATTAGATGATCCCACAAATACATATTAGATGGCTTAGCAGAAAGGAAGTCTTGGTGAAGATTTTAAAATGTTCAGTATACCCTGAGGGGAACTTAGAATTCCTGCATCTGTATTTTGCTCATGGATAAATGATTATCCAAATACTTCCAAAATAAACAGTTCAGCTTTATAGTTCACATCTATCCACGCATGGAAATATCTAAAAAATAAAGCCCAAAGAGGTTTGGAATGGCTGAATGGATCTACAATAAAATATAATGCTTGCCACCTCTAGGTCACTGGTTCTCAACTGTCCCAAGTTTTATTGATTGAAAGTTGTTAACTTTTGACAGCTGTTTGGTGGCTTTTATGAGCTATGGATGTCAGTGCAGTTGCTGGAGGACAGGTGTCCCTATCACATAAACCAGATCTGCACGCAGAACCCATATTGGCAGCTTTTCCAGAGACACCATTGACTGTTGAAGTCAGTCTTCAGACATGATAACGTGGCAGCATGGGAAATCTTGCACAGGCTGTTTTTTAGGTTTCAGGGTTGTTGATCCAACATATCTTACAAGTGCCGGCATTTTTGGTAATGATGAGACTTGAGTTAAGCAGCCCAGGCTTGGAGATTGCAAAACCTTGCCTTGAATGGAGAAGGATAAACCCCTAAGGCTGCTTCGCCTACTCAATTCAAAGAATACTTTTGTGATTTAACATGAAAGCATCCAAGTGGGAGGTGAAGTGAAGCCTCTAGAAAAGGGAAGTTTCAAGAGGCATTCAGAGATATGTAGGACTGAAGGACTTTAAAATCCTGTTTTGTGTCTGTATTTACAACATAGTTCCTGTGGGCCTGGAGGAAGCAAGAAGTACAGTGTGTCTGATTTGTGCTCCTTAGTGGTAAATCCTCCCTGTTAGACACGCCCTTCAGTTCACAGGCAAGTCAGGGGCAGTTGTATGCCAATCCGAGTACAGAAACTCTGTTTGCTGAAATACATCCAGCTATCCATGGAGATGCTTCCATGGCTTCGATCACTTCAGCATTTGAGTACAAACCTGTAAGATATCCAGGTGCTAATACAGTACCCATTTCATTTGTTTTAGTTGCCTCCTATATTTTCATACAAACAAATATAACAAGTGTGTATATAATGATGGGTCCTCCAAAACTGGGAGATTCACAAATTCAGAAATATGCCCTGGAGTCTGCTAGGATGGTTATGGATCAATAAGTTAAAGGCCTAAGGGAAAAACACTTCCTCAAATTTACTATTAACTGATCATCTAATTCTGTAGGCCAGAAAGGACTGCAGGGAATCTCATGTGTTGTGGCTATACTAGCTGCTGTGGACAATACTCTGACAGGGAAATCATGGACCTGTCCTCCTGGTCAGTGAGCAGGGGAGTGATTTTTCAGCACATCTTCTGCTGCTTTAGCCCATCTCTGCTAAAATTGCCTATTCTGGTGAGAAAGAAAACTGTATTGTTCTACTCAGTTAAATATTCTTAATGGAGTATAGTACCTTAAAGGGTCTTAAATAGGAATTTATATTACAGTGGTGCGTAAAGCCAGACTTTTACAATGTAGTATGAAAAATGGTGCAACTTTAAAAATTTTATGAGGGAGATACTGTATTGTTTCAAAAGAAACAATTTATGGAATATGCATCTGGCTCAGATGAAGCCCTTGCACATGGTCGTAAAATTGGATATAATTTCAAGAGCTGAAATTTCACCTACAAAACGACGTTTGCAGAGATGTGCAATCCACTCTAATTTCCTCTGCACATGTGCTTTGACAGCGTGTTACATCCTGGGATAAGGAAACATATGCACACTAAATCATATGTTCTGAACAATGAAAATAAGCCTTTGAGCTGGTCATCTCAGATGCAATCTAGCCACTGACCCAAATGGCTAGATGTCCAGGTGAAGGGATCAGATAAGACAGTGTACTAGGGCCTCATTCCTACTCCCATTGGCTTCTTAGGTGTAGACCTATTTGTTGCCTTCAGGGCCGTGGGCTACGTCTACCACATCACAAAGTGCTGCCACTTAGCGGGGCAGCGAGAGAAGAAAGCAACAACTGAATGCAGGGGACAAAAAAATGACAAAAGGGATGTGCAAGTGGACTAAAGGTTCAAAAGAAGTGCACCACTGGGCAACACCGAGCAGAGCCCCCCAGACAGCGCCCACCAACTCTCAAAGGCCTTCTGAGGTGTAGGACTCAGCCATAGAAAAACCGGACATCGAAAATGGTATGAATTAGACTCTTGTACACATGGTGTCTGTCTCCCCCAGCACTCAGTCAGAACTCTTTACAACTCTTACAACTGAAGCTTGTTGATATTTTTTGAATTAAAGTTTTTTAGTTGTTGAAAAAGGGTCTTTCCCCAAAATGAACCCCCCCCCCCCCCCCCCAAAAAAAAATCCATCGGCTTTTTAGAAAATTTTCCCCAGTTTCTGAGACTGCCACAGGCTACTGAAATACTATTCCTGAAATACTATCAAAAGGTATTTTCTTTAGGCAAAATCTGAGTTTCAGTGAGTGAAAAGTGCTGATAACCATTTCAATCAGGGTTTTGATAAGTTTGTATTTAAAAAATTGATTTCATAAATGGGGAAAGGATTCATTTTGAATCCAGCACAAAAGGAAAATAAGTTGACACTTAAAACTTTTTAAAATTTAGATCAGCCCTATTTCTTATTTCCATTCTGAAAGAAGGTGTAAAAAAGTCTCTCAACCCAGAGAAGGAAATTATCATGACATAGCAGGCAAATCTGGGGCACAATGACTAACGTGCACCACTGAGAAAAGCAGATCCCCGAGCTGTCTGAGGACTAGCAATGGCACTACCAACTGAGGCAGGAACCGATGGGTGCCTGCAGAACACAATGAGGCCATTCACAGCCATGGTGAAATACTAATTTAAGCAATAAATGGTAGCTATAGTAGCCTGGAACCATACAACAAACTAAATTCTGCCTTCATCTACCCTTATATCAGTTTCCCATAAGGAAAAAAATTAAGGAAAATTCCCAGACAAAAACTTTTAAGGTGAAGCTAAAGGTTGAAACATATGAGCAGTTAAAGAACAAACATCTTTAGAAGTTGAACTGGTTGGTAATTTGTATGAAATATCCTTGGTTCAATTAACTTTATTAAATCCAACCTAGGGAATCCTCTTTCAATTCAGTTCCTGGCAGTTTCAATTCCTATAACAAGAACTTTCATATTTATATTAATCTGACTCCACCAGAAAAAGAACCTCAATATGATTTCATCTGGAGATCACCCTTGTGTATAGGGAGCAATAGATGGTTTATGCACTGTGAGATCCTCACAGGTACATACCACTCTGAGTACTGTACCAGCAGCCTTTTTCAACACCTATCTACCAGAGTTTTGCCACTGAGGCCTCTGAATCAGGCCCTCATTTTCACTATTATGATCTGAATTACCTCTGACCAGTACATCCAAAATGTGATTGCCACAGAAAAAGAGGAACGTAGCATGATTTTCAAATATGTTTTTGGTTTATTAGTCCCGCTTGTGATACTTGAAGAGATAAATGTAGGAGTGGAAACTGGATTATATTAAGAAAACAGGACCTGCAACAGAGACAAAATAATTTCCATCCTGTCATTATGACTCATGAGATAACGTAATCATAAATTTGTACAAGAACGTCAGTTATAGTATCAGTAATTATTTTCATTGCTAGGGATTACTTTGGCTGAACAACATTTAAGGGTTGTGGAAAATTGTCATAAAATAAACGCAGTTGATTTACCAGTAAAATGTGACCTATTTTACTTTCATTAAAAAAATGGATTTTTTCTGGTCTTAGCATGACATATGAAGGAGGTCAGAGATGTGGGGGGACAGTCAAATACATTTGCAAAAAATTATTGTATAAGTTCTTGCTCTGATGCCCAAGGTTGCCACCCAAAGACAGTTTTTTTGTTTTAGTTTTTTACTGACAATTGGAATTTATTTATTTTTTTACTGACAACCAAGCTTTGTACTGACCTATGTTTTTCATAATGTAAATATAAGCTTCCTTCTAGGCCCTGGTCAAAGACAAGGTTCTAATATAGGGATTTAACACCAACCATAGCAAAAAAGTGTGTATGTCAGTAAAAAATTTGCAGATTGTCAATTAAAAAAAAGTGTCTCAGGTTGGCAACCCTGCTTGACTGCAGCAATGGTTTTACACTGGGCTGCTCCTCTCAGGGGTCTCCTCCCTCACCCCCCACATCCTGATACCCCTACTGCACCCTGCATTGTGCTGCCCCCCCAGCCTTATCCCCACTGGCCTTGTTCTCTCCATCACAGCACAGACCCCAAAGAACAACTACTGTCTGCCTACTTGCAAGGTGAGTAGTGTTATTAGATGCAGTAGCAGCAGTATGGGTGCCTGTAGACATGCTGCAAGGCTGCTCCAACACACTGTAATTACAGTGCATCAGAGCAGACTTGATTAATCGAGTCTGCTGGACAGTGGTAATTACCACTCTCTAGCCAGCCTCACATTGTTTTGTTGATCAGTGTTCCCATGGTTCAAGATGGCAGTGAGGTGCTTAAATTAAAGCTCAACTAACAAACTTTTGTTCAAGCATCCCCCCCACCATTTCGAAGCATGGGGATGCTGGTACATGAGCCGTGGTGCTTCAGAACAGCTCTTGGAATCCATCTAATTAAAGTGTCTCTCCTCCACTCCCAGAGCATGCATAAAAGTGCCCCATGTGTCCAGGGACAAGCAGGGGGCTCGGACCACAAAGCCCTGAAAAAGAGCAGAGCCCTGCACTCTCACTTAGACACCAGGTGGCGATGCTCTGCTCTGTCTGTTCACCAAGGCTTATCGCTAGTCTTATTTTGACAAGCTTCACTCAAACTTAGGGCTTCTTTCAGATGGCTCCAGTTTTAATGGACTTTATGGACAGACAATTTTAGGCTTGTTACTTATGGACTGTCTATAAATTTACAGATAGTTGGCAACCCTGATAGGGCCTCAGAAATCATCATCATCATCATCATTCTCCAGAAGTATTTGAAGACCCAAGAACCTACTATTGTGACTGTACTATGCCTACTATTGTGGTAGACACAGTATAAATATAAGCTAAAAAAGTTTCTTTGCCCCTGTGAGGCAGATCTCGTAACTGATATAAGTCAACCTAACTCAGGCTTGTCCAACATGCGGCCCGCCAAGCCATTTTCTGAGGG
>NW_005842262.1:371512-371715 GCF_000455745.1 Alligator sinensis | reverse complement strand
GGTGGGGGAGGGCCCCAGCGGGGTCAGCACTGGCCAGGAAAAGTGGCATGCAGCTGAAGCTGGCTTCCCACATGGTGATGGGGATGGGAGGAGCTCGGCCGGATCTGCACCCGCCAGCAGATTGGTATAACGTGACAAGCCTATGGCTGGGGAGGGGGCAGGCTCCCTAGATCTGAGACCTGATGTAGGGTATGGGAACGAGC
>NW_005842262.1:358892-370756 GCF_000455745.1 Alligator sinensis | reverse complement strand
TAAAATGCTTGGAGAGCCCCACATAGATGCACTGCATAGAAATAAAAAATATATTTTGACTTATTTGGTTGGCACCTTGGGCTGAGATTTTCAAAGCTGAGTCAGAAGGCCAACTTCCATTAAAATGAATGGGATTTAGAGGGCTCCAAATCTTTTATGACAACTTTGTAACATGCCTATCTACCCCTTTTTGCAAATCTCAGCTATAGTTTGGAAGCTCAGCCAAAGAACATAAGAGCATAAAAAGTGCCAGGCTTGGTCAGCCCAATGGTCCATCTAACTCAGTATCCTGTCCTGAACAGTGGCAGAGGTGGATGCTATAGAGGGAGAGTTTTGAACTGGTTAGACCCATTTCATTGTCACTTCCTGCAACTTCACTGGTGTCAAAGGTCATGTGACATCACTTCCTGATGTGATACTGCTTCCTGTGAGGTCTTTGAATATGGCTTGCCGGCCCACTGGGTGATAAAAAGTTCATGATCCGGCCCCGCATTCAAAAAGTTTGCACACCCCTGACCTAACTCAATTGCAATTAATATTACCAGATGAAGATCTGCCATTGCAATTTGCAGAAAGATGCAGTATCCTTTAGCTTTTGCAGATGGAATGTGGGAAGACAGGCGTGTCAGGAGGAATGAGCTGTCTCAGCACTTGATTATATTTTTACTTCTAATTCTTGCTTTAGAGTTGTATCCACAGTAAATTCTTCTGTAAATCACTGGTGTTTTCTCCTTTCACCTCAAGAATTTCTTGTAGTTAGCAGATAGGTTTCTTTGTTGGTTCAAATTAGACTCATTCAGTGAGTAAATGAAAACGGAACATAACCTGACAAAAAAAGTTCTTTCAGACAAACTGAGAATTTTGATGAGGTTTTATACTGGTAATAATTAGCTCTCAAGAAAAAAAAAATCCTGAAAACCTTCATTGCAGTAATTTAGCATTCAATAAAAAATATATACCATGTACATAATGCATTATCTTGTTAGCAACACTTAAATCATATAAATTAGAAAGCTCTTTTAAACAACCTCCAGACTGATCAGTAATTACGGGCTGTATTATGGCATAGCTATATGTTATGAGGATGGCAATGTTGCCTTAAGAACAGATGCAGACAATAAAATGCGACTCTGAAGGTCACAACTGCAGTAGACAGATACTTAGTTGAACTGCATAGGACCTCTTCATATATGTGAAATGTTCATCTTTGTGAAACATCTATAATATAAAATAGCACCATAAAGGGAGAAGAACGAAAAAACAAAACCCACAGAAAACAATCCAGAAACACTATAATGATATTATTACAAAGCCTGGTACAAAAAAGAAGAGAAAACCCCCAACCCCTCAAAACTGTATGTGCACAGGTTGTTTGGATTTCTGTTGACCATGTGGGGAGGTCATATAATCCAAGTGTTTATATAAAAGGGGTTCAGATAAGTGAGGTTCTTTTGTAATTCTGTTCTTCCCCTTTGTCTCCTGAGAGAACATGTGCTACTGATCTATACAAGTAGCAGATTACTTGCCCATCTTCATCAGCTCATCTGTACAGGCCAGTGCACTGAGGGGACAGAAAAGGAGCACTCATGAACCAAGAGTCTACCCATTACCTTCCTACTCTCTGCTTATCTTGGGAGGAAAATCTAGTAGCAACTTCTCAGGTATTTCTTTTGCATACTGTGGTCTTGTCTGAGATAAAAAACATGGTCAAATTATAACTCAATTCTTACTTCTACTATGAGTCCCATCCACCCAAACATTCTTATTCCACATGGGATAAATCTTTTTTACTCATTTTGCCAGCCCATCACAAGATTTAGCAGAATTAGCACAACCTGTTGACTGCAAATATGACTTCTGTTTATTGTGGTTACAAGTTAGCTTCACTCAAATGCCCGCAGTCCTTCAGTGCCTTCTCACAATTCACAATGAATACAGAAGGCACAGAAAAATGTTCCCACAATTCACTGTAAAATAATTAATTTACCTTACAGCAATGCAAAGAACAATGGGATACCCACTCAGAAGTCTCTGCCTGATATGAGTGACTGCAGTGCCAGTAGAGACAAAGCAGCTGAAGGCTAGGGACAGACATTCAAAAAGCCTGAGCCTGAATTGGTTCAACCTTTGCAGGTTAGTCTAACCTGGCTAGGCTGAACTGGTTTTCAACCATACAGACAATCCCTCTGGACTGAGGAAATCCAGGCACATGCCTAAAGTGGCTCAGGCTGGAAGCCGGGGGGTGGGGGGGGGCAGGTGCTAGAGCAGCCTTCCCTGCCCTTTCACAGAGCTAAACTGAGGGGGGTGTGGCCAGGCCCCAGCAGGGCTCTGATTAGGGAGGGGTGTGAACCCCTACCTTGCCTGCATCCCCAGGTCTCCGTTGCTCAAGGGGCAGGGGTGTTGCCAGCCTGCAGCCCCAGACTAGCACTCTGAGGAAAGGGGGTGTGCGCAGTGCATGCATCTGTTGATACAGAGCTTTTCACTCTCCCCCCTGCTTCTGTATACTGTCTGCAGCAAACTGACAGGCAAGCAAACTTTGAGGGGGGGGGTGGGAAGGGGGAGCTGATAACAGTGTTTATCACCCTCATTTCAGTGTTTATTGCCCCATTAAGAAAACTAACAGAAAGACATTATCAGCTACCTGTTGATTCAGCACAGACCCATCATGTGTTCTGCTGGCTAATACACAGACACCTTAGCAAAGGCAGAGGGGAGGGGGGATTTGTGCTTAACAGACAGTGGTGAGGGGGAAGGAAGGGGAGCAAACAGCTCTTTTCAAATGTTTCCAAGGAAGGACATTAAGCTACCTGTTGATTAGCTCCAAAAAGCCTGTCTGCCTTTGTCTCTTCCACAGCATGGGCTGTAGCCAGCATGTGGTCTGCTAGCTAATCTGGAGGTGTCTGCTAGGGCAGAGGGGCAGGAGGAGCGGGGTGGGAATAATCCCTGTTTAGCATGGAAAAGTCAGGCAGACACAGAGAGGAGAGACCAGCCCTGATGTGGAGCAGAGAGCCCTGCCCAGCCCAGAGAGGATGCTGGGGGTGTCTGGTTTATATTAAACCAGCAAGGGGTCTGGGACAGACACTGTATAAACCAGTTTGAGCCAAATCAGTTAACTCTGATACTACATTCAACCAGGTTTACCTCAAATGCGTTTCAGCCATTTTCAAACTGGTTTATGTGCACTGAACATCCATTCTGTTACAGGTTTAAACCAGTTTCTGATCACTTAAACAGGTTCATGTGTAATGTCTGTCCCTAGCACAAATGTCTTTGTTTGATGGCTGCTCTTGCATGCTGTAGGTGAACTTAAGAGAAGTAATTTACATATAGACAACTTGAGTCAACTCTACTGCAAAGACAAACCCTGTGCTGTCATACGTGCTGGCACTCTCCCACACCAAAGAATAAGAGGTCATCTTCCCAATCTGGCACTGTGTGGATAGGACACAGTAATGACCCTACCAATAAGATGTAGATAAATCATACTTAGATCATTTTCCTATAGGCTTTTCTCTGGCATGCATCACAAAAGTATCTCAGTATGTCTCAGATCTATTCTACCTTCCTAATTTGTTAGACATGTATGCCTAGATCTAGTGTGAGAAAGTGGAGCTCTGCAGAATCAATATCACCAGAATGTGTTAGGTTTTGCTGAAACCTTATTAGAGAAAATGAGAAAAACATTTAAGTGCTGTATTATAAAGAAAAGGGTGAGATCATAATTCTGAGAGTCTTGCCAAAAATGAAGTCAACAACAATTGGTGAAGCATTTACAGGAATGGAAACAAGTTATCAGAAATAAATATGAACATTTGAGTTGCAAAACATTGCCTAATGCTTTATAGGAAAACTGTATTAAAGGCATCAGCCACCTCCAAGTGCCTATGAATGTGAAATGCCTTCAGTTTCACATTTGTCTCTGTCTGGACTGAGCCTGGTTAGGTCTACATGCTCAGCTGCCTCGTCATCCTCAGCTGCCCATTCCTTTCCCTCCCTGGCCCATGGTTCTCTCAATCACTTGCCTGTTATTTGCTGCCGTGAGTCTCGACTCTCTCCTGCCAAGTCTTGGTGTTTTTGTGAAGTGAACGATCGGGAGGTGTTTGTTTGCACCACAGCTGGTCAATGGCAAACCTGCTAGGACTTTCTTATGGGAGTCCAACCTCCCCTATACCCCATACTAGTACCATCCAGATGTTATATGCCACTGAATACATTTGTAGGTCTTCCTGGGTGATCTGTTTTGTTTCTTTCTTTTCTCTTATAGGCTCGCAACCTTCACTACCAACTACCTTGACAAAACAGAATGGTGCGGACTACCAGGCTTTCTTTCAACCACAGGTAAGTCCCACGTGTGTTCTGGTAATTTGGTGCCCACTCTCTCTCTCAGAGTGTTTGCATGCCCTTACTGGGGTAAAGCCAAATATCAAGGAAACAAAAGAAAAGAACCCCTCTTGGGCTCTTGCCCCTTTTTGCCCTGGGTTACTTGACTGGACTGGCTTATCTCCCTCTTCTTTCTTCCTGGGGAGGGACTTCTGCCAGTCTGGCCCACTTCCCCCTTCTGCCCCACTCAGGGCTAAAATAAAATCCAGAGATAAAAAAACCTAAAAGTGCTGAGTCACTAATTAGGCCCCGGCTGCTTGTTTTGGGGCTGACCCATCTCCGGCAGAGTTCCCTGCCGCTCGCGCTGCTTCGTTCTGCGACATCCTCATTGCTGAGGTCTCCCAGCTAGAGAGAGCTCCCTAAGCTCTATTGCTGGCTCCCTGCCAGCTCCTTGGGGCCAGAGAGTCCCACCCAGTGTCTCAGGTCCCGGGATGCAGTTCCTCACTCCCTGACTCTCTGCTCCCTCTTCCATCTGGTCCATGTGCCCTTCCTGTTCTCCAGGGCCACTCTAGCCAAATGGAGCAGCTGCTCCAAAACTGTGGCTCATGGGGTACTCTCCTATTTTTCAGCAGTGCTGTCTCTCCCCCACCTGCAGTGAGTCTTCTCCTGTTTTCCTGTTCTCCTTCACAGTCTCCTTTGAGGAAGCAATGCTCCAATATTTGGGAATCGGTCTGTTTACCAAGTGATTACTAATAATGTAATCAGCGAGTCCTAAGTTTGCCCTTTTGAAGAAGGATATGTACACGAGAAACATTTTCTAGTGAGTTGTAAGGGTGGAGATGGTTTGTATTGTACAATGACCTTTATTAGACATGTTTCTACATGATACATCTGGGGAAAGATTTCTTTCCTGGGTATTCTTGTGCAATGTACCCATCATGTCTAATAGTCTCACCTACTTTTGCCTTTTTATACTACCTTTGCCTACCTCACCCCTTTTCTGCTTTCCTTTAAGTACTTTTTATATGACATATCCTTTACCTCAGTAATTTACTGCCATGAATTCATTCTTTTCTGCCTCACATACTTCTACTAACCAACTTGAATCACCATTGTCTGAAGCACAAGATCCCAGATGAAAAAGTAGGGTCTCAGTGGGATAATTCTGAGGCAGTACTCAAAACACATGGCCAACATGTCTCAAGTCACAGTGAAACTAATGAAGAAACTTCTGCGTTCAGCTCTTTTGAGTCACACTTACCACCTCCAAGTTTCGTAACCAAACCACAAGAGAGGTAGCATTTTGTGGCATGTACTGGTAGCATTCCTATCTGCAAAGTGAAAGATATGTCATGGAATTCTATTGTTCACAATACTCATTCTGGGCAGAATTTTGTTTCACTTAGCAGGTGACCAAAGTGAAGCTTATGGTCTACTGAGTTACCCAACTAAAGTGCAGGAACAATTCTCTTACTCCCTCTGGGTATATAGATATCTTTTTGCCAGTTGGGGGGGCTCAGATGATGGACATATGCCCCGGCAGGTGGGGAATGGGGTGGGTGTGTGGGCATAGGTGATGTGTGGGAGGCGTTAGGGGACACAGGTCTCTCCTGTGGGCACAGAAATCTCTCCTGAGATTTCTGTGCCCACAGCAAGGATACAGCTGGGCTGGATCAGCTCCAGGCAAGACCCACGTCTGTGGCCCAGGGGAAAAGACCCAGTGTAGGAGGGAACAACTTGCTGCCATGGCTGCCAAGCTGCCCACACCCTCTTGGCAGCAGCTCTCTGCTCACCTGGCAACAGTGGGGGCAAAACTCCACGCTGCTGCTACTGCCACACCTCACCTTGGTGGCCATGGCAGAGCAGTGCTTCCTTCTGCACCAGGTCTTGCCTGCTGGGCCATGAAGGCAGCTCCTGCTCAGAGCTGGTCCAGCCCGGCTGCAGCCCTGCACCCTGTGCCCCACAGTGGGAGCAGAAATCTTGGGGGCACATGCCTCTCCCACCATGTTGCCTAATCCCCCGCACCCCTTGCCACCAGGAGAGCTGTTTGAAGCTTTGGGTGGTGATTTGATTCGGAGGAGATTTGGCCCAATTCAGCTGCCAAATCTCTGAATCCAAATCAAATCAGGAGACCAATTTAAAGGTCCAAATCGATTCAAAGCTCTCCGAATCTTCGGAAAAGATTCGGAAACTTTTGATAATTTGGACAGTCCCCGGTGGCTGCAGCAGGGAGCTGCAGCGACCCTGAGCTGGTAAGTACTGGGGCGGGGGACAATGGGGGGACCCCTGCCAGCTGCCCCGGACCCAAAGAAAAGCCCCAGTGTTCACTGGGTGCTGCCAGGCCAGGCCCTGCTGCGCCCCACTGCCCACACTTCATGGGGGGCTCTGCCATGAGTCCCCCGACTGCCCCCCTGCTCCTCCAGCCCCCTCACGGGTGTCTCCGGCCCTTTAAGAAAAAAAAAAAAGCTGAGAAGAGCCCGGGACTCACCACACCTGGTGCAGCCTTGGGGCTACAGAGCCCCCCCCATGTGGCATGAGGCAACGGGAAGGAGCAGAGAGTCCTGGGGTTTTGGGGGGGGGTTCTTAAAGGGCCAGAGCTGGCTCAGGCAGGGCACCCGTAGGGGGGGCTGGGGGAGCGAGAAGGGTGGCAGGGGGCTCATGCAGAGCCCCCCCATGCAACGTGGGGCAGTGGGGGGCAGCAGGGATCACCCCGCCCCCCCACCCAGCAGCACCTGGTGACACGAGGGTTTTTTTTTTTATATATATATTTTTTAACAAGTGCCGGGAGCTGCTCTCCACTGTTGCTTAGCTGCCACTCCCTGCTCTCCTCAGCCCCAAGCAGCCTGTTGCCAGACTGCAAGGGGAAACCCATGGTTTCCTTCGTTTTTCTCCTTTAAAAGAGAAAATCTGCATTTTCCCATTTTTTTTCATAGCAAACGGAAAACCTGGATCCCTGCTAGCAGCTCAGGGCCTTAGTCATAATTCCTAAGCACATCACCTTACATCCAGCATGCTCAATACAACTTAAGGCATCTTTTACAACATAAAATAATCTAGAAATATCACATAATTTTCTTCAGGTTTGATCCCTGACAGCCCTGTTTCTGAGGGGAGCCACAGCCCTCAGGGCCCCACATACTCAGTGCCTATGAATCTCACTGACTTTGAAGGGAAACTCTTTGTATCTACTCTGCACTGAACCCTTGAAGGGGTCAGTCACAACATGGCCTCCATGTGTAACATAGTCTTTCACTTTTAGTCTGCCCATTTTAATCCATCCCAGATTGGTAGTGACCAAAAGCTATTAATTTTACAATGTCTATCCAGTGCCCTAAATTCAAAGAACTGGCTGTCTCTGACTCAAATCAGTTGAAGTTGGAGGAATACCTACTATTATTTTTGTATAAATTTGAAGTGTGAAATGCAGAGATGCTGGAATTAATTAGGGCCTGACCCAAAGCCCCTTGAATTTCATAGAAGGCAACTTACTCTGATTTGCATGCACTTCCTGTGATCCTTCTCATTGGTCTTTTGATTTCTATTGCCATAGCCAAGAAGTATTTTAAATGTGTACTCTTTGAGCATTAATCTATATTAGTTTCTATCCATCAATAACCACCTGCAACTTTCAAGAAATACTGGGACCAGGCAATAAGAAAATGATTGAATCTTGCCAGATGACCCAATCGTGCATGAACTTTATATTTATTCGCTGACATCCCATAAGTTTTGCAGCAAGGATGTTTGGGTGAGATGAATGGAGAACACACCATAAAAAATACTATCAAACCAAACTAGAACATATGGGACATCATTTGTGTAATTACATCTTCGTGTAATTTTGCAACACGGTGATGCAAGACGTGCTGCGAGTAGGGAGATATTAACCTATGAACTGCACCGGTCAATATCAAGGATAAAAGAAAAAGGGAGGCAACATTCAACAGCTCAAAGATCTAGTGCACTCAGAGTCAAGCTCTTAAATCTCTTTGGCATTTTTTAAAAACTACAGTTTGTGATGCTCTTTGCAGAGTATTTGCTTTGCACTGGGATTAACTTCAACTACAAGCTCATACTTGTGAGAGCACAGGGACTACTTCCATCAGGTGCCCCAAAGGAAAAATGTAGGGCCAAATCTCAACCCACCTCTGTACCAGCCCTTCAGGGCAGGGAACACGCAGGGAACATTGTACTTCCTCCTTCCTTGTTGAGTGGCATGGTCCTTCTTGCACTAGACCCAACAGGTCAGTGCTTGTCTGGCACACTCCAGCACTCCAGGCCTTGAGGCATTACACTCTAATACCTTGCTGTGCCAATGCACAGAGCTAATACATTTCCTTGTATGTGCTAAGAGTGAGGCATTACCAATATCTTATTAACTGCTGTGCTAGCCACTGTCTGTGACAGATCCCCCTCTTTCTCAGGGGTGCATGTCCTCATGAAAGCAATAAGAAAGCAAGGGAGCCTGGAATCTATTCACTCTCTCATCATATAGCTAAGACCAGACACACCGTCACTTGGCAAAGGAACTAATATGAAATGCAGTTTCTGGAAATGTTGATACTTGCTTTCTGGGAAACACATGGTAGATACTGACAGCATGGTATAGTGGGTGGCTGGCTGCTGCTTACAAAAGCTTGTGCTATGTGTCTCTGACTTAGTGTACAAGGTGCACATCTACCCTGCCTTCTACCTGACTTCAAACGAATGTGTTTAACTACCTCTCTCTGCCTTTTGTTGTTTGACACAGATGACATGAAAGAGAGATCACGTAGGAAAAATGGATCTCTCTCCTTCTGAGCTGAAGCAGCACATTTTGCTTATTCAAAACTACTTCCATGAAAAGAATATTTCAGGTTGCAAAACGAAGCATTTGAATATTAGGGAATGCTGGAGGTAAAGGAATTAAATTAATTCATGGTGGAATTATGGGCTCCTATGGCCAGACTGTGGCAAACCAGACTATGGAGAGATGGTATGTGGAACTAGGAACCCTCTTCCTCCCACCAGGTGAAAAACCTGCATCTTGGTTTGAGACCTCAGTGAACCTGTCTTATGTTATTGTCCTACCAGCAGCAATTTTTTAACGCAGGAATGGTCTACCTGCCAACCACAAGCTTCTCCAGTGTGATCGTTGTTCCAAGTTATTTGCCAAATGGCTCTGCTGATCATCTCTGGGAGAGCAGATTGACCATGAGCAGCTTCCTGTGAATGCTCCAAACTTGAGCCATGCCGGCCAGTTGTCACTGGAGTCAGGGGTTTCATGGGGGTGTTGTTGTTCTTCAGCTAGATAAGTATGTCTTTTGGGATGCAGCTCCCACTGAGAGTGCTCTTGGTTCAGAATCCCTTTTGGGAAATATCAGCCAGTGTTTGCTTCAAGTTTGCAGTGCTCACACAACCCAACCAGCAAACTCCAGAAACTGGGACAAAGACAACACACACATACTAGGAGTATGTGCACAAGCACAACAAAACCTATTTGTTCAAAAACCCAAATGTCTCCTCTCAGACTTTTGCTGTTTTCACCCAACTCCTTTCCCTTCTCTCATCCTAGCTTCATCTAACTAGATTACACACAATTTCTCCTCTTTCTCCACCTTATATTCTAACCATGATACAAACCTCACTTTCTGAGAATATTAATGCATACTACAGCAACCAAGTTTTCTGTCTGCAAACTGGGAAACTGTGAAGCTGGTGTTTTTTCCATACAGAGAGTATAACTGTTTGTACATAGTGACTTAGATAAGTGGGTACATGCATGTGCGTGTCTGTTGGCATATACTGACTGGGTGTGGGTGTGCATGTGCACATTGGTTTTGTGGAACATAAGGATCAAAGTAATGGTGCTGAGAAGCTTGCCTTTTGGATTTACAAGCATGGAGGCTCTGTAAGGCATTACGAATGTTATGGAGTCCATGGCCTCATCACAGGTTAGGGATCCCCTGTTTGTTCACAGCTGAACAGCTCTCCCCCAGAGCCAAGTATAAGACTGGTTTTGAATGCTCCACTTGTTTTCCTTCAGACATAATCCTCTCTTCCAAACCACCTTTTATGTGTAGGTGGGTTAGTGAGCTTGCTTTCTTGCAGAATGGCTTTGCTCTGAGGGAAAGGGGGGGGTATGGCAGAAGTGGAGAGATGGAGGAGTCCTTAACTGGTCCTCTATATAGAAACTCAGTTTTTAAATGGGGGTGGTAAGCCTGCTACCTCAGGCTGGTATTACCCTGAGTAGCTTTGACTGGTCCTTTGGCTGTAACCACAGCACCTACAAACAAATGAGCAAACCAAAATCTTGTGGCTCTTCCCCAGGTGAGGCCCTGTCACTTGAGACCCTACCTGGTGGTGATTTTTTTCTTAGATGCAGCCCACCTCCTGCTTGCATGGGAATCACTTCTTCTCCTTGGCCCCCTGGGGTTCTTAAATGCCAGCAGGCACTCCCTGAGTAACTAACTGCCTACAGCTGGGCTTCTCACACAGGTTGTCTGCGCCCACTTAAAGAGCCAGACTGCCCTCTTACAATGTGGTTAGAGGGGAATTAAGGCACCTGTTGTCAATAGGATACATGAGCTGAAATTTGGAGTCTTTGTTAGCCAACCTCAGCAGATGCAAGGGAAAAAAAATATCTTTTTGGCAAACTGAACTTGACTGGGTAGTGGCACAGACCCCATTCATTGCTTCTTATCTGTGGGTTACCAGGGAATCTTTTAGACTATGGTGCCATGAATTAATGAAACCAACCCACACCTCCATATTGCAAGGATGAATCCATAGCATTTGGGAAAAAAAGAACTGGAGCAATGATCCTTGGGTCTGTTTTATCCAGTTTGGAGGTTGAGAAAAGCAGTCATTGAGGTGGATACTCAGTCAGATACATTGCCACTATAACCCAGAAGATCCTCATTTGCATCACAGTGGAGCTGGTGGATGAGAGTGTAGCATGGAATTAAACTCCAGCTTTGTCAGGCTACACATCACAGTAGCAGGCTGGGTGTTTGTCCTGCGTTTCTAGAAGATTAATCTGACACTGTCTGGGGGGAGATGAGAATTCTGCTCCAATGCCAGGAACATGTTTCATGGACTAAGAACAGAAAAAGTGGAGTCCTGTGGAGCTGTGAAGTATTAGGAAGGACAGAAAGCCAAGCCACTTGGACAGAATAATGCATCCTTTCCTTCTCTGGTTTTTTTGTCTCCTTAGGAGAAGGTCCTTTCCAGGCCTGATTGACTTGTTTGCCATGGGTGGACTCATTGAATTCCAAGCCAGTCTTCTTGACAGTCATGTTTAGCTACACTTGACAGGTATTCATAACCAATGTAAACTAAGGCATGTTTCCTATATGAGGTGGATTTGTAATACTTTGAAGAGCAGTCAGTATTTTCTTGACACACTCTAAGATATATTCTGTTTCCAGTTAAATTCTCTCCCATTTCTCTAATCCAACCACTACTAAGTATAGACAAAGGGCCTCTACAAACTGTGGTATCTGCATGGGCCTTCACACACTCCCTGCAATCCTCAGCAGGGTATTCCACACCTCCTAGGGAAA
>NW_005842262.1:351536-358882 GCF_000455745.1 Alligator sinensis | reverse complement strand
TGTTGGTCTTTGAGAGGTGACAGCTTATCTATGGCATTATCCATAAGGGATGGTGTTCTCTACTCAAAAAACAGCTCCTGTTAAGAGCTGGAAAAAAAGGATTACAGAGCTCATGATTTGACTCTTCCCCAGCATTGCAGACAAAAACTTGTAACTTATTAAAGAAATAAGGTTGAGACAACATGTGCAACAGGGGTGTGTGTGTGTGTGCATGCATGCATGTGTGTGGGGGGGGGTCAGGGAGGGAAAGGGGCAGGGAGATAATTCCCAAGGTAACTAGGACAGCCACATGCTGGGAGTGAATTCAAAATGCACCTTCAGAACAGTGAAAGATGGATGTTTGTGACTAATATTTGGAACTGTGTAAACTTAAGTTAATGGCATGAAGAAATACTAACAAGGAGCTGCCAAATGGGAGTTCGAGGTCTTCATTGAAATGGAGATTCATAGCACCAGGATTATTGAAAAGGCACTTCCAGCCACTTCACCCTTACAGCTTGTTTTGCAAGGTGGTAGCTAATAGCAGGAGGGAATTGCAAATACACTAACAAGGCTAATTGCATCCAATAGAGGGGCAAAAGTGTGCATGGATCTGTCAGAAATCAGAGTTTGATATATATAAATCCAGTGGAGTAGGTGAAACAGATAAGCTCCATTTGGTGTATGACTGTGTGTGCTTACACCCATGTATGAAGGTTCCTTACATAAACGCCCTCAGCTTCCCCTCCTTAGGCCTGGGCTAAACTATGAAGGTTTGCTGACCAAAGTCTGTTAGCATCCCTGTACAAGGTGCCCTGAAGCTGACAACCCCAGCTTTGCGTCAGCTGAGTAATCCCCGAAGTGACACAACCCTTAGCCAACACATGGCAGCTGATGAAACAAGAGTAGATGCTCCTTTACGCCTGTTGATGACAGCAATTCTCCAGAGCAACTCCACAGTGCCTTTTGCTGACAACCTTGGCCAGGTTTGAACTTTGTCGATCAAATTCCAAGTGATGAGGAGTCTATGCCTACACTTTAAACCCCCTGCTGTTTTTGACCCCTCCTCATCCCTGTTCTTTTCAGCCAAGTTGTACAAGCAGGCAGCCTGATGAGGCTTGTTAATGCCCTGGCTCCTGCTAGGTGCAAGAGGGCGGCTCTCCTCAGCCTGTAGCCAAAAGCTGCTGTGCAAGCCCAGCTCCAAGGGAACCTCACATAGAGACATTCATAGAGAAAACAAATGTGGAAGCTGAGGGATACAAGTGGGATGAGAAATGGTAGAGGTCCAAGACAAAACCTCTCTGCCAGATGTATCGCAGGGCAGTTCTCTTGAACTAACTCAGTGGAGCTGCCCCAGTGCCTTGCTTCTCTCAAGCAGCTCCACATGACTTTTTCCAGGTGCTTTTCAATTACACACAGAAAATGAGCTGTATGCACTCTAACAATATCTATTTATTTAAATATTTAAGTACTAGAATTAGCTGCCCATGCCCAAAAAAGGCTTGGGGCAGCTTACAATAAAAGCTTACAAGATATTACAAAATAGTATGGAAACACAGTATCTCATTCAATGCACCAAATGCCCCGATGGAAGACAGGTAGGAGAGACCAAACAACAACTGTGCATCAGAATGAACACACATGAAAATCTATTAAAGACAAAAATACCCAGTTACCAGTGCGGGAACATTTCTCAAATCTCTCAGTTCTAATCCGCAAAGGGAATTTACACAACACTTTTTACAGACGAGCCTATGAACTTCACTTCATCAACCTCCTGGATACAAAAAACCATGGACTAAATATAGACATGGGATTTATGAGACATTATAACCTGCCTCACATCCAACTCATCAGGTACCTCTCCACTATTTACCTGCTACATTCATCCTCCTTCCCCCGACCCCCCCAGCCTCTCTCTCACCCACCAACTCCTCAACTTACATCTTCCCTGACTGCCTTTCTCACTTGCATACCAGCCTCTGGCTTCTTTACTACTCATTCCATCCAGGAAGAGCACGCACCAACTGCAGATGCTTCCTCAGCCTGACAAAGGGTATTTATACCCAAAAGCTTGCCAAGAAGAATTTTTCCAACTATCTGAGTTGGTCTAATAAAAGATATCAGATTTACCCAAAGAACCTTTTCTGCCTATGTCCTTAGATGAACACGGCTACAACCTATATTCATATAGAAACACAAAGAAGACTTAAAAACTATTACAGAAACACAGAAACAAAGAATAAAAAACCCAGCTTGGCTAGGTTGTGTTCTGGTATTGCATAGCTATGTTTGGAGGTCTGTATCTGAGCCACTGGAACATGCAGTCCTGAATTCAGCAGCTGCTACTAAGCTATGAGTACGATGGAGGGCCAGGGGGTTGGGGAGCAGGGCACAGTTAGACCCAAGGGCTTAAGTTACCTGAGGGCCTTCCAGCCATGCACATTTTTCTGGGCATGGCAAGGGGTGTGTGTGAGTGATAGAGGGTGGTTCTGGCATCTCCCACAACCATTCATATCCCACCTAAGATCTAATGTGGAATCAGCAAGGTAGTCAAACCCATACTGCCTGGACAATACATGTTGCGCTGTTCTGTCAGAAAAGTAACCCTCCCTCCCCCAGAGTCAGTAACATTTCAGAGGGGGAAAAAAATTCCTTCCTGGCCCCAGGTGGCAAACACCAAAAGGGCTGAGACATGACATGACCAAGGGAGAGAAGGGAGAAGCTGCTTGCTTGTAGCATCTGAGTGGCTTCACTGATGCTGCCCATGGGGCCAAGGTGGGGGAACTGAGGGGCCTGCAGAGGTAAGTGGGGGGAGGGGCTTGTACGGAACCCTCCTCTGCTGTTGCCATGGCAGCATTCGTATCATCGCTCCGGTGCCCTGGGATTCCCTTCAGTTGCTGTCAGAGGCTCCATCAGTGCAGGTGGCTGCTCCTCGTCCTTGCAGACACGTGGGTAAGTGGGACCTGGGGAAAGCTGCCTCCTTTCCTCCCCTGAGCTGTGGTGAACAAGGTCCAAACAGAAGATATTGACTGTGATCCTGGACTGGATTTCATGGTATTTGCACCAACCCAACTCCAGGAACCTGGAATCTGGGGGGTATGGCCACATTGGTCGTCATCAGGGCAAACTCGACTTCTTCCCTTTTGATACGGGCATACGTGAGGCGCAATCTTTGACATCTGAAATGGGATTTCATTTTCAAGAGGTCCCTGTTGTCTCCAGGAAACAGGAGGGGAGCCCTCCTCTGTCTTCTTCACATCACCTGGGCAATGTTCACCACTCAGCACTGACACCCTGGTGTGTGACAGGGGGTACACATCGAAGGTCACCTGAGAAAAGCCTCATAGTCTTCCCTCCTTTCATGGGCAACTGGTGCCTCCTGGGGGGGGAAGGGGTGCGGGGGTGCGGCGGCACGAGTGGCTGATCACCAACCCCACAAGTGCCAGCAGCAGAACTGGAAGTGCTGGTGGTGCTTCTCTTGGCGCCCCAACTCCCAGCTGGTGAGGGCCAATCTTGGGGGGGGCACATGCCTTGCCACGCCCCCACTACGCATTGCCTGTGCCTCCTTTTTCAACCTTAGATTCACCAGAGTCAATGAAGAGTTTTTCTGCCATCTTGTCCCCAGAGATGTAAGCCAGACCTGATCCCAACCCCCAGATTAAGCAAAAGGCTGATTTCTTCAGAGACGGAAGTGGCCCATGCTGGGCCCTGGGCAATAGGAGTGCACAGCATGGGAGCAGCAGCCAGAGGCTCACAGATGCTGGGGAAGGATGTCACCTTTTTTTGGCCACTAACATTAAAATCCTGCTATTGGGCATGAAAAAAGGAGGTGACTTTCTCCTGTCAACAGCAAATCTCCAGCCACTCCTCCTACTCCATGCACCATCCCTGCTTTGTCCTCCTCACTGCTGGAGCCATATTTGGAGCTACTGTAGGGAAGGTCCAGGGTGCATTGGATGGGAGGGTGAGGCACCTGCCCAGCTCCATTACAGTGACCCTGGTTAGGCAGCACTTGGGGGCTCATTCCACTTTCACCTACCATCATTTACGCTACTGACTTCCATACTCATACTGGGGTCAAATTGTGCTAAAGCTCCTGCAAGCTGGGGACATTCAAAACAGTGTCTCTCTCAGTGATGAATTGGAGGTCAAGTGGACTGTGACCTGGGAGTGCCCATCCTTGAGGAGGATTTGGGTTGGACAATTTGCCAACTGACAATCAGGTAACTGACAATCAAGTGTGGCACCCAGGGGCCAGGCAGGTAGGGTGCTCTTTGGGAGCTGGGTGAGGCATTCTTCTCATTGTAGACTTTTGGCTGACAATTGATGTACCTCAGAGGAATCATTATGGCCTTACAGAGGATCCCAGGTGAGGAGAAAATGGCAAATCAAGAGTTTTTCTAGTGTAGCCCAGATATACCCAAGGGTGTACCCTATCTGGGTTCCAACCACTTGGACCTTCAAATGGGATAGGGTCTTCTCCCCCTAAGCCCCCTGGGTGTACCACAGGACCATCCCCCCTGTATATCTGGGGTATGCTCCCCTCCTATCCTGGCGAGTGGAGGGTGTGTGGGGCCTTCCCCCCTGCCCACTCCTCCCAGGGTCCCTTGCCCGGGGGCGCTTCCCCTGCAGAAGACAGGTTCCCAGTAACTCACGGTCCTTCCACTGGGGGCTGTCGATCTGGCCTCTGGGTCCCTGTGCTGATTCAGGCCTCCTGGAGCCATCGGCCTCAAGTTGGGGGCCCTTCCCTCTGGGCCCTGTGCCGGGCACCCAGGGAGCTCCTGCAGGAGCTGAGCCCTCATTCTGGGGGTCTTTCCCCTTTCCGGGCTCTGCTCTGGGCACAGGGTCTCTTTTGGTTTAATACTGAGCCACACTGCAGGGCTCTGGTTACCCAGCCTAGAGCCGGAGATAACTTGAGCAGCCTCAAGCTGCTCTCGAGGTTGACTCTCTGTGCACCGACCTGCGCAGTGTGTGGGGCCCGTGCAGCCTCAAGCTGCTCCCAGGGCCAGCTCTCCATGTGCTGACCTGTGCATTGTTGGGGCCTGAGCAGTTTTGAGCTCCTTCCAGGGCTGGCTCTCTATGCACCACCCCACCCAGCCACGAGCCAGGTTCGCAGGCTCAAGCCACCTCGAGCAGCTCCCAGAACCTGAGCACCATGCACCGATCTATGCACTGTCAAGGCTCAGGCAGGGTCCTGATGACAGTCTTCTGTGGAGCTCCTCTCTCCTTGCCATCTCTTGCCATGTCTGCCCAGCATGCCAAGCATGCTAGGTTCTTATTGACACTGTAAACCCTGCCCTGAAGTCTGCCACATCTGCAAAGCACAGTCTTCAATCTGGTCTAGGGGCTCCTCATCCTCACCCCTCTGAGCAGGGGTGGGACAAGCCCCTCCCAGCTTTATCTGATTGGTGGAAATGTTCCACCAATCCGAAGTGTCCTTCTCCAAGCCTGACTTGGAGAAACAGTGAGCCTGAGACACTAGCAGCGTGTGCAGGATTCAGGAGCTGGGCCTCGTCTGGGGGGGAATGTGGATTAGGAGATGATAAGAAATGCTTATGGTTTAACTTTGCTTGTCTATTTTATTTCCAGTGTAGACCAGCTCTTTCTTACATGGCCCTTCCCATTGGGTGAATCCTAACTTTCAGTTAGGGGCCTACAGAATTCATGGTGGAAGTAGGCTGTGCTGCAGCTCCTTTAATCTTCAAGGTTTCCCTGCACGCTCCCCTTTCCCCACATCGCTGATTGGTGGAGGGGCCCCGCTTGCAGCTCACTTCTGCCCAGCTAGGGAAGCGAAAACTGAGGTTTTAAATATGGCACTGTTTTTGCCTCCCCAGGGCACTGTTTTTTGCCTGGTGTCTCAGGTCATCAACCTCAAACTTTGGGAGGAGCTGCCTGGTGCAGCAGAAAAGGGCGCTGCTGCTCTTAATGGCCCTGACTTTTGCTGTGGTGTTGCTGGACTCAGACAAATCTTAAAGTGCGCAGGACACAGTCACTGGGCACCTGCTCCTGCTGCACCAGTGAGCCCTTTCCTCACCTTCTCCCTTATGCTTAGACTTTGTGCTCAGGCTGGAACCTCTGCCTCACTGGTCAAAGTAAATCAGGAGTGGTGACAACCTGGTCTTGCCTTGAGGATGGGGTCATGTTCTGTCCCAGGCCTGAGTCCATCCTATGCCAAATGTCAGAGTCATGAACAACACATCTGGAAGGAGAGAGAACTCCTCAACCCAGCCTCTCTACACTGTGCTCACCTCAAACAGGTACTGGAGTCTCCCTAACCTTGGGGCTGACTCTAGCAGGCACTTCAGGTGCCTGTCCAAGGATGAGGTGTATTGTTCCTAAGCTTCCTGCAAGGGGAGAGAACTCAGGGTTAATGTCAGGGTAAGTGGGGCTACACCTGCCATGGGGTGGCTGCAGGTTGTTACAGGGAGCCTGGGTGAGACCCCAGACACACTTCCTGGCCTGATCGATGGCTGACCAGTGGTTCCTTGATCCAAGGCCTTCACCTCTCTCTGCACAGCAGAACATGGAAGAGCCAAGCTGTGGCAGATGTCAGCTGAACCTCAAGACAGAGTCCAGGCACAAGAGCACAGAGCATGGCTTGCTCCCACCTCTGACTATCCCCACCCTGATCTCTGCTCCTTGAGCTCTTCCAGGGAGCAGGGGCCAGTGTCACTCCTGTGACTGAAGGCTACAAGGAAGAGAAGGAGAAGGAGGATTTACATCCATTTAGTGGCTCCTGTGGCTCCCACTGCCTATCTGAAAGGTAATCTTGAGGGCAGTCCAGACAAGGTGAGATTCCAAGTAGGGCTCCAGATCTGGCTTGAGTTTTCTGTCAGAAGAGAAGAACCTGTCTTAGACTGAGGTTTTTATGCCCAGTTTTATGTGATGTGGGCAGTACATGCCAGGAAATCAGCCCCAGTTGTTGGAAATGAAAATGGAAGGATCCAGCTGAAGTTGCCGGGTGGGGCATTGCCAAGGTTGGAGCAGGGACCTCTCTCCATGGGGCCCTTCTCCCCATTCTACTTCCCTCCAAGCCACATCTCCTCTGTTGAGGATGTGCAAATCCTTGGAGGGTGACACGCATAAGCTGGAAGCAGGGTCATGTTCTCAGCCCTGAAGTGACAGAACCGGGCAGGGGTCATAGTATCTGTGACTCCAGACAGCAGCCAAGATGTGGAGGCAGAGGTAGCCTGGCTCCAATGGGCGTTTCTCCATCAGAAACAGAGACCCAAAGGATGGGTGTGAGATTCGTGCCCCACTGGGCACAGAGGCTCTTCCTTGTGGGAAAGCACACATTGTGCCAGGCCCAGCCAGTAGGATCTCTCCACACAGCTGGGTCTCATCTCCCAATTCCTTGCCAGGAA
>NW_005842262.1:330030-351505 GCF_000455745.1 Alligator sinensis | reverse complement strand
TCTTTCCCTCTGCACCCACAGTGGCCAGCACCAGATCTCACTTGCTGTGATACTCTCCACCAAGGCTACTTTGCAGCACTCAGGCTCCAGGGTGTCCTCTCCCCTCTCCAGCATGGCTTAGCACATTGTGGGGATGATGCACAGGAAGTTGGTGTGCTCCTTTTGCACACACCAGGAGGGAGGTTGTGGAGAAAAATGGTGTATTAGTCATGGACTTCCCTTTCCCTTGCAAAATGACAAGGGGCTCAGGCCTTCCTGAACTCCCCCCTTTCCAACATACTTTTTCTCTTGCAGGAGTGTGTGTGTCAGGGCTAGAGTCTATTGGGGAGGTGGGACCCTGGAGTCTGTGGGACACCTAGACCAGTCTGGGAGTCCCAGATCACAGGGATGAAGGATTACTCTCACCAACAGGGGGTTGTGGCTCACTCAGGGTAATCTGCTCCATTCCCAGAGGCTGGACTAGGGGAGGTTCAGGATGTTTTGGCTGATGCTCAGCTGGACAGTGGTTGTACCTTTTCTTTGCCTTGCAGGTGTTGTATGATGGCCCAAAGGGCAGCTTCTTCTGAGACCATCTTGTTCACCTCCTCCTCCTCTTCATCCACCTCCTAGGCCAGCTTCCTGGGGGTCACTGCAAGAGGGAGAGAAGAGGCTACTGGGAGGAGGGAGAGGGGAGAGGTGTTTCCCTATGCCTTTCTCCCATGAAAGGGCCCTAGAGCTGAGACAGTCACACAAGGACCGTCCTCACCAACATCCCCACCCTCATCTACCTCAGGGCCCCCACAGCTGACAGGAGAAAGGACCTGGGGGTGGGGTGGGGGTACAGACTCCAAGTGATGATGGCTTCCCTTTCCACCTCCCTCCACAAGGCCCTGATGCTGGGTCTTCCCCCTGCACTGTGCCAGGTGCTGCCTCCACCCAGGTGCCAGGCTGGTGCTGGGCCTGGCTCCCTTCCTGTTCTGGGTCTGGCCTGTCCAGGTGGCATCCTGATCCACCTGGGAACTGTCCAGTGCCAGAAGGTGGGGCACGTCCACCTCCTCTCTTGCTGTGTTATTGATGCTTTCAGGGTCAGGCAGCTCCCAGCACAGGCTTTGCATTGCCATCTCCCCGTCCTGGGGTCACCACTGCCATCTGCCTCCTAATGACCCTCCTCAGCCTGTCCATCCTGGGGCCAAATGTGAGCAGTCATGAGCCTGGGTTGGGAGCAGCCTCTGTCTTAGCTGACCCAGCTGACTGACTCCCCCTCATTTCAGATATAGGCATCTGCCCCAGTTCCTCATTGCTGTGGCAGGAGTGGTGATGCCAGGGAGGTCTCAAGCTTGGAGGGTAGTGGAAAGGCCTCTTGTGAACCTGAACAATCAACTTCCTCTCACTGCTCCCTGCTCTCCCCATCTGGCTGAGTCTGGACAGCCCCAGGGAAGTCTTCTATGCCCGTGCTCAGGTGCTCAGGAACTGCCATGCGAGCTACAGGTGCTGAGCAGCTTGTCAGCCTGGGTTGCCAGGGACCTGTCCAGTCTGAGGCGAAAAGGATGGGTTTTGGATGCCATGGGGATGGCTTGGGAAGACACCCAGGAGCTAAGTGTGCAAGTTGTCTCACACTCTTGCCCCCTGGACTGGTCAATGTAAGGGGGGCAGGGCTGAGAGGCTGGAGGGCTCTTGAGCCCACCACGAGGGGCAGGCCAGGGCTTGATGGAGCTATCTGGCACTCCAACTAGCCTGGAGGTGGGGCCAGGGCCTCAAATAGGCCAAAGATCCTCTCAAGGGGGAGGACATCACTACTGAAAAGAAGGTAGGGGTTACATTCTTAGGGCAGGGGTGGGCAAAATGCCAAGACATTTTGTCTGGCCTGCAGTGGGTCCCTTGGCCCTGCCCAGCCCAAGCGCAAGGGGCAGTCTGGGTCATGGCGCAAGCAGTCAGTTCCACTGCCCCTGGGCCATTGTGGCTCCTTCTGGCTACCACTGCCAGACCTGGTCCCACTGCCCAGGGGCACTGGACTGAGTAGGGAGACTGTAGAGACTAGCTGGGATCCATATGGACAGGGTATGTGGCTGGGTGGATAGCATGGGACCGTGGACAGGGAGTAGCATCCAGGAGTGGGGCAGGTAGGATCAGGATTGGGATCATGGGATGGTGACAGCCTGGGCAGAGCTGAGATCTGCTCCCTGCACGTCCCTGCGATGGGTTCCAGGGGCAGAGGTGTGCAGGGAGTAGACTGCAGCTCTGCCCCAGGCCCTCGCCCTGCACTGTCACTGTCCTGATTCTGATCCCGATCCCAATCCCCAGCCCTGCCCACCCATCCCACTCCGGGATGCTGCTCCCCCTCTGTGACCCCATCCCATCCCCCTGGCCACAGCACCTTCCCATACAGGTCCCAGCCAGTCTCCATGGAGACCCTGGGATCACTGAGTGGTGACAGCATGGGGCTGGGGCCTGGGGCCGAGCCACCATCTGCTCCCTGCTTGTCCCTGCCCATGAAGACACATACAGGGACCAGATGGCAGCTCTGCCCCAGGCCCCAGCCCTTCACTGTCACCATCCCGTGATTCCAATCCCAGCCCAGGCCCTGACTGTGCCTGACTGTCCCATTCCTGGATGCTGCTCCCCACTGGCCCACAGTCCCATCCCAAGTACCCAGTTAGATGCCTTGCCCATGTGGGTCCCAGCTGGTCTCCATGGAGACCCTGGGATTGTGGGGTAGTGACAGCTTGGGGCTGGTGCCCACGGCAGAACCACAATCTGGTCCCCACATGTCCCTGCCCCTGTTATCACATGCAGGGAGTGAATCACAGCTCTGCCCTGGCCCCTGGCCCCTCACTGTCACCACCCTTCAATCCCGATCCCAGTCCTGGCCGTGGCATAGCCCACACATCCAGTTCCCAGATGTGACTCCCTGCTGGCCCACAACCCTATCCCAGCTGCTTGACTGCACGCAGGGGCCACTTAGGGAGTTTTGGTGAGCTTTGGGGAGGGAGGTGCTGACCAAGCCCGTGACAGCTCACTAAAACTTCATAAGTGGGCTCTGGCCAAAATAATTACCCACCCCTGGGTTGGGATTTCCCCCTCAGTTCTGCCTTTGCCTGCATAGGGGCACACTACATAACACACACTTGCTCTAGGGGATGGAGTGCTGCTGGGCAGATGGGCTTGGAGCCTGTGCTCCTCACCTTCCTTGATAGAAAACCTTCCTCTCTTCCTCAGAGTATTCACAGGCACTAGGAGCAACAAGACCCAGACAACCTGACTTCCAGGCTCACCAACTTTAGACTATCTTACAAACTAACCAGTTTTATTACTTAAATGCCTGCAATAAAGGGGTTGCCAGGGAGCAACAGTCCCAAAACTGCTGAGGACCATCATACAGCAAAATCATTAGAAAACCTAATACCTCCCAGAGGTTCATAAATTGCTGCTCATAGACAAGTAGGAAGCTGCATACCTCATCACTAACAAGGTTGGCTAGGAATTATTTGCTTGGTTTGAGAAGAGAGTAACCTGGAACTAAGTCTCCACTGTGTTGACTCTTAGTTCTTATAATAACCCAATATGAATTGCTTACATATGAAGCTATGTTTAAAGACCTGATTGGAAGCTGATGTGTAGTAGTGATTGAACAATTTTTTGACTTTTCTAGGACAATGTTTCTCCTGTTGTGTTGTAGCACATAGCTTGTCTGTTGCATGTTTGGTCTAGGATAAGCGTTGTGCATAAGAATTGGAGGAGGCATTATTTTGGGTAGTCTCCTGTTAGTTGGGAACCTGTGCGAGGGCAGTCCCCACTGTCCGGTATCCCCCAGCCTCCCAGAGCTCATTGTGGGGCCCCTTCCCTGGAAGGACCCATGGCACTCCTCAGCTCACCATTTTAGCAAGCTGGGGGATACCAAGCTGGCTCATTTCCAAATTCCACCAGCTCTACACACTCATGGTCCGCATCCTCCACCATCCCATCCAAGCGCCCTGCCCAGACACCAAGTGGTGGGACATCCTTGGCAACGACAAGTGTCCCCAGTGGATAAGTCTGTATTCCATCTTAAACCCATGAGCCACTGCGGACCTCAGCTGGTGGCTTCTCCATGGAGCTGTTGCTATGGGCATGTATCTGGCATAGTTCACAGACACCCCCAACACCTGCCCATTCTGAGTAGAAAAAGACCCTGGCACATGCCTACCTGCAGTGCACCAGGCTGCAGCTCCTTCACCGACTCCTTCTGCCAAGCTTCTGGCTGCTCTTCTCTCCTCACCTGTTTATTTTTGCACTCCCCATCTGTGGCCCCACCAAGTCCCAGGACCCCCTGGTCAACTGTCTCCTAGCTCTAGCCAACCTAGCAATATACCTCACCAGGAAGGTGGTTCTGACTAGGAGGGCCTTCAGGGACTGTGAGGCCACTTTCTTGTCCCTGATCTGATCCCATCTCTGGGCAGACTGTCACCGGGCAGTGTCCCTTGGCTCCTTGGACTTGCTTGGCGCCCTTCCTTGGCACAGTAGTTATTAACATTTGACTTTCACTCCCGTCCTCATTTTCAATATTATTTGTCCCAAGGAATCAATATCATGTCATTAGTGGCCTCCGTTACCAAAGGGGACTTATCATTAATTGATAGGCATAAGCCCATGATTCCCATTGATATGTTACAAGTTAGTCGGAAATGATTTCTCAGGTTGGAAAAAATGACTTCTCACAAGTTCCCTAAGTGCTCATCCGAAAGTCTGGGGAAAAGGAACAGAGTCAGATTAGTTCTTTAATACCCAAGCAGGAGCCCTTTGATCAAGAAAAAAAGATCAACAGTTTTCACCTCTCTAAAGGAGCAACCTCTCTTCCTAGCTTTAGGAAGAAGAGTACAATGCACACAGTAACCCCACAGTTTGTTCTGACTCAGATGTTGTGTCACTGTCCAACTCTTCAGGGACAGCTCTTTTCCCTTTCTCCAGGAGAGAAGGAAGCAGGTGGAAGCGCAGGACAGAAGGAAGAGAGGGAGAGAAAGGAGGGAGAGAAAGGGAAGCAGGGACTCTAACAGCACATCTGTACCACTTTTACAATGCTCCTTTGAAGACACAAGGCAAATGCAGAAATGATGCAGTGATGCTGCCCTGATGGTGCCTCACCACTGCTTTTGAGGCCTGCATGTTCCCTGCTGGCCACAGGTGGTCAGACTGAACAACCTAAAGTCAAGATCTTAGCTTCCAAACAAGGGCAACTGCTGTTGATTTCTTTCCTATTAAGGAGACACTGGATCTTGATGCAGCTCTTGTGGGTCTCCCAAAAGGTCTTCCTGAAAGGACATTCCCAGATCATATGAATGGGGTGTTTTGGAACATGGCACCTCGGCCTGATACATAACACACAAATCCCATGATTTGCAACTACTTCACTTTGTGATTCCCAATTACTTCCCTCCCCCTTAACTCATTGTCCCTACTGTTTCTATAATTTTTTGCCACTGTCGGATATTGTCAGCACAAATGGGACATTTCCCTTCCTTGCTATTATCTCTCTCCCTGCTGCTCCCTCTTTATTCTTCATTCGTCCTGCAAAGACCTTCCTCAAGGCACGGTCTATGCCAATATTAAAAAGATAAAGAAATCTTCCCCAGTAAGGATTCCAATTGCCAGTGACTAGAGTGCTGGTGGGTTGCACCCATCTATCCTGGTTAGCAAGGGGAACCTGGATCAGGAAACAACTGGAAGTCAGCATTCACCCAACGGGAAGGGCCATGTCAGGGACAGATGGTCTACACTGGGAATAGAATAGACAAGGAAAGTTAAACCACAAGCATTTCTTATCATCTCCTAATCCACATGTTTTCTCCATAGGAGGCCCAGCTCCTGAATCCAGCACACACTGTTGGAAAAAATATTGGTTTGCTGCTCCCTCCTCACCTAGGATCCTCTGCAGGGCCAGCTGCAGAGTGCTAGCTCCTGAAGAATGCCCTACCTGTCCCTGGGGTGCTGCACCTAACTACCTGATTGTCAATTGACAAGCTGTCCAACCCAAATACTCCTCAGGGTCGGGCACTCCTGGGTCATGGTCCAGTCAACTGCCAACCAATTGCAAAGAGAGACAAAACATGCCTTTGATTTCCCCAATTTGCAGGAACTCTGGCACAATTTGACCCCAGTATGAGTATGGAAGTCAGTAATGCTGGTAGGTGAAAGGGGAATGAACCCCCAAGTGCTGCCAAACCAGGGTCACTGTAATGGAGCTGGGCAAGTGCCTCACCCTATCACCCATTATTCTCACTTCTGCCCCATAGTCACACCCTGCACCTTCCCTATAGTGGCTCCTAATCTGGCTCCAGTAGTGAGGAGGACAGAGCAGGGGTGGTGCATGGAGGAGGAGCAGCGGCTGGAGATTTGCTGTTGGTGGGAGAACATCACCACCTTTCTTGATGCCCAATAGCAGTATTTAAATGGCTACTCAACACATGTCAGTGGCCAGAAACAAAGGTTTTGAGTGTTTGACTCAGAAGCTGTGAACCTTGGCCACTGCTCCCATCCTGTACACTCCTACTGCCCAGGGCCCAGCACTGGCCACTTTTACCACTGAAAGTATCAGCCGTTTAGATTAATCTGGGGGTTGGGATCAGATCTGGCTTACACCTCTGGAGGCAAGATGGAAAAAAAACTTGATTGACTCTGTTGAGCCTGATGTTGAGAAAGTAAGGGAGACCGAGGCTTTTCTTGGGCAACCTTAGATGTGTCCCGCCTGTCACTGAGCAAGGTTTTAGTGCCAGGTTGTGGCCATTGCCCAGGTGATGTCAAGGAGGCACAGGAGGGCTCCCCTCCTGTTTCCTGGAGATAACAAGGACCTCTTGAAAATGATATCACATCTCAGATGGCATAGATTGTGCTTCATGTCTGCCTGTATCAAAAGGGAAGAAGTCGAGTTTGCCCTGATAAGACCAGCATGACTAGACCCCCTAGACCCCAAGTTCCTAGAGTTGGGGAGATGAGTCGAAATACCATGAAATCCAGCCCAGGGTTGTGATCCATTTCTTCTGCGTGGACTTTGCTCACCACAGCTCAGGGGAGGAAAGGAGGCAGCTTTCCCCAGGTCCCACTTACCCACGTGTCTGCAAGGACGAGGAGCAGCCACCTGCACTGATGGAGCCTCTGACAGCAACTGAAGGGAATCCCAGGGCGCCGGAGCGATGATACGAATGCTGCCATGGCAACACCAGGGGAGGGTTCTGTACAAGCCCCTCCCCACACTTACCTCTGCAGGCCCCTCAGTTCCCCCATCTTGGCCCCATGGGCAGCATCACTGAAGCCACTCAGATGCTACAAGCAAGCAGCTTCTCCCTGCTCTCCCTTGCTCATGCCATGTCTCAGCCTTTTTGGTGTTTGCCACCTGGGGCCAGGAAGGAATTCCCCCCCCCCGAAATGTTACTGACTCTGGGGAGGGAGGGTTACTTTTCTGAGACAGAACAACGCAACATGTATTGTGCCACTAACAGCCCTGCTTGTGAATAAGTGTTGCTGAATGGGACACCAGATCAGTTACTAAAACTATACTTCACTATTGTCAGCTTTTGTGATTTTACCGTGATATCTGATGTTTTGGTTAAGGACCAGGCCCTGATACTAGGTTACTTAACTTTATTTGACTCAAAGCACCCCACACTGGACTTGAAACATCCTTCTATAACTTCTGTGGTTTGAGTGGCACCCAGTTTCAAAAACAACCTTACATATTGCAGTGCTTACCTCTTTGATGAGGGGCTAGGCAGTGGGAGTGGGAGACTGGCCAAGCCTGCCCTTATATGCTTCTCTCTTCACACCTGGCTTATCTCCTCACACCTTGCAACATCCTTCAAAGTATCTGGTGGCATCCCTGGGTGGGATGGTACTCTGGTTGAGAATTTATGGGATTAGATGAGCATTTCAGATTTCACTAAAAAATAAAATCAATTTAAATTAAATGTTAATGATCTGACATTAGTTAAGAAAAAGAAATCTAGATTAATTATTTTTGTTACTTCCTACAGAGCTTTATAGCCAACCCCTCTGCCCTTTTATATTTTTTTCCCCTGTGCTGTGTTTCTCCAACTTTCTTTACTGTCTCCAAGCAGGAAGGGAAAGCACTGCGATATCTTTACTTCTTCCTCTCCACTGCAAAATTTGCTGGCTGCAGCAGTCCAGGAACCAAAGTCTTGGATTAGGGCATGAGAGGACACACAGAATTGTTTGTCTCACGGGGCACTGAACAGAGAACTCCAGGAGGAGGACAGAATGTTTTAGCAGAGAGGAAAGAATGTTTCCTTCCCTGTCAAGCATATTGGGGTTATTGGGGCTAACACCAGGCAGGCTGTCCCTACTAGCAGTTGCTCAACGATCCCAGACACTGTGGAAAAAGGTCACTTCTATAATTGTTGAAATTACAACAATTGACACTTCATGGAAATTGAAAGAGACCTTCCTGGCAACCTACTTTCTTGTTAAAGAGAGTAATTTTGAAACCAAAGAAATACTTTAGGAAGTTTAAAGAGTCTTGCCAAATGGATGACAGAAGTTCTTGCGGGAGTTTTATAGAATGTCAGAAATTTGTGATATTGACTCCCTTCATCACGATCACAAACATGAGGGAAAACAAAAGCCCTGAATTATGTAATGGAACCAGTCTAAAACTAAGGCCCAGAAGTGGAAAAACAGATTCATAGATGCTAGGGTCGGAAGGGACCTCAACAGATAATTGAGTCTGACCCCCTGCCTAGGCAGGAAAGCGTGCTGGGGTCAGATGACCCCAGTCAGATGCCTATCTAACCTCCTCTTGAAGACCCCCAGGGTAGGGGAGAGCACCACCTCCCTTGGAAGCCCATTCCAGATTTTGGCCACCCTTACCGTGAAGATGTTTTTCCTGATATCCAGCCTAAATCTACTCTCTATCAGTTTGTGACCATTGTTCCTTGTTACCCCAAGAGGCGCCCTGGTGAACAGAGCATCTCTGATACCTTGCTGCATCCCCTTAATGAATTTGTAGGCGGCCACAAGATCACCTCTCAGCCTTCTCTTGAGCAGGCTGAAGAGGTCCAGGTCCCTCAGTCTTTCCTCATAGGGCTTGTCCTGTAAGCCCCTAACCATACGAGTGGCCCTCCTCTGGACCCTCTCAAATCTAGCAACATCCTTCTTGAAGTACGGCACCCAAAACTCGACGCAGTACTCCAACTGCGGGCTGAGCAGTCCGCATAGAGGGGAAGTATCACCTCCTTGGATCTATTTGTCATGCATCTGCTGATACATGATAAATTGCAGTTAGCTTTGCTGATGATTTCATCACACTGACGATTCATGTTCATCCTGGAGTCCACTATGATTCCGAGATGCCTTTCTGCTTCTGTGCTGCTGAAAGGGTCACTTCTCAGTCGGTAGGTGTGCTGGATATTTTTGTGCTCTCGGTGCAGCACTCTGCACTTGTTCTTGTTGTACTGCATCCTATCGTGTACTGCCCACTTTTCTAACTTGTCCAGGTCTGCCTGCAATCATTCCCTACCCTCCGGAGTGTGCACTTCACCCCAAAATTTAGCATCAACCACAAACTTGGACAGAGTACACTTCACACCCACATCCAAGTCACTGATGAAGATATGGAAGAGTACAGGTCCAAGGACCAAACCCTGCGGGACCCCACTACCCATATCCTTCCAGGTCAATACTGACCCGTCTACTACCACTCTCTCTCTGGGTGCAACCACTAAGCCAATTTGCCACCCACCAGACTGTGTAATCATCTAAGTCACAGCCTCTTCATTTATTTATGAGAATAATTGCGTTTTGAACATTCTAAATAACAATTTCTTCTTCTTCTTTTTTTAACTAATCTCATGTTGAGCTACTAAGAGGTCATGTTTCCAAGCTTTCTTCTTTTCCTTTTTTTTGCAAAACACGCATGTCTTAGAAATGCAGACATGGAATTTTTTATTTAATTAATAGGCAATGTGTAGAACACTCAAATATGCTCTGCCCTTATATTTAATACTAGCCAATTGTCTGTCACGAATGATAGGAGGGACGGGGGGGGGGATGGAGTGCAGCCACCTAATGTCCCATGCTGCTGCTGTTCTGCCTCTTGCAGGGACTGGGGTTGGGGAGCTGAGGCCAGCACTGCAGGCCTCAGCTCCCCCACCCCCTGTCTGGTTCTTGGTGCCACTTGCAGGGAGTGGGTGGGGGAGCCAAGGCCAGCACTGCTGACCCCAGCTCCCCCACCCTCCGTCCAGTCCTCGGAGCCTGTGTCCGTCAACCAACCAGAGTGCAAATAAAGCGTTATGGGCAGACAGACGGATAGACAGACATAGGCTTTTATAATATTAGAATAATTTCCTTTGCAATCAGAGAGTTGATTAAACCTATGCTAATGTATTTCATATTTCAAAGCTTGAGTGGCATCTACTGAAGATAATCTTCAGTTGAATCTAGTATTCTTGTCGATCTTGTGCCCCCCTATCCAGCGCCAGGGCTGTCTGCCAAGGCAGCCCTCAGGTGCCCCCAACCCCTTGTGCCCCAGTTTTCCCACCTGGAGGAGCAAACAGCCCCTCCCCCCCATTCCCAAGCTCTCTCCTCCCCTTGTCCCTTTTGCAACCCCTTTCCCCCCCGTCCTGGGCTGCTAGGCTTTTGCTGCTGGCTGGGAAAGGCTTTCCTCAGCCTTCAGCAGCCATTGGAGCAACGCCCCCCCCCGGCAATCTGGACATGAAAATGTTGGCCCCCCACCGTGATTAGGCTATTAGTGAGCTGGGCCTATGATTTGAACCAGGCCCTACCTATATTGATGATCATTGCTTGTTGGGAGGATATCTTAATGCTCACACAGAAAATACAACTGATCCTGTTGCTGATCTAAACCAAAATAGCAACCTAGCTGTTACAGTCCTCAGTTGTTTTCTGTCTCTAAGCATCCCTCTCAGAGATTGAACCATTTGACTACAGACTGTAGATGTCCAGTAAGGGATACAAGAGATTTTATTTTGACAGAACTGGTTTGTGTGCCAGAGGACATATACATTAACAATCTGTTACTAGGAAATCCCCTGCCTGCTGCACACACACACACACACACGCATGCACGCACGCACTACTCTTAGCAGCTGTAGCATATTAAAAGTTGAATTCCAGGGGGGAGCAATCAGCTCTGGTGTAAACCCACTGCAGTCAGTTGGAGCTGCACCTGGTATGAATTTGGCCGAAGGTATTTTTATTTGCTCAGGTACTGGGAAGCTGTCACAGTTATTCAAAGAAAAGCCAAATATTATGAAAAAGCCCCAAGCAAAAGCTTGCAGTGGGGGAGTCACTTACCAGCACAGTCTACTACCATTTGATCTCAAACTATTTTGGGGAATAAAGCCCAGAATTGCTCACTCACTGTAGATTGATGAAACAGGCTGATACTGGTACCTTTCTTGTTGGTTGTCAAAATATTCCTTAAAAATGTTTGCTCTGATTAAACATAATGGTCTGGTATATATAATTAACCCTTCCAGTCTGTCCTGTCAAATTTCCCCCTCTGGCAGTAAATCCACTATACAGGAAGAGATATAACTTGGAGAGAGAAAGCGGCATGGAGAGAGATATGTTGAGGCTCCCTGTTCAGCAGTAGATGGGACAGGATGAGGGAGAGTCAATGAATCTACCAGTGTTTGGATATTCTTTTCTTCCTTCCCCTGGGAAGGGATGTTGGAAGAGGTGCAGCCACTGGATGGAATTTGCCTCTTCATAGCAGTTCCACGGGTGATGTACAGCATGCTGGGGAGGACTGTGGAGATAGTTCCCCATCAGAGATGCTCAGTGTGGCAACTGCTATTCTGCCATTTTTGTTTCTTTGCACTAAAATAAATACTTATATATAAGTGTTTGCAGTAAAACCTAATGCCAAATTTTTCCTGTGTAAGTTCATGTTTCACTCCAATTGAGTTAAATGGTAAAGGCCCCAAATGGTAAGGTACTACAAATATACAGTAAGGGCAGAATTTCTCTCAGTAGAATTACATTAATTTATAAGGGTTTGGCTACAAAATAACATTCAGGAAAGTTAACCCAAAATTACTAAATGTGTGAACTGAAAAGTCAGTGAGTGGTGTTAGTCCCTTGATACAAAGATGGGGAGGCTCTGGAGTATATAGAGCACTTTCTAATTCTCAGCAGCCACCTTTCTCAATGGGCTACCATTGATGGAGAAGTCCAGCACTGGGTCAACTGCACCAGTGCCACTTTCTTCAAACTGCGACAACGTGTCTTTGAAGATAGAGAACTTCGGAAGTTGACAAAGGTCCTGGTTTACAAGGCTGTTGTGCTGACCACCCTCCTCTACTGCAGTGAAACCTGGACCATCTACGAATGCCACATTAAGACCCTTGAGAGCTTTCACCAGCGGTGCTTGCATTGAATCCTGGGGATCAAATGGGAGAACTGCCGGACCAGTGTCCTCTATGGAGCTGCGTCCACCAGCATCAAAACCTTGCTCTTGAGAAATCAACTCCGATGGACGGGCCACTGCGTCTGGATGTCTGAGAACCAAATCCTTTGCCAGATTCTCTTTTCCGAGCTCTCTGTTGGCCAATGCTCAAAGGGCGACCAAAGGAAACAGTACAAAGACACACTCAAGGTTGCCCTCAACCACGGAGGCATAGACACCAATGGCTGGGAGGAGCAAGCTGCTGACTGTTTGGTGTGGTGCCACCTGGTCCACCAAGACATGCACCACTTTGAGGCCCAATGACTCGATACTGAGGTGGAACGGCGGCGGTGGAGGAAGGTGATCAACCTGGGGCTACAAATCCCACTCCCCCACGCAACAACATGCTCCCATTGCCAAAGAATGTGTGTATCCAGAATTGGGCTCCTCAGTCACCTGAGGACCCATCAAGCCTGACAGACATCATCCTCAACTTCGAGGGACTGCTGCTACCACTGACAAAGACAAAGACAACAGTCTTCCAGTAGTCATCAGTGAGCCCATAGATAACTGGGGAAGTATAGCAGGCCCAGCCCTGGGATGGCCAAGTCACTACTTAGCAGTTGTCTGGATCCTGCTTTTCTTGCCCCCTCTGGTCTCTCAGGGTCCCACCCTGCTGTCCAACCTGCCACACCTTGGTGTTATAATTGGATGGGGAGGCTTCCCTTCGATGGCAGAGGGGATTTTGCTTCAGGTCTCAGGCCCTTGTCTGGGCTAAGGCCCCCTGGCCTTGACCCACTTTTTACTTGGTTGGGACCCTCAGCCCAAGATCCTGCAAAGTATTCCTAGTCCCAAGCATTTCTTCTACCCCAAGGCTCATCCAACCGCCAAGCTGCTTCAGTCTCTTGGCTTCAACGAGGGCTCCCACACAGAGAGAAAAGAAAGACTCTGTCACCTACTTCATCAACTCACAGCTGGGCTAGACCAGTGCCTTTTATCTCCCCTCTGAACATCTGTTCTTCCAGAGATTAGTAGTGTAACTAAGGCTGGTGTGACCAGGGCAGTAGTCCTGGGCAGCAACTTGTGTGTGTGTGTGTGTGTGGGGGGGGGGGGGTGCAAAAATGGGCAGCTGCAGCTGTGTGATTGCACCAGCAGTACAGCAGAAGCTGGAACCTGCCACTGCCCCAGGTGCCTGGGTGCCTTGTTACACCTCTGCTTTATAGCTATAGCAGAGTGGGACCATTTGGTATAGCAGAGTAGGACAGGCTTTGGTTAACCCCCTGCTTGCCAGCAGAGGGGGAGAGGGGGTGGGCTGCATGTCCCATCATACAGACTGATTTGTACATGAGTTCTGAATTGTGAACATTGCAAAAGCTTACTGTGTATAGGATTTAGATAATATCTCTTTAAATAATTTGTCAGCTCTCTGTTAGGCCTCCCTTTCAAGGAGCTACCAGGCACCTTCTAGACCAGCAGGCCAGGGATGTTGTACATAGTTAGTGAACCTAGTTATTGGTGCCCATGCAGTTCCTTCATGTTACAGGTGGGTTAAACCTTATTGAAGCTCATAGTATAACTAAAGAGCATAATCACTATTCTCCAGGTAAAATCCTTGGAATAAGTCACTAATCTCCTGTAAAGAAGCAGGTACCCAGAAGGGATACACTCTGGGATTCACACATGATCTGGCCAGAGGGGCTTTGCTGACTAAGGTTTTGACTTGGGGAACATGTGTCACAGAGGCACCTCAGACACAGAAAAGAACCCAGAGTCTGACACAGCCACAGATGCTGATCATGTCAGAGGGAGTTTTCCTGTCCATGTTGTGCGGACCGGGAGCGCCCCGAGCCCTTTTCGCGCTGCACGCGGGCTGTGGCCAGCAGCCCGGGCACGCGGGGGCGGAGAGGGAAGGCCTTCGAGCTGGAATTAGGCACGGACGCGTAGCGGTAGTTTAAAAGATTGTTTACTTACACCGAGATGGCAGTGGTGTAGGCTGGAAAGCTTGATTGAGTTGCAGTTACAGACAGACAACACAGACGGTCTCGTGGAGGTTGCTAGGCTCCACGGTGCAGCGCTCCGGATGCTCTGGGTGAACGAGCCACCAAAATAGGAATCGTAAATACGTCTTATAAAAGTTGCGTTCGAAGACGGGAAGAGGTGGGCGGTGGATCAGGCCGCCACGCTCCTCTGGATCTCACACAGGGTTTCTATTACCCTGCCGTGTACCCAGAGTCCCCACGAGATGGATGTGGAGTCCTCTTCGGCTTGGGCGGAAACCGCTCAAGCCTCTTATACGGCTAACAGGCCAATCGCTAGCCGCCACGTGTGAATAATTTAGCACTAGCCAATCACGGGGAACGAATTTGCATACCAGTGGCGGGGACTCTTTTGCACCGTGCATTCCTCTTGCAACATGAGCAATGCACTCTGCAAAAGAAGCTGCAGAAAAGGTGGGAAACTGGTCCCTGCACCGGGGTTTCCTCTGCTACAGGAAACTCTCCCGTGCAATGCTCTGCAACTTGACGGGGATAATTCTGGTGCCGAAGCACACACACAATCATGCCTTTTGGGTCATGACACATGTATTTTACACCTCTAGTGTGAAGAGGACCAACATAACTAACATGGTGAAAAATCATGTTTGGAACCATGAACTCTCTTTTGCATGGGAACTTATTAGAGGAAAGGCAAAGTGCATATTATCATGCATTGAGATTTTAGGATACAAAGCCAGACAGTTATTAAAATAAAGGATGTTCATTGAAACAAGGGTCAGATAATTACCCTAGCACACTGGAAGCTTTCCTGTCCTGAGTTTTTGCTTCTCCCTTCACTGATTTTATAGTGCTGGGGATACTCCTATTACATGACCTTGGGATTTACTTGCCAATGAGGCTGCATTTACCTTGCTTCTTCAAAAGGAGCTAAATTCTGCTGACACACAGAGCTTGCAGAAGGTTCTCCTCACCATTTAGTTCTTGTGTAAATACATAGCAGGCAAAGTGTCTGCCGGCAAAGCTGCCTGTGTATTCCCCTCTGATATGGAAGGGGTCTTTGTGCTAGGCTCTGATGTGCTCGTTCACAAAGTGGTGCCAGATGCACATTGACATCAGTTTCACAGCCCTGGCACAGAGCTGGGTACTGGAAAAGACTTTTACCTGAATCTAAGACAATCTTGAATTTAAGACAACACCCAAATTATTAGATTCTATACATGGAAAATGTATATATTTATTCTAATTTTCCATGTATAGAATCTAATTATCGGAGGATCATCAATTTGTCCTGTCCCCTACTGCAGGTGGAGGGAGGAAAAGAAATGAGGGAAGTATAATGGGGTGGACAATGTGGGGACAGACAGTGGGGGAGGCAAGAAGAGGTCAGGCAGTAGAGGAGCCCTGGAGGACAGGCAGTAGGGGGGCAGGTGATGGGGGGCAGGCAGTGTGGAGGCAGTGGGGGAGGCATGCAATTTGTTCCTTTCCACCTGTCTCCCCCACTTGCCCCCCCTTGTACTTACACCCCACAGCCTCAGACCTCCACCCCCTTTCCCCATCTCCCCTATTTCCTCTCCACGCTGCTTCTGTCCCCTGAAGCCTCAGGCCCCCACCCCCCATTTCCCCCCCTGAAGTCTCTACTCTTCCTGCCTGCTCCTCCCCTCCTCTCCGCTATTGCACCACCAGGCTTCATCCCTGCTGCAGCCTGGGGCACTAAGCACAGCTCCAGCCCAGCCCCATAGCAGCAGCATGGAGCCAGCACTGCTGCTACAGGGTGGGCCTTGCTTTATGCTCCAGACTGCAGTGAGGATGGAACCCGCTGGCACTGGAGCAAAGCTAAGGGGGAGACAGATCTGACCTGGGAATGGGGCTGAAGCTGGAGCCGGAGCCACAGCAGCTGCCTGCCCCCAACTACCTCATACTAAGTTCTAAGATGAGGAGCTTCCCTCCTCCCCATGTTAAATGCGGGGAAAACATTATTTTTTAATCAAGCAACTATGGTACATTTGAAAGGGAGTTTTGGTTCTGCTCTCATTTATTATTCTTATTTCTTACCTTAAGTCAAAATCCTTTGTGACATCACAGTTGCAGCACTCATCATTGAAGTGCTGGCATATACTGTGGAGCCACAGCAACATCATTGTAATAATGACTTTGTAACAAAGTCATATTACAGAGGCATGCTACTGATACTACAATATTAATCACAGTACTTTAAAATGGTAATGCCAATATTCTAGTGGCAATGGATGTGATTGCTGTCAAAAAACAGAGGGGCTTGAGGCAAAATTCTAAAGCCAAAAACCTCTGAAAGGCTAGGAAAAGTTCAGAACAGGATGCTCACTTTGCGGGTCAAGCCCTTCTATACTGAGAATGACTGGGATGTCACAAAGGATTATTGCTTTAAATGTGCACCCAAGAAATAAAGATCATAGGCTATGCTCTGCTCTCAGTTACACTTATGCCAGTCCATTGACGTCAGTGGGGTTGCCTGGGGGTAACAGAGCAGGCATTAGTGCCTGTCAATACGCAAACATCCTTAGCTACAAATACTGCATAGTTATTCCTGTGTTGTGCATGCCTTACTGTCACTAACAGGGCAGAGCCCTAAAGAGAGAGCATAAGGGGCTGTAGTATTTATTGCTCTGTTGCATGCATGTAGGTAAAGTGAGACACCTGCAACCAGTAAGATGCAATTTGGGAATTGCAATAGCCGCATAGCACAGAGCAGCTATATTTTAGATGTGCACCATCTCTTTTTTTCACTTCTGTTATACTCCACCTGAAGACACATACAGAGGAAAACTGGTATTTTTAGGGTATTGTTTAAAATGTAGGGTTTATTTATCTAATATACATACATTGCAACCTCTTTCATCCCCTTTGGTCCCAGAGTAATTAAGTGATATCTCAATTGTTTACACACAGAAAAGTGTTTGTACATTTCTGAATATAGACTAGTGGGGAAACTTCCATTAATATCTGTGTTGTGGTAGTATCCTAGGGCACAATCAGAGACTGGAGCCCTGCTGAGTTAGGTCTTGTAAAAACACATTTGGAATTGAAACCCTTGTTATTTATTCATGCACTGCCTAACAGTAGGTCCCTGGTTCTCAACTGAGCTCTCCCACAGTACAAATAAATAGCTATATTCATAATAAGAAAAAGGTTAGGAACAACATTTTTAAACACGCTGCCTCAAGTTAGACACATGAATCCACACTGAGACACCAAAATTGGTGGCTGGATTTTTCAGAAGGGCTGACAGTCATTAAAGTATGACTCACGGAAGTGCTGGTAAGGGACAACTGAACTTTATTTCCTGGCTCTTGTGAGTTGGTATCTGTATTCACTCATCTAATATTACCATCTGGTCAAAGTCAGGGTTACTTTTTTCACCCTCTGTGCTAATGAGACTTTATGTGATCCACCATTCTGGGATATATAGCAATATAATATATTATATATTTAATGCATCCTAGTTCATTAAACACCTCATTATATTCTTTAAGAATATATTTTGCATCAATCGTTCCCGATTCCATGTCATCTATGGAAGCTGTAAGTAGTCCACACCTCTGAAAACTAGCTAAACATGGATTTGGGTACCAAACTCTAGGCACCTCAATTCGAGAATTTTGACTTAGGTCACACAAGAAATCTGTGATGAAACTGCAAATGCACTTCAGGTTTTTGGTCTTTAAATATTTCAGACACAAGAACATTCTGCATTACAGTACCTACCAATTGCAACCCATACTAGAAAGAGACCCTATTCTTAAAGAGATCTTCCCAGAGCCACCCACCCTAGCTTTCAAACAAGCACCAAACCTCGCTAACCTCATCACCAGAACCAAACTTCCTCAGACCCAGCACACACGAAATGGACCCAGACCATGCCATGACAAGAAATGCAAAACCTGCCAACATATCTCTACCACCCCCACAATTGCTACACCCCACAACAGAGCCATCAGCATTCCCAGATCTTATAGCTGCACCTCCAGAAATATAATATACCTCATCCAATGCACCAAATGCCCTGATGGAAAATACGTAGGAGAGACCAAACAACAACTGCGCATCAGAATGAACACACATCGGAAATCTATCAAAGACAGAAATACCCAATTACCGGTGGGGGCACATTTCTCACAGGAGGGCCACTCTCTCTCCAATCTCTCAGTCCTGATCCTCAAAGGAAACTTACACAACACTTCCCAGAGACAAGCCTATGAACTCCACTTCATCAACCTCTTGGACACTAAAAATCATGGACTAAATACAGACATTGGATTTATGACACACAACCTGCCTGACAGCTGACTTCCCAGGTACTTCTCCACTATTCATCTCCCTTCTCTCCCCCATACCCAGCCTGTCTCTCACCGATTGACTCCTCAATCTACATTTTCACTGACTGCCTGTCTTGTATGCATACCAGCCCAGCCGCTGGCTTCTTTACTTTTCATTCCATCCAGGAAGAGCACACACCAACTGCAGAAACTTCCTTAGTGTGATGAAGGATTTTTGAACCCAAAAGTTTGCTTAAATATTGTTCTCCAACTATTTAGTTTGTCTAATAAAAGATATCAGATTCACCCAAAGAACCTTGTCTGCCTAGTGCCTACCAATGGCATGTGTTTATCTGAGTTTTCAACCTTCATGCTTTTTAAGAAATTGTTTTTTATGGATTAGGAACACAAGTAACAAATTCTGTCTACTTGTCTTAAGGATGTAAAATAGGCTCTACAAGCCTCCTTGAGCCTTTGTTGGGAAAAGTTGTATAGACATTGCATAAATGAATAAATATATAAATAAATAGAGGCCCATGTAATTATATAAAACATGTGTGTGCTATCCGTCAATCCACAAGGAAGCACTCTATTCCCATTATTTTTTTTTACCTAAAGTCAAAGGGACTGGGGATACTGAAATGATTTTTATGCTGGCTCTACTAATGGTTTCTAAATGTGTCTCTGATTTTGTTTCACATATTAGACTGTTGTGCCATGTAACGTATAACAGGTTAAATACATCAATGACTAGAGTGCCCAAGTATCTTACATTCCTTATATTACATTTAACCTTAAATGGGCTGAAATTAGAGAATGGTGACTACCAAGGGTGTCGGGTCGGGGGGTGGGAGGGAGTGGGGGCATGGGGTGTCACTCTTGAAAAACCAAGACCAAGACCTATATTACCCATCACTTAGTCCAAAGCACCACGACAACATTGTTATGGCACTGTTGTTGAAGATAACTAGGCTGAATGTTTTTCAGGTTTTTACAGGGCAATGCTAAGCACTGGAGAAGTGGCACTTGGCTGAGGAAAAAGTGAGGTCTTTTAACTGAGGGAGGCCCATGCAAAGTAATGGGTTAATCTACAGTAACCTGTGGAAGGGAGGCAAGGTATGGCTTGCTGTGACAAGTTGTATGTGTGTGCATGTGCGGGCATGCACATGTGTGCACAGGGGGGTAGAAAAGGAAAATATGGAAGAGAGACAAGAGATGGTTCTTTTGAATTATTACTAGGAAGCTGAAAATTAGAGGCCAGGGAGCTCTGTCATGACTAAACTGACTTGATATGATTTTTCTGATAGCGGAGCTGTGTTTACCAAGGCTGGGGCTCATTCCATACATACAATGCCTGAGACCTTAGCACTTGTGTAGAGAATGAGCTATTGACAGAAGATGTAAGCTGCAAGCTCTCCAGTCCACATGCAAGCCATAAGGCTGGTAGGCTAAAATAACTGCTGCTTTTCTTCTGTACCTACAATAGAAGAAAGTGCCTCAGCAACTTAGTCAGTGATCCTGCAGCCCCTCAGCTGGCCATACATAAGACCCTACTCTCAAGCCATCTTGACCTGCTGGGGTGACTTAAGATGTCTCATTGCAAGTCAATTCAACATTGCAATCAGGGGGCCACAATTCTCTGTGACAGCTGTAGTTCAGGTGATCGATACCTCCTTTCCAGCATATAGACTGGCATCCCTAGTCTGACAACATCTTCTCTCATGTGACTCCACCAGGTACCATATAGCTCTGGGGAGACTGTATTGCATGATGGGAGATAGAATCTGAGATAATTTAGTTTTAAAAGAGAAGATTAACAAGGACTGGTTGCAATTATTTACCATTGTGAATGGGGTAGGGAAAATGAATCAGTCACTTCCCTTCATTTCTTCAGATAATTAAAGAACAAAGGGACACTTGATTGCAGAAAAAAGAACCAAATTAATGGGAATCTTTCTTTACCCTGTATAGAGTCAGACAGCAGAAACCAATGCTGCAGTGGGACACTGAATAATAAATTAATAATGCAAAGGGACAAGCTTTAAAGAAAGGCTGAATAATTTTTGGGTGGTTTAAATTGTTTGGTACTGTTTGAGTTGTGAAGATAAAACTAATAAAATGTCATGCCTTTTGAAGTAAATAGGTTGTCTGCAGCAATCAAGAAAGAATTACCCTTCCCCCAATGCCATAAGTACTCTAGCATCTTAGGCTGCATTACAAGGGATTTTTATCTTTCACTAAAGTGTCAAGTAAGGAACACTGCCAAACATAGGAGATTAGATGAAGTTGACCATTGGCCTCATCCACTGCAGCAGACCATGTACCTTGGAAAATCCAGGGGAATATGATGTAAGAAAGTTTTTTGAGAATAATACAGGACTTGGGTTTTTTTGTCTTGTGACATGCAGGGTACTGTAGTAGAAATTGTAAATAAGTCTTGAAACGCAACATGGACACGAAACATCAATCCAGGCTGCTCAGTTTAGGGGAAAGACAAATGTTTCTAAAGCTTAGAAGTTTACATACCTGGTGTTTTGGTTTGGTCCTACTTTTATTAAAATGCTTTATATATTTTTCCTGTATAGACACTTCAAGAAATGTATAAGAACAGAACACAGAACTCTTCCCAGAATCTGAACATGATAAGCTGGATATATCTATTCACAAGATACATTATTTCCATTAACATTAGGAATGACACCCTGTAAATCAGCAACATGCGCCACCACAACAACCTCTCTCTACCAGAGAAAAAGGCCATAGAATCTCTAAGATCTAACCACCAAATAGTAATAAAACCAGCAGATAAAGGA
>NW_005842262.1:324270-329690 GCF_000455745.1 Alligator sinensis | reverse complement strand
ACAGACTTGCTACGGAAACTTAAAAACATAGACCACCTTCCCAGGAACACACTCCTAGCCACCATGGACGTTACCAGCCTATACACCAACATCCCACACCAGGATGGCATCCATGCCTGCCTTACATTTCTACAGGAACAAGATTACAACCCAGAATACAGACCCAAAGATATCACTGAGCTTATACACTTCATCCTCACACGCAACAATTTCACTTTTAATAATCAACACTTCCTGCAGAAGCTCCTCAGCACCAGGTAAGTCCTAAAAGTTCAGAGTAATCAAACTTTCAGCTCTGCAGAGGACACAAGAGCTCTCTTTGTGACACTGCCACTGCCAGGGACTTAAGCTCCGAGAGCAGGGGCGACTGTTTCTGCAGCAGCACCAACACTACTGACAGAGCACTGGCAAGATGCACTCTGGCAACCATGGTGGTGGTAGCAGGGTCCAACCAGGGCTCCCTGACAGCTTGCTGCTTGGTGAGCTATCAGGGAGTCAGCTCCTCTCCCTCTCCCCCTCCATTCCACCACAAAAGCACAGCCCTACAGAGAGGTAGATTGCACGTTTGAAAGAGCCACCTGGATACCACGTGAAGAACTGCTGCAGTACAGAAGAAAAACACCCACAAATCGCACACCGCTGGTTATGACCTATCACCCATCCCTTGAACCTGTACGGAAAATCCTCAAAAAATTGCAACCCATATTAGAAAAAGACCCTATTCTTAAAAAGATCTTCCCAGAGCCACCCATCCTAGCCTTCAGACAAGCACCGAACCTCGCCAACCTCATCACCAGAAGCAAACTTCCTCAACCCCAGAACACACCAAAAGGATCCAGACCGTGCCATGACAAGAAATGCAAAAGCTGCCCCCACATCTCCACCACCCCCACTATTACTACACCCCACAACAGAGCCATCAGCATCCCAGGATCTTACAGCTGCACCTCCAGGAATGTAGTATACCTCATCCAATGCACCAAATGCCCTGATGGAAGATATGTAGGAGAGACCAGACAACAACTGCGCACCAGAATGAACGCACACCGGAAATCCATCAAAGACAGAAACACCCAATTACCGGTGGGGGCACATTTCTCACAGGAGGGCCACTCTCTCTCCAATCTCTCAGTCCTGATCCTCAAGGGAAATTTACACAACACTTCCCAGAGACGAGCCTATGAGCTCCATTTCATCAACCTGCTGGATACTAGAGATCAGGGACTAAACATAGACATTGGATTTTTGATACATTACAATCTGCCTGGCAACTGACTCCCCAGCCCAGCCCAGCCCAGCCCAGCCCAGCCCCTGGCTTGTTTACTTTTCATTCCATCCAGATAGAGTACGCAGCAACTGCTGCAGCTTCCTGAGCCTGACGAAGGGTTTTTGAACCCGAAAGCTTGCTTAAATAACTATTCTCCAACCATTTGGGTTGGTCTAATAAAAGATATCAAATTCACCCAAGGAACCTTGTCTACCTTGTAAACAATACATTTGTTATGACTTGAGTTACAGTCAATTTAAATTGGCCGATGTAACAATCTTTCATCCAGGATAAATGTTAAGAGACTAAGCTCCTTCATGTTCAATGTCTAGATCAGAGGTGGGCAATTATTTTCGCTGGAAGGCCACTTAACGAGTTTTGGTGAGCTGTCAAGGGCCACAAGGGTACACCGCTTGTCAAACTGCTAAGCCCTGGCCCTTGACAGGTGCCTCGCTCGGTCACCATCTTGGAACCAGATATCCCACCCCTAACCCCTGACCTTTGTCATCGATGTTCCTCCCCTTACCCCAAAAGTACTCCTTTTGGGAGGCAGGGGGTTGACATCTTGAAACCAGAAGACCTTCCCTGTCACATGATCCATGACAAAACAAGGCCATCCATCCAAAAACAAACCTTGTCCTTCTCACCGCCAAGTTGGTCCCAGAATCCCCAGCCCCCATCACTGTAGTGCCCAACATCAGAAGGTCCACCCCTTGACTGGGAAACACTGCCCCTACACAGGGCATGCCTTCATGGTGCTTGGCCTGCCCCTGGGGCCCCAGAAGTTCTGCCCTTTATGGCATGAGGCACAAGCATCACCTATCAGGTAGTGAGGGGTTGTGATTCCTCTAACAACCTGCCCCATCACCCTCAACAAACTGGTGGGAGTTTTAGGGGCACTGGACCTCCCTGAAAACAGCACCAAACCAATTGAGTTCAGTGCCACACAAAATCATACAGAAGAGATTATTTTAACAAAATATAGTTAAAAACAAATCATATACTAAAAATCAAACATCTACTATATTTTAATTTTATTTCCAAAAAAATTTTGTACCGATGTATTTGTGTTTGAGTAGTTTATATAAAGGCAATTCCATAATATCTCAAAATAAACTCTTAGTCTTGTATATTGTGCATAGTGGAGTAGGGGAGTGTATGTGGGAGGGTGTGTGGGGGGGTGTGGGGTTGTGTGGGGGATATGAGTATGGATATGGTGGAGTGGGGGGATGCTTGTATGTGTGCATAGGGTGGGGTGGGTGATTGGGGTGTGGGTGTGTATGGGAATGGTTGGGTGTACATTCTCCTACTGAAACAACCTGTATGTAGGAAACTGATTTGCGCATTTCATTGCCAGAAGAAGGATTGGAAATCAGAAATACATCCAATTCATTCAATCCAATCTTCTTAAACAACGTTTTACTGTACACCACCACATCTACAAAAAAATCCAGGTTTAGCCAAGCATAATAAAGGCTGGAGACCAGCTGCTAATTTACAGCATGAAGGCAGAGTTTTAAGTGAAATACTTGTAAAGACCAAGACCAAGATTGTATACGGCTCTAAATAATGTTTCTCTTACCTGAAGGCTTTGTAGGCATAATTAAAATGGATAGAGAGGCAGACAGCCTATCTTTCATAGTATGCAAACATTCAATTATGTCTCCCAACCTTTTCTTACATTTACTAATGATTGGAGATAATTGTTTTAGAGCTCAGTCATGGTCCATTCGCCTTGTGTAATTGGCTCTGCAGTGAAGTTATCTAATAGATTCTCAATTGGCGTCATCAACATAGCTCCAATGGCTGAAGATCAGTGCTGAGGGTCTGGCTATGCTGAATATTGTTGCGTAAACCAAAGGTTTACTGACTATTTTATAGGGGTAAAAAAAAGTCCAGGATGGAGGAAAGCCATTTAAACACTAATACCTATACATTCATTAACATATGGCATGCACCTGTTTTCTTCCTGGATTCATGAAAGGAGCATACCTGGGAGCAAGGTAACCAGGGACAGGTAAAATTACAGGTCAGTTAATGTACGGCCCAAAGCTGGACAGTACACCATCCTAACAGGACTTTTCGAACCTAAGAAGGGAAAAAAAAACCCTTACCATGACAAGTGAACTTTGTCTTAGTTGCGGCTTGGAATTAACATCTGTGGCTGGCATAAGGCAGGGTATAGGGGAGGCAGAGCCCCGAAACAGTAAACCAGATGGGCAGATTGCAGGAGAGAACCAGGGGAGGCAGAACTTAAAAACATCTTCCCGATAGTAAACCTATACCAATAAGACATGGCAGATGAGAACGCCTAAGGACCATCCAAGACATCTGACCAGATGACAAGCTGTCAACCATAAAGATGATGGTGGCTCCTGAAAAACCAGGAAGAGCAAAACGTGCCAGCGAGCGGCACGAGGTTACAAGTGTTCCAAAGGGTACACTCTCTCACTTATCTTTATATAACATATAGCTTGCTTTTCTTAATACATAAAATTTTAGGTTAAGCCTTCCTCCTAATGCATATTTATAATTTTGCTTTTGTTTGCCAAATATGGTTACCTTTAACTAGAATTTTCTATTCAGAGGTAATTTTTTCATTCTAGGGGGAGCAGGTCCTACTCTGACTGTCCCTCTTTTGCCCAGGCTATTTTTATTCAATTAGCCAACTTCCCAGTTCATGTTAAGTCAGGGACAGTATTTTTCCATCTGCTCCTTTCACTGAGTGCATGTCTTGACCACAACTCAAACCAAGCACGTAGCTTAAGATAAGCACAAAGGTCAAACCCAGGCCTGAAGGCCTCTACGTCCCAACGCTACTGCAATCAAAGGTATGTTTTCAGCACCAATAACAGCAAAATGGTAGCAGCATAAGGTTCATTATGGACTGGAGAAGCCCATCAAGGACTCTGAACACCTTGGTTAATCTCTCTTCTTAGGTGGCTAATCTCTTCCAAAGCCTGTCACTGTATCTTGATTGATATTGGTACCTAAGTGAGATAAAGTAAAATTGTTTCAGGTATGTCTATGTGCACTGTATTCACACCTATGTCTGCAGTTTAGACAAGAGTCCATGGCAATAAGTCTGGACTCTATTTGACCACTAGAGGGAGTTTGCTTCACATCTGCATATGTTCCACTGAAAGCACTCTACAGCTCTCAAAAATACAACCAGGGCTGTGATTCCTACCAGGGTGCTGCACGCAGCACTCTGGGGTGCCAGGTGATCCTTCTCAGGGGGTCATGCAATATTAGTACAGTTGGGTGTGCAAACTCCTGCACATGATTGATAAAATAAGCTAAGACATTTCAAATAAGAATCCATAGTATTAACCCTGTTGTAGATCAATGAATTTGACCTCTTATGGTCTTTCTGAGTTCTCCGCAACATAAAAATTGCTGTATTATTTCTCTGGAGTTAAAAAAGGAGTGAAAATGAAAAGCTGGCATTTTCCAAGGAGTGCCGTGAATCTAACACAGTTGAGAACCTTTGCATCTAGGGATGCTCAAGAAAGAACATCTTCATAGTTCTCAGCTGGTGATGCAGAGAGAAAGCGATAATAGACAAAGAATAAAGAATTTATAAAGTCAAGAGTGAAGACATCTACGTTTAAAGATTAAGATTATAAATGTCATGAGTAACACCTACCAGAGTAAATGGAGAAAACATCTACTACAATCATCTCAGCTACGACACCACTCCCACCTAGTACTATAACCAAAGTAGATTTATATTTGGTGTGTGCTCTTCACCAACTGCTGCAGCTTCCTGAGCCTGACGAAGGGTTTTTGAACCCGAAAGCTTGCTTAATAACTATTCTCCAACCATTTGGGTTGGTCTAATAAAAGATATCAAATTCACCCAAGGAACCTTGTCTGCCTATGTCCTTAGACCAACACGGCTACAACCTAAACCCCTGTTTAAACTTTATGAACTGTAAGCAGCCCCACTATTTTTCATGGGACTATTCACAGTGCATAAGGTTAGCCATATTTGTAAGCCCTTGCAGGCACAGGGTTTCAGATTGTAAGCCTTTTCAGGGCAGGGACTGTCCCCTAAGGCAGGGGTCCTCAACCAGGGTGCTGTGATGTCCCCTCAGGGGTGCTGCAGCAGTGGCAGCAGCCAGGGAAAACTGCCCTGTGTGCTTTCCCT
>NW_005842262.1:318712-324239 GCF_000455745.1 Alligator sinensis | reverse complement strand
GGGCTCCCTAATCAGCCCAAAGCAGATAGTAAAGCTGCTTCATGCTGGGAGTGTCTACATGAGATGCTACGTCACTGTAGTGATGTGTACATGGTCACTTGGCAGCTCATTGCTACTGCACAGTAGGGTCAGAAACAACCTGTGTGCCACTGGGATTATGCAGTACTGGCGGGTACTGCGCAGACATTTAGTGCTTGCTGAAGCAAGTACTAAATGGTTGTGCAATACCAACGGTGTAGTGGTGCACGTGTAAATGTTCCCACTATGCAGCAATTAGTGGTCTGGCACGTGGAACCATCCCGTTCTGTTTCTGGGAGGATTGTAGGGGGTGCCTGACTAGGTAGGGTTACACAATATGAGGCAGCTCCTGCCTGCTTTAGGCTGATTGGAGAGCTCTACTGCCAGGGCACCATGTCCACATGATACAGCCCTTCCTGGGCTGGCTGTGCAGTAGGTCTGTGGGGCAATTTCTTTTGGAGGTAGCAGAACCTGGCTGGGAAACATTGAGATAAACTGAATGTGGTGGCACCCCCAGCTGAGAACCACTGTTGGTGCCACCACATTCCAGAGTGCCGTGGCCCTGAAAAGGTTGAGAACCACTTCCCTAAGGCATGTCTGCCCCACTTCTGTGCAGCCCTGGGAACACTGCTGTAAAGCACACTATGAACACCTATGTACATGCCACATCCTGGAAATAAGGTACTTGGACTGCCCTGGAGTGGCACCAAGCATGTACCTCACGTGTACTTTTTGGAATGTGCTCAGAGCTTTTGCAAAGTGACTACATTGCCCATGGGTAGATCTAGGATTTTAAAAAAGTGGGTGCAGATGGTCTGGTACATCATCACATAAAGTAAAACACTTATTGTTCTCCAATTAAAAAGAAACTAGAAGCTTTACGAATATGCTAAGGGGCTCGGTCTATATTCTCCAGTTTAAGGTCAAAGTAAAAGCAAGTGTATCTTTATGGGCTATAAAGCATATGCTATGTCATATATTGTGTGCAAAAAACACAACAAAATAGGCAAAAGTAATTAAAATATGTTGTGTCATTACTCTTGTAGTCATTAGAATGAAATATACAGGTTCTTCATAAAATCATTGTGCACTTTTAAACTTTAATAACTTAGGTTGTAGGTATGATAGAAACAATCTGTAAATGGCATTTAAAATCAAATTTATTAAAGTTTTAGGACAACTAGAGTACACAATACTAGACTTCAACATACCCACCACTTTCTTTTCACAGCTGATATGGAATTCAATTCTGCTAGCCATAGGACACAGTTTACCTTCTCGTCTACAGTAGCCATTTTTCATTTGTCAAAGGATCTGAAATAAGAATAAATTCATTATTACTTATGAAGTCTAGCATTGTGTACTCCAGTTGTCCTAAAACTATAATACATTTGCTTTTAAATGCTGTTTACAGATTGTTTCTATCATACCTACAACCTAAGATATTAAAGTTTAAAAGTGCACAAGGACTTTATGAAGACCCTGTACATCTCTTTTCAGATTTATAGAACAAAACCTAGGCTTCTTGAGCATCTTGCCAGTGCATCCAATAGTTAACTGAAGGTTATTTCCACACCTGAGTTAATGCTCACCTGAGTTAACATTTCCACACCTGAGTTAATGTTTTTAGCTAAAGTTTAAAACAGTCTGCAGGAGGTACATTACTAGGAACAGCTACCAATTAGCAGAACTGCAGAAGAAAGAATAGCTTGATAAGTGGAACATCAAGGGCACTGAAAAGGAGAGAGGGTTGTTAACACCTGTGGAATAAAGAGTTCAGAAGGAAGGAGTGATTATAATGAGCCATGAAGACAAATGATTCCCTAACTGCTGCCTGAATAGGAATGCTGCTGCCAGACAGCCAGTTTTAAAATTTGGGAGGCCCAGGAATCAAAGGAGGGGGGTGTGACTTTACCACTGCTTCCCCCCTGGATCTGCCCCTGATATTGCCTCCCATTTGGCACTTGGGCAAGTTTGGAGCAGAAAAGACTGAGTTACACATAACAAACTTATGGTGGCACTCCCAATTGTAGTATGGAGTTACTGTGCTTTTGTACAGCATTTAGTATGGTACCTTAATCCCAGCTGGTCATCCTTGAGAAGCTACTGTAACTAGCGGTAGAAATTAATAATGAGCAACATCTGACATTTGTATCTAGAGGGAATATGCAAGAGCTGCAAAAGCAGTGCTCTGGTTTACATGTGCCCTACTTTCTATTCAGATGTAAGAGGTTCACTCTATTTCCTTTCATTTTAAAATAGCCCAGCTTCTTAAAAACCTTCATTAAAAAAAAAAGGTGAGATTAGAGACTAGCAGTAGTGCACATACTCTAAAAATGCACAGGTTTAGGCAAATAACAGATGTCTGCAGCTTGTGGCTTTGGCCTTCTTTGAGGCTTTCAGGAAAACAATCTTAATAAGCAGGTACTAAGGTTGGAATTCACTCCTAGGCTAGTACAAGATCTATCCACCAATGAAATTAAATGAAATCCAATGAAATTAAAGCTCCAGGGAGAATTCAGTGATGTGTGGGCTTTGTGCTGGATCTCTGCACATGGCAGATTTCACCTTCCATATATGTGTGTATATATATATATATACACTGCCTGTGTGCTTCATGCAGGAACTTTGCTATGAAGCATGACCTACTTGTTCACTCTGGATCCCTGCGTGCCAGGGTTGAGGCAATGTAATGGGCTTGGGGTGGGGCTGAAGCCACGATCTGAGGCACACTGTCCCTGGCATGATGACTGGTGTGTGCTCAGCACTGCTCAAAGGTGGCTACATTCCCATCACTTTGGGTAGGTGGTGCATATGGAGTGGGAGTGAATGGGTGCAGCATATTCCATGGTGATAATCCCAGGCATGACATGGAGGTGATATAGAAATGCCCAGAAGGTGAAATTCAGCCCATGCAGATGGCCAGCATATATCCTACTTGAGCTTTAGTTTAAGGATTTCATTGGCCTATAGGCCTTGTGCTAGCTAGTCCAGGAGTGAATTTCACCATTAACCTGCCATAAAAGGATGATGAAGGGGCTAAGGTGGTATGCTAGAGGGGGTAACCAGATTGCCAAAAAATTGTGTTTCTTTTATTCTTTTAAGATTCACCTTAATTTGCATTTCTTGGTTGTCCAACATATTATTATTATTATTAGCATCAGCAGCATCATTGTGCTGTTGTTGTTATAATGATCAGTATTATGTAATTTCAGCCTTCTTGTAACATTTTTAACATTAATTTAATTGTCATGTATTCCCTGGCTTACCTCCAATTTAGTAAAGTGATTTATCTGGGGAATTTTACTCATAATTATGATGGCAGTGCCCAGCAAGCACTAATAATATTGTTGTACTGAAACACAGCCCCATGTATCTTTTTCTGTCTCTCTGAAATACAGACATATACTGTGCCCTTCAGAGGAAATTCCACTGAGGCCCCTGTCACACATTAAACTTAAGATGTGATTAACCAGTTAATCATGTCTTAAGTTGTGACCCAACTACACATTCAATTAATGGTGAAAAAGAGGAATAGGCATGTAATAACTGTGTGGCTGGTTCCTATCACACCATTAACCGAACATGTGGCCAAGGTCAGTTAAAATAAAAAAGAAGGTGAGATTAGAGACTACCCCTGTGACTGGGAGCCCCATTAGCTGATGTGGCTCTCAGCTGCAAGGGTGCACTATGTGCCCTCACAGCTGGGAATCTGCAGCTGATCTGGGCTCCCAGCCACAGGAAGTCATGATGTGTCCCCATGGCTGGGAGCTTCATCAGCTGAGGGGGCTCCCAGCTGTGGGCCCTTGCTACTTGCTGATGCAGGGGGAGCCCAGGATCATCATGCCCACGATCATGGCCCGGGCACCACATAGGGTAACTAGGAATAATGGCCACAAGTTGATAAAGAGCTGGTCCAGGCTAGACATCAGGAGGCATTACTTTATGGTTAGGGCAGCTAGGACCTGGAACCAACTTCCAAGAGAAGTGGTGCTTGCTCCTACCTTGGGGGTCTTTAAGAGGAGGCTGGATAGACACCTGACTGGGGTCATATGACCCTAGCATCTGTTTCCGCCCAAGGCAGGGAGGTGGACTAGATGATCTGTTTAGGTCCCTTCTGACCCTCGCTACTATGATACTATGATAATCATGCCTTACACGGGCAATAAGGCATGATGGGAGCAGATGCGTGATCCTACAATCAAGCCTCCTGCCATGCATGTGTGACCCACATCTGATCCCACTGCATCTTTACCTGCATGCCTGGTAGGAGACTAAATTTCATTTGTTAATTGAATAAATTACTCTTAATACACAGCTGAAGCTGAAAAATACAGCATGCAATATTTAGGAAATTCCAAAGAGCTCAACAATAAATCAAACTGGACAAAGTATGACATCACCCTGGCTAGCATACCACCTTAGCCCCTTCATTGTCCACTTATGGCAGGTACTAATGGTGAAATTCACTCCTGAGCTAGCACAAGATCTATCTGCCAATAAAATCCTTAAGCTAATGCTCAAGTGGGATTTATCCTCTGCTAGTGCCTGCTGGGAAATACTTTCTAATGTAGTATTACTGCAACTGTGGTACTACTGCAACTGAACTGTTCTGAGCATAATCTTTGGTGACTGAAAGTTCCAGGAGTTATCTTCCAGGGACACCTTTACCTTTCCAGTCTACTTCTTCTGTGTCTTCTTTCTCCTGCTAAGGCCTCTCCTCTCCTTTTCAAGTTCCTAAGCCCCCTGATTATGTCTTTTGTTCCGTCTCAAAGAGAACAATATGAAGAAACTGCAGGTACCCTCAAAAGCCATGCTTATTAATATATGTGTATGTATGCATACACATGCAAACATACGTGTGTGTGTATCTATGTGTATGTGAACATATATAGAACACCCTGAAGTCCAGCAGGCAGACAAACTATTTACAGTGGCAATAACATATTTGAATACCTTGCAATTGTCAAATGCAACATAGATTTCTCATGGAGAAGAGATCTCTAGAGATCATACATTTTCTCTCTCCCACTATCCATCCCAGACTACCTTCTTCCTCTCTATCTGCATTCTGTCTCCAGTATAAGTGATTGGAAACTGGTTTATACCCATAACAGAAGTCTGGCACACACAACCAGTCTATACCCATAGCAGAAAAGAAGTTCAGAGCACACAGGGTGGTTTAAAAACGGCAGAACCCAATCTAAGATTTGTCCCCTCAACAAAAGAGTGAATATGTGTTCTGTTTGCTATCAATCTAAATGACGCCACTTACAGAAAACCACATAACTTAGATCAATTCCTCATTGGGCTTTTTGAATGCCTGTACCTAAATTTTAAGTCTCACCCCAACTCTGTATCCTTTTCTGTCTACTTTTATGGTAAGGTTCTTATAGAACTAAAGAAAAAATGGTGACTTGTACATAGTGTTTTTTAGCCAAAAAATATATTCCCACTACAGAAAGGATGAGATCCACCATTGAAATCTATTGTTCTTAGTGTAATCTCT
>NW_005842262.1:307851-318681 GCF_000455745.1 Alligator sinensis | reverse complement strand
CCTCCCCAGTTTTTCCCATGGTGTATTCTGTTTTTTCCTGCTCACATTTACCCCACTAACTGTGCTCTGCACTTAATCCTCAGAGATCTTTCCCTTTCTCCCATTCAATGCCCTCCTATATGTAGCCCCTTTAAAATCCTTTAGTTCTCTAAGGTGTTTCAGAGCTAAAGGTGCCACTAGGCTTTATCTCCTTTTTTTGATTAGCCATATAAGTAGTTTCACTACAACTGACCCCTGGTCTACAGCGGGGATGCAAAGCAAGGGAAGGGGGAAGGATTCCGGTTATTTGGCATTTAAAAGTCATATAATTATCTAGGCATCTCGAATGAGAAGTGGCTACCCATCTTGGATGCTTCATTTTTTCAGGGGTTATCTTGGGATCCCTATAAATTAGTAAATAATGAAAACTGTGGGGAAAAAATGTCTATGCTGGGTTCAAAATTGTGAAGGGGATGTTGCACTTTCCTGAAATAGGAAGGGACTGGACTTGAGCCAGGAGCCTCTTCCAACTAGATGTTCCTCTGAAGCCCCCTTGGCCATGTGCTGCAATGTTATATAGCTCACTTTAAAGAGACTTATCAAAAAATGAGAAGTTCCTGAGATAGCAATGCCCAAATTTAACATAACTATTTCACTGCATGAATATCTCCACTGTTGCCTGAATTTCCTATGCTGTTCCTGAGATTAAAAACAAACCACACTTCGTTCGCCAGAGCACAACTTGAGAAACTCCCCTGTGTGGCAATTGCTCTCGCTTTCCCAGAGCTTGTGTGGGCTCAAGGGTTTATTTCCGGGACATGACTCTTCTTTTTCAGTTTGCTGCAACAAATCTTGAAAACTGACAATCTCCTTGGTAAACAAGACTGGCTGTCAGCTCACTGATACCAACATCTCCTACTCTAGCAAATATATCTGGAAAGAAAAGATAGGCTATCAGCAGGGGAACAGGTGGTATATTCCAGCTAATCACTAAGGTTATGATGAAAGGGGCTGGGGAGAGCAGGGTAGGGAGGAGAGAGAGAGAAAGAGAAAAAAACGGGGAGAAGTACAAACCTGAAAGAAAATCCATAGTGTCAGTGACAGATATTTGTGCTAGGAGTGTATTTACCTTGAGCTGGAGTAAAGCCCTTTCGATCTGAGCTGTTCTGGGTTGGGTTATTGTTTAGGAAAGGCATTCAGTCATTGTGTTTTGTTGCATGCTGTTTGCCTAAAAGGAATTCTAAAGGGATTTGCTTTCTCTTGTTTCACGAGCCCCACGTTTTCATACTGACCTAAGTGGATGTACACCAGCTGGTCATGTCCATCACAGTAGCCAAGTCTGAAAATTCCTGATTATACTTAGATCCTATAGAGTCTGCAGCAGGGACAGTCAGTAGCTGAGGAACTTCGTAACAAACCATGATTTAAAATGAAACAGGCAGGGAACCTGGTGCATTTTGCCTAAAGGAACCGGCATTTTCCTGGATTAACTATGAAAGACTTAATAAACATTCCACTTGTACATATCTTCACTCTGGCGGCCTTCAGTTTAGCCGAAAAACTTCCGAAAGGTTTGTTTAAACAGCCTTCATCTTTTCATTGCTTTTGCCACTTATGGCATTTTTATAAAGGTGCTGAAGTCTTTTAAGTGTTGTATAGGGACTGTTGTTTTATTTCCGGAAACTGTATAAATACGCTGTTTTCATTTTCACCTGTCATGGAATTTCTTTATGTTCTTTAGAGGAGATCAATGAAATAATCCTGCATTTATATCTAATGCTGGCAGTTGTTTTATTCTCACAGAAAACAAAAAAAATACTCAGTGCCACTGTGTGCACATATTAATGCATATAAATTTACTATATGTGCATATATATAATACCTATATAATTAAAATACACTGACATATACATATATGCATGTTGCATGATAATAAACCTATATACAATATGCGTGTTATTTATATAGTTTATATGAAAGGTACCTTTACCTTTCCATATGGAAGTCACACAAGTTCAAGACAATATGAGGCTGAGGTTATAAAAATCTGTTAAAAAATGCAAGTTTCCTCCAGTGGGAATTAAAGATTTACCACATCAAGCACTTACTGCCTGTTGGGTGAAGGGTTTTATTTCATCCTATTAGGACAGGATGAAAATGTACCGGCAATAGCTTTCAGTGTCTTAGGAAGAACAAGTAACTGATTTTGGCCCATGAAGCTGATCATTATCTACTTTACCAGTAGCTCTGCTCTTGTCTAGCTGATTTTTTGTAACTGGTACCCAGATTGATATGAAGAACTGCAAGTTCCTTACTTCACAAAAATACTGAATTTAGACAAAAGGTGTTTCTGTTCAAGCAGCAACACCAACTCAAATAGTGGAGACTGTCCGCCTGCAAAGCCTGCAAAGCCTTTGGAAGACCAAAATAAGACTTTACAAATGAGAAAACAAATAGGAATAGATATGATATCTCTGATAGCAACATGCAATGAAAAGAAGTATATTTTAATGAAACATCTTCAGTGGATTTTCTTTTTAAGGAAGTGTGATGCTATATGTTCAGGTGAATTGTCATATTAAACTTATGAATACAGCGAAGTATGCTAGAAAGACCACAAGGCAGTAGCTGTTTTAGATTCTGCAGAAAAACTGGACTGTCATTGCCAAGAACAGGCCCCAAGGAAATACCTAACTAAAGAAAGAGTACCATTTGCAAAAATCAATAACACTGAGGTAAAGCTTTATTTTTCCATTTCACTTCTTCACTTTAAAAAAAGAAAATTTAATAAAAAAATAACAACAATCTTCCACTTGCTGATGGACTGATGTTAGAACGAGACTCATGGTCTTCTCATAGGAAGTAATAAACAGTAGAGTTTTTAGGAGTGGTCTTAGCACCTTTTATGCCTCCTGAATTTACAATGGACATTCAGGAAAATGGCACCTCGGTGGCCTTAGGGATGGAGAACTAAGTCTTGTGATTATATTTAAAGTCACAGCGTTACTTAAAAACGTCATGGATATGTTCCTATGCGGTGTGCCACTACATACAAAAGACTTGGGCTCTTTTTTTAGTCCAGTGTTAATGCACCATGACTTTTTTTTCTCAGCCTAATTAGAAATGTGGCATGAGCTGCATTTTGAGGGGTTTTTTCTCTCAATTTTCCTCAATATTTTAGCTTTGAGACATTGGTCATTAAAATAAGCACCGTCACCGCCATTTTTGGGTTCTCTTTCTGAGCAGCAACAAAATGGTGGCTTGCCCCCCATGTCACTCGATCTCACAAAACATCAATGACTTCCCGGAAAGAGGCCCTTCTCTCCTGTCATCCTAGAAAAATAATACTTTCTTTATCTTCTCTTTTTCTCCAACACTGCATTTTAATAAAGGAAAAGAAAAAAAAGGTAGGACAGTAAGTATGGGATATACCCAGGTATTAATATTAGTGTTTTAAAGGTTTAGAAAGGAACAAAGGGCCCTTAAAAATGGTGAGGCTTAGCAAGTTTTCTTTTGCTTTTTACAATTGTATTAGTAATTTGGATGGTACTTCCTATATAACATAGCTTTGATAGGGCTCGATCCTGTTCTCTCTTGGCTAGAATGGAAGCCAGTATGCAAAATGCAGGTCTGTGAAAATGCAAATGTGTAGCAGTGAGGTTCAGAGGCCCTGTGAGACATTAGGTGTGAGACAGGTAGCTGTGGGGGAGAAGGGGGAAAATGCTACGCATTTACATTTTCACAGACCTGCATTTTGCATACTGACTTCCATTCCCGCCAGGAGAGCACACAAAGCAACAACAAACTGTCCCAGTGCCTAAGGAAGGGCGTTTGTACCTGAAAGCTTGCAAACAATAATTTTTCCAACTATTTAGTTGGTCTTATAAAAGATATCACATTTACCCAAAGAACCTTGTCTGCTTATGTCCTTAGACCAACATGTCTACAACCAACAACCCTAAACCCTAGCCATAACATTTGATTCAGAAAATAACAGTCATTTCTAAAATGGACAGAGCAACATTTCACTACATAATACACATTCTCATAACATGTTTTCATAGGACCCTGGGGTGAAATCTTGACTTCTCTGAAGCCAGAAGCAAAACACTCATGGACTTAAGTGGGGCATGCACTTCACCCTGGTTGCAATATTTACTAACATTGAAGGAGACATTTCTGACCGTGTAATTAATTAAGGCCCTAGATCTTTTAAAGCAGTGCTACCAGGCAATACCCAGATACAGACCCAATATTTTAGCCAACTTTAGCACATAACCCTTAGGATCTTAGGGATCTTTCAGCTCTATAAATATGACCCTCTTTTCACATTAATAATACAGGTACTGATGTCTATTAGCAGCTAGCTGTCAAATTGGAGAGAAAATTTATTGGCATAGATTTACCATAGTGGAATTTTCAAATGTACAAAATCTCAATATTTTCAATGATGTACAATAATATGTGAACTTGAAAGGTGTCATTAGTATGAAGGAACATATTTGTTTCTCAGTTCCACAGATATATTCCAGTTCAACTCCATAACTCCAATGGAGTCATAATTTTATACCCACACGGGTGATAGAAGAATCAAGCCCAAAGTTCATGTCATACCATATAAATAATCTGATGAATCTGTACCAGAGTGCTTTGCATTATCTTATGATATTTAGTGAGATGAAAATGGTGTATTTAAAGTTGTAATGGTATATTTAAAGCTCTGAAAAATTAAAGTTGATTGCTTAGGTAAAGGACAGAAGATATAGTGCATGAAGTTTTTTCTGTGAAGAGACATAAAGTATACCAAGAATCTCTGCAGTTAACAGATCATGTCTGTTTGGTAATGTACAGATGGGCAGGGTAATTTTTGTCAATTGTGTAAAGATTGGTGCCATTTCTCTTGCCCCTTCTGCACTGTCACATTTCACAGAGAAGGCATAAGCGTAGTTTCTACATACACAGCTGTCAAATAAATCCAGTTCAATGAGCACTGGATATATGTCTCTAACAGACATACATGAGTAGTGCCTTTTGATCCTTTATCAGCCTGTACCAAGAGGGGTGGAAAATACCTTTCCAAAGATAAAGCAGAATTTCGTGTGTGGTGGGTCTGTGACAAAAAAAAATATATATTTATTATTTGCATGATACCAAGTGCTACTTGATGAAAGAAAGAAGAAACAAATGATTGTGTTTCTGTGCTATTGCCATACATGAGGAACATCTAGAAATGATCCTCATATAAATAATAGCATTACTTTTTTATTTAAAAAATATCAAAATACCTTTGCAGTTCATCAGGTCGAACTAACAACAGGGATAACTGGATCTCACATGATATTCATCAGTAGTGAGGTAATTTACAAAGACAGAGAGAAAAAGGAGTTTCCTTGCTTCCATGTACAGACTACTCACATTACCAGTCCATGAAAGAGAGCACATTATGTGCACGCGGGTAGAGCCTTTGCTGTGTCCTCTCAATATAGCTGAATTGTCATGGAAAGGGAGGTAAGGTCCAAACTGTGACTCTACATATCACTTAAGGATTGAAGTAATTCCATGCTATATATGGAAAGTATAAGGAAAAACATGATATAAGAATTGGGACACGGCAAAAAACAAATGCTTATGGGGACCTCAGTTAAATTGAGCTAATGGAGAGGGTACAATGTCCGTTACTGAATTTTCAAGGGAGTTATCCGGTGGTGACCCTGCAGGGAATGTGACTTTTCTTTATGCTTGTAAATGTCCTTGGCAATTTGATACCATTAGCAGTTTTTTCTCACAAGAGACCCAGTACTGAAAGAGCATGTTTTCTTTTTCTTTAAATTCCAGCTCCCCTTATTACCACTCCTCTGGAAACAGTAGATGCATTAGTAGAAGAAGTTGCCAAATTCATGTGTGTGGTAGAATCCTATCCTGAGCCAGAGATTACCTGGACACGTAATAACATTCCCATCAGGTAAGATTGCAAACCTGAGGAAGGTTTATAATATAAGCACACCTTTGTCCATAAGCTATGTGCTGGGACTGGTTGGCAGTTTTCCATCAAAAACTTTTATTTTCCCCACAGTGGAAAATACAGCATTTATATATATACAAAGAGATTTTGCTAGACTTTTTCAATTTTCTATCAGGAAAATCTAAAGAAAAATTTTCCTTTGCAGTTTTTTTGATCCAAACTGAAACGATCTGTTTCATGTCAGTTCAAAATTTGTCTGTGTATGCCTGAATTGCTGTGGTGCTTCATATCCCAGTTCTACTCTGTTGACCAGGCTTGTTGGCAAAACTACATCTGGTATGATGCACCTGGGTCTCCCTCTGGCTGAACCAGCAGGGTTCAACATGGAATAGGTGACCATAGTACATCAGAGAAGGTGTAGTGCATCTTGGGGGCTTCCTTAGCTAGCTTGGAGACATAAGGCAGCAGTTCAGGGATGTCAGATGAATGAAGAGTCAAATCAAAACCTGGGGCACTGACAGATGTGAAAAAACAAAAGAAAACAAAACAGCACTTTGCTGGAAGAGGAAGTGTGTTAGTTCAAAGCAGCTCCCCAGCATCTATATAGACTGGGAGCTTCAGCGGGGCCTTTTGGTGCTTTTATTTAAAGCTGATTCAATTAGCTATTAAATAAAAGCACTAAAAAACCCCACGAAAGCGCACGATCTATACAGATGTTAGGTGAGCCGGGTTGAACTAACACACTTCCTCTTCTGATAAAGAGTAGCGTCACTAAAAAGACATGCGCCAGCACTACTGCACAGTAACTCCAGTTACTGAACATTAATTCAGTACTTGATTATAAAAGTACTAAATTTAATGTGCCGTGACTGCTCTTCATAGAGCAGGAAGTGGAGATGAGTGTAAAGCAGCTGCATAGGTAAACTTCTGGCTCTGGAGCATGTCACTGGATTCATGTGGGAAAAATATGTTCAGTCCCATCACCCTTGAGACTGACCTCTAATGTGGGATAGAAAAGCCTACAAGTGCTGTTGCTGATTCATTTTACCCATTTAGAAGAGAGAGCTGACACTTCTCTAAGTAAATTGGTGTTTTGAGACTTTGTGTTTAAAAAGCATTTTGAAATCCTTTCACAGAAGGGGTTTTTCAAAACAAAATATTATTTGAAACATGGCTTTTATCGTGTTATACACTGTCAAATCTCATTCATTACCCACCACCACATCATCTAAAAAACCCCCCAAACAAACTATGCACTCATATGCTTTAGGAATTTCATTTCAGGAAGGTAGGGAATTGTAGTATTGTTGCAATACCTACATTTTTAAGATAGTCTCTTACAAAGGTAAAACACAGTCACTTGACTTCTACGCATCTTGGATCTGGCAAATTCTTTTACATTTTCTCTTTCACATTCTGGACCCTTGTTTAGGTCTCTCTGTTTTGGAAAATTATAATAAACTTTGCATAGTAGCAATGAGAGCTACTTTATTGCAGAATTTGCACATTAAATTAAAAGGCAGGGTAATCTTGGGCTGACAAAAGCTTATGCTTATACAGTACAGCTCTGATTTAGTTAGGTGTAAATCTACCCTGCCTTCTTCCTGACTTCAGACTACCATGGCTAATTATCACTCTCTGCTCATTAAATTAAACCATTCTTAAGGATGGTTCCTTTTTTGTGAGCTGATGGGGAACACTCAAAGGACTTCAGGGGGCATTGGAGCAGACTGATTTTGTTGCTAGTGAAACCATTCTAGACCACACAGAAACGACTTACCAGTTGGTATCCACAGACGTGTGCATGCACACAAAATGTGTCAGAAATCAGGCTTCACTGACAGCAGCTGAACTGCACTAAAGCCCAATCCCAATTCTCTGTGCCAAGCAGGCTGCAAGGCCAAAGCTAAGTCCCTACCGCTGCTGTCTCTAGGATAATGACCTCAAAACTCTTTCTCTATTAATAAAACTAAGTCTGAAAAGAAAGGAAGGTTGAGGGATAGATGACAGAATTGAATTGACAAGACCTGCCTTCTATGCAGTCCTTAAAGCCCCATATACCTTCTTGAAAGCATATGGAAACACAGACCCTTTTTAGGTCCTAGTAAATTTGGTGCACAGTTTCCTTCACTCTCAATCCAGAAGGCTTTTCCCAAAGACCCTTCATACGGTCTCATATGAAATGTTATCAATGTAGGCAGAGCACCTCTTGTTTTAGATACAGTTGCAAACCCCCCCCCCCCCCCAAAACAAAACAAAAAAACCCTACAACAAACTATTTTGGGATGGGGCAAACATCTGAAGTGCTTTGTTTTTTCTCTGGGGTTTCTGCAGGAGCACAAATCATAGGGAACAGCAGCAGTTAAAATAGCTTTTCGTAAAGCTTTATGGACATCAATGTCCAATGCTAGTGGAAACAAAGCTTTTGCATGAAGACAAGGAGCTATATAAGCTGAAACTATTTCAACTCCTTTCCAAACTCTGTGCGAAGTATTTGTGAAATGGAAAAGATTCAAATCAACATATTAAAAAAAACCCCAGAAAATTAAAAACTTCAAAGAGGCTAATTATTACAAGCAATAAATAATACTTATGTTATTTATTAAAAAGGTTTTTTTGCCAAGGTTCAGGGGCACTGCGTAGCTAGCTAACTGAAAATCAAAGCAATACATAAACATTTGAATTCATCAGGCCTGCACTGCAGTGTTGGTGGTACAATGCATGCAACTCTTCTTTGTGTTTCTGGTTTGCATTGGCCAACAGATAATTAATTTGAGGAAGCCAGTGCTTCCTGTAAAGCCACAAATGTTTGTCCTGGGCTTTGCAGTATGAATTTTATGTCATCATTTGGGATATCACATCCAACAGCAAACCACAGGGGGCTGGGATTGCATGGGTGCTAAGGCGTACAGTTGACCACCTAGAAGTTGCAAATTTGAGGCCACAGCAGAAGTGTTCACAGCGTAGCCTGTCCAATTCCAACAAATCTGTGAATTTTGCTAAATACTTTGTCACAAAGACACAAAAAAAAGAAGGAAAGCAAACCAAAGACAAGTTAAAATCCTGGATAATAGGAATATTCCACCACATTTAACTCTGGGGAGTTGCTTACAACTGTTCACAGGGGATGTAAAATTAGTTTTCACTAAAGAGGAATGCACAGCTCCCACACCCTAGGAGGGTGACCTAACTACTACCACCCTTATGGGCTTACTATAAGCAACTATAAGTAACTCTTATGGGTTATACCAGGATGTGGTAAATCCTTTTAGGCAAAGGTGAGAATTTATACTGTCTCCTCTATATGGCTGGGCCAGTGCTATAACCACTGAGCTATTGTAAAGGTTTTGGTGGCACAGGCAGATATGGCCCGGTAAACATAGGGGCTAGCTTAAATGTCTGTTACTTCTTAACTCATCCTATGAAAACTTTACTGGAAAATTTAGACTTGGTGACTGGTACAAAATATTTAGTTTAACAATGAAAAGAAAAAAGGGAGGATTTAAACTTTTTATGTTTGACACCCCTTGGAAGAAGCAGAGAGCAGAAGCCCTCTTGTCAGAAGCAAAAGACACATTTCATGAATGTGCTTCAAAAAGTCCCAAAGACATGCTAAACTCATAAACTGATGGATTTATGAGGTTTATTGTAAGCGAGATAAATTTTGCACCATGAAAATACAGCATAATTTATTATTTCTTCCCATTTTGCAATGAAAACCACAGACCGTCTCTCTCCCCCACCACTACACCAGGAATTTTACAGAGCTGCATAGTCTTTATTCATCTAGGCTACTTTTTTCCTTCAACAGAATCCAAAATCATCACAGCTCTGAGCTGACCTCAGGACTTTTATTTTATTCTTCAAAGGCTTGTGATCCAGATCTTACTGTTACCTGAATTATATCTAAAGTCAAATTATTTAGTGCTTATTAGATTAAATTGGCAAATACTTTTTTTCCCTGTGAACATTTTTGCTTCAGGTTCTTGTTTAAAAAATAAGAAAAGGAAGCAGGGGAGGGGGCGGTATTGAATTCCAGGCACTGAAAAAAATGGTTGCTGAAAATTGAATATTTGATGAAAACAAAAGTTATTTTCTTGAAAAAGTTATCTTTGTCTGGATATGTTTCCCCGAACATTTTCCAACCAGCTCTGCTTCTTATATAGGCAAGCTGTCACTGAACTGCAGATGCCTGTTAACTACATCCAGAATATGACCCAGGTGGGTCAAGATTATTTATGATTCAAGTAGTTGCTATAGTCTGTTCCTGAATTGCCCTTTGCCAAATGGTAGTCCACGATACTCAGCTAGATATGATAATGATTGATATATTGATTGATATATAATTATCATAGTTCAGGTAGGTTGGTGAGATGGATGATTGTTTAGACATGTTCCCAAACTGTAGGAATGCTACCATTTTAGGAAGAGCCAGAAAATATTAAACTTGTAAGTTAACATCACCTTTATGTTCAGGTAAAAAAAAAAACAAAACGAAACCTTTGAGTGGGTTTGGTGTTTTATAACCAGTTGGAATGTATGCTGTTTGTTTTGTTGTTTCACCAGTATTTCACTGTACCTTGCAGGCTGTTTGATACAAGATACAGCATACAAGAAGATGGGCAACTCCTGACCATCCTGAGTGTGGAGGACAGCGATGACGGAGTGTACTGCTGTACTGCTGACAACGGAGTTGGAGCAGCTGCTAAAAGTTGTGGGGCTTTGCAAGTGAAAATGAGTAAGTGGGTGAACTGTTTTAAAGCATCTAAACTGAAGCTCTGATCAAAGATGCCCTCCCTTTTTCCACTACTATATACTTAGGACCCTCTTCTGCTGCAGTTTTAAAGAAGCAGTTCTTTGCACTATCCAGGGAATCTGTCCTCTTGATA
>NW_005842262.1:303316-307820 GCF_000455745.1 Alligator sinensis | reverse complement strand
TTCCACATCTGGACATGCACATGTGGTTTTGCATTTGGTTTTTGTATCTGGCAAATAGGGTCAAGTGTTTCTTGAACACATATTGAGATCTTTGTTTATTCATATGTGCTTACTGTGTTCTTTCTTCTGACTATCCAATGCCAGATGATTTCTTCTGGCTACCCCTCAATGGGAAATAATACAAACTGTGATAATAACTGCAAGGATAATGTGATTAAAAAAAATCTCTGCTCCTGTCCCAAACAAAATTTGCACATGGTGCTCTATACATCTCAAGACTGTAAGGCAGAGAATGTTTATGTCATCCTGTGTTCAGTAACAACAACCACAGAAGCCTGTCCTGAATGCTGTTAGATATAAATACGACATCCCTGTATCAGACATTTTCAATATGGGGCTCAGTCAGGTAGGGTTGCTGGGGACTATTGCCCTTAAAATCCAGCTATGGAGGAGGGAATGATGCCTCTAACATTTGGATACATCTCTTCATTATGGCAACAATATGGTGATAGCTTCTCTACCCACTAATGATGGGGATGTGAGATCTCCGGATCCCTAATGAGAGGTCAAGAAGGTAGAGTAACTCTCATTTTCCAAGCCCACACAACATCCAATTAGATCAGTGACTCTTAACTGTTTTAGCCTCAAGGCACCCCTCAGAAGATGATAACTCTTAGTTTTTACTCATTTTTGACTGAAGAAAAATAATAGAGCAATTATTTTGTTGCAAAGAACTCAGAAACATCACGAGAGATCAGAATGTTTTTAACATTATGAATTCCCATCTGAAATCTCTAGGTTTACCTTGTTTATCATGTTTAGCACCTAACTGTGCTAATATTGTTTGGTACCCCACAATACCCTAGAAAGGATCTCAAGGCACCCCAGGATCCCATGGACAGGGACAGACATTACACATAAACTGGTTTAAGTGATCAGAAACTGGTCTAAACCTGTAACAGAACAGACACTCAGTGCACATAAACCAGTTTGAAAATGGCTGAAAACCAGTTTGAGATAAACCTGGTTGAATGTAGTATCAGACTTAACTGATTTGGCTCAAACCAGTTTATGCAATATCTGTCCCAGATTTTCTCGGTATCTTGGCATGCTCTCTGGGCTGAGCAGGACTCTCTGCTCCCCAGCAGAGCAGCCCCCTCCCCTCTGCTCCCTGGCTGCAGCTCCAGCAGAGACTTGCAGGCAAAGCAGGGTCTGCCTGGCTTCCCTGTGCCCCCCTCCCCCATTCTCTCATCACTCGCTGCTTAAGTAGAAATCCCTTCCTCCATTCTCCCACAGCACAGACTGTAGCCAGCATGTGGTATGCTAGCGAATGCTGTGTAAGGCAGATAGGACAGTGTCCGCTTAGGGCTTTTTGGAGCTAATCAGCAGCTCAGCTGGTAATGTCCCTGCATTCCTTCCTTTGGAAAAAGCTGTTTAAAAAGAGCTTAAATAATGAGCAAGGCATTGTTTTCTGATGGGGTGCTAAATGCTGATAACAGAGCTGATAAATGCTCTGTTATCAAGGGGCGGGGGACCCCTCCCTAATCACAGTGTCCTGCCAGGGCCTGGCCATGCCCCCTTCAGCTCAGCCCTTTGGAAGGGAAGGGAGGGCTGCTTTAGCGCCCCCCAGCTTCTCGCCTGAGCTACTGCAGGCAAGCGCCGGCATTTTTTCAGTCCAGAGGGGATGTCTGTATGGTTACAAAGTCATTTAGCCTAGCCAGGTTAGACTAACCTGCAAAGATTGAATCAATTCAGGCTCAGGGTTTTTGAATGTCTCATCCTAGCTCATGGTTGAGAATCACTGCATTAGATTCTGTAAGAAAATGAATGCAAAGCAATTAATTCTTTGACCAATGCATTTATACAATATGCATCCATATGAGCAAACCACTTTATTATCAGAAGCTGGAGCCTCCTTTTTGTTTTCATACATACCCAAAGTGTGAATTCATATGTAGCCAGAAGGCACTGACAACCATAGGCAGAGGAAGGCCGGGGCTAACGGGGCTTAGTGCCACTACTATTTGTGCTGCTGCAAGCATAGACCCCTGCTTGTCTGGACATGACCAATGGCCATGTCCACATGAGCATGGATGTTTGGTTCCCTGGGGAATGCACTTGTCCCTGGGGACTGCCTGTGCCACGCGCCATCTGGCACACAGCAATCCTACCACTTGGAGCCTGGTCAGCAGCTGGAGCATGGCTGGTTTGGGACAGCGTGTGCTGCCTCCGTGTGCGTTGCTCCGTCTTTTTTTTGTACAAGTTTTTTTGACCCTGGGATCTCCTGGGGTCACCCAATGTCACCATCCGTCCCATCCCAATTTCACCATCTACATTTGCATTTAAGTGCAGTAGTTTACTCCATCGTCAGATAGTATCTGTATCTGATGGGACTCTCCAACAGTGCTGTAAATTAGTCTTCATCAGCCCAATTGCTGTGCACGTGTAGATGACGATGCTTTACTGCACAGTAAATTAGTTTACTGCACAGTAAAGCACATGTGTAGAGACGCACCTACTAACAGCAAGTGCCACTGGATTAAACTCTTTTTGAGAAAACAAAGTATCTTTGAAACCATTTTAAATAAAAGTCCTCCTAGAGACCATAGAAAATAAGACTTCAAGTGTTTTTGAAAAGCTTAGATTAAGAATTTTTACCTGCCTTGAAGTGTATAAAGTCAAGTCTACCTTTTAGGAAAATAAATCTAATATGCCAGTTCATTAAGATGATTTCATTTTAGCATCACAGATTCTCTCTCTCTGTCACACCCCCTTTCCCCCCACATACACATACATATGTATATATATTTTTTCTTTCAGTGGCCATCTGTAACACAACAAGACATTATTATTATTATTATTATGTGACCCATCAAGACTTCCTTGGCCATTCTGTATCTCAGAAACTGATATTAACGGTACAGAAATGGAGAATTTTCAATGAAGAAAAGTAGTGTGAATGTCTGTTTTGTTTGCTTAATATTTGTCTCTTGTTTGCTCTTCAGCTTCAATTCTGACCTTTTCATTTTAGAACCTAAAATAACACGTCCTCCCGTAAATGTAAAAATAATAGAAGGATTGAAGGCTGTTCTGCCATGTACTACCATGGGGAATCCAAAACCTTCTGTATCATGGATCAAAGGAGAAAATGTTGTAAAGGTGAGTAGAGAATAAACCTAAGAAATCACTACAATATTATTTAAAAATGTAACAACACACCTTTAACATCTTTCAGAGTGTTTGTAAATTCTATCTTCAACAGCACGTAGAGAGTTCCCAAAATCAGCTAGTAGAAATTAGAAGATATGGTTTAGGAATATTCTTCTAATAAACTAAAGGTTTTCTGTATTTCTCACTGGTAGATCTGGCCTAAAATGGTAAAAAAACCTATTTGTGAATATTTTAATAAATGTACCAATGTGGTTTGAGATTGTCGCTACCCTTTTAAAGTTATCTGGTATTTGCAAAAAATTGGGCAAGTGGCTTGAACAGTGAAAGCCAGGTAATGTAGACAAGAGTATCTGGTTCTAAATTCCTTAAGATGTAGGAATGTACAAATAATTGTTATGTAGAAATTAAGATTATTTCCAGCACCATTACATTATTCAAGAACTATCTTGCTCATTCCTGTAGGAATGTCTTTTGTATGAGGATGTTGCAAAAACTACTGTCAATTATGAAATAAAACTCTTCTGTGATCATTTACTAGGCCATATCATTTTTCTACATAGCTGTAAACTATGCAACGTAGCTGTAAACTATGACTGCATGCAACAATGCTGCTGCCATTTGAGTTTCCCACTTTTGTAGTTTCCCACTTCTTGCAGACATATAACATAGGCAGTCATTTTGCTGTTAGTTTTTGAAGTACCCTAATAGTTGGAAATTTGTGATTGCATTACTATGACATGTAAATTATTCATTTTCCCTTTCCCAACCCCTAACCTCCTGTCTGGCAGGAAAATGTTCGAATTGCAGTCCTTGACTCAGGGAGCTTAAGGATTCATAATGTTCAAAAAGAAGATACAGGGCAATATCGATGTGTAGCAAAGAACAGCCTTGGCGCAGCCTATTCAAAACCTGTAACAGTAGAAGTGGAAGGTGAGTAACCCTCATAGCTGGACTACTGGCATTTGAATATCCTTCACACATGGGCTTCTACAATATGTTAAATTAATGGGATGTAAATGTTGTTATTTTGAATAGCCTATGTTAAACGAGACATAGATGACTACAAAAGGGCAAAAACATAAAAGCTCAGTCTAAGAATACCTGCTCTGTGTCCATGACTGATGGAGAACTGGAAAAAAGAAAAAGCAGATTAACACACATCAGGCCAAATCCTGCAGGACCTTTGGCTTCATTGAGAATTCTCCTTGAGTGAGGATTACAGAAGTGTTCATGTATCTTCCTTTTCTCATGTCTGCCCATTTTTGATATCTCAGGTCATGCCTCAGTGTTCACAGCCCCCTCAAACCCTTTGGTGAGATGAAATATTTCCATG
>NW_005842262.1:277436-303306 GCF_000455745.1 Alligator sinensis | reverse complement strand
AGGGCTGCAAAGCACACTGTCACAGGTGCTTTTAGTTCAGAACACAGTTCCTGAGCTTTCTAAAGACTGCAGCAGTAGCATTATTCCTGCCACGTTTATCAGATTTTTAATTGAAATTAATACCGTGCACAAAGTAGTTCTTCTTGAGGAACCTGTGCATTTTCCTGCTGTTCACTCAGACATTAGACTGATTTTTAGTTTGTGGTCTTTAGTTACTGACTGTCCTTGTTTTTTAATTTTTTGGCTTATTTACTCTCTGGTGCAAATCCTCACCACTTGCAGCATGCTGAGAGCAAATTACTGCAAGAGTGTGAGAGAATGAAGGAGCTAAAATGTGTTGCATTAAGCAGTATTTTATCACAGTCAGTGGTAAAGGAAGGTTTCAGTCAGTGGATCAGCCACATTCTGCGGTTCACCACTTATGCAAAAAGGATCTTTCATTTCTGCAGCAACATTAGTTCTGAGCTCTCCTGGTTTTGATCAGTCCAGGCTATATTTAGCTTTTAGACATCTTTGAATATGTAGGTGCAATCTTATTTCCAAAATACCCAACTTCCTTGGGGGCAGGCTTTTGCCCACTGCATTTCAATGCAAGCTGTTGTACATTTGTTATTTTCTTAACAAATATATCATAATTTTTCAGTCCCTTTAATATTTCACTATACAAGTGCATCTCAGAAAATCTTGAAGTAGATTTAATGAGAGATAAAAGATTTTTATTATAACTAGAAACGATTCCAAGATACAAAGTGCATATTGGGGTTTTGGTCTCAATTTATTGATTGATGAGGGGCATCCAAGGTTTTTAGATCTGGATCTAAATATCACGAGTTATGGACTGCACTCGTGAAAATACAGTCCCTCACTTTCTGAAGCGTTAATGGATTACAAGAACTTGGTGACATTCAATCGAGTTTTCCCCAGAGCATAGGAAATCCCCAGACAGCTGGAATTTTACAGCTCCACAAGTGAAGGAGCCAGCTGCAAAGTCAGAATCTGGGTTGGAACTGCACCAAATCAGGGGTGCCTGGATTAATAATGCTGCATTTTGTACCTCTCTCACAAATTACACAGCACTCTATTTCAACCAGTGCAGAAATAATTAGCAAAATCATGGTGTGCAGGCCTGCATGCACATACTTTTCAAAGCAAGAGAGATTAGTGTTTAATTAATCAGTGAAAGCTCAGTGCTCATGCACAAACTATCCCTTCATATTGCATTTGTGTGTGTAATACTAACAGAGTAATGTTGTTCACCAGTCTTGCTTTGGTTTCTCTGGGGAGGTGCCCATACAATGTACCTCATTCCAGGCTGCCACCCAAACTAGACGGATACATGTTTGTTTTACTTTTTAGCTTCCAAAATCCAAAGGTAATCATTCTAACTACAGTTCACGGAGTATAATGGGTCTGTTCTCCTTCCAGTGTTTGAGTGCAACTCCCATGAGTATTAATGCCACACCCACCCACCTCTCAAGCAGTCAGCAGACTGGTTTCTGACCTGGAACTCCCTGCTTGGCATTATTTTTAGTATTTTCCCCAAATGTCACAATTTTAAAATAACTCAGGGTAAATAATCATCTAAAAAAGCAAAACGTAGATAAGCCATTTGCAGCTAGGTTTACTGTGTGTATTTGCTGGAGCCCTATGTCAGAAAACAAAAGAAAGGACCTCATCTCTATCACCTAAATAGAAATAACTTCCCTTAGTACAACCACTCTTTCAAGCTTCCATCCTAAATATTACTGATTAACAGTAAAATCATATTATCAAGTATGGCCATGTGCAGATGAAACAAGAGGCGTGTATGCACGACACTTTAAAGCGGGCTAAATGCTTTTGCTTTGCTTTAATAGTTGGTGTTTGCACGCCTCGGTGATGTATTGTGCATTAATTCCAGCTGCTGTAGGAAATTCAGCGGTGTAATGCACTTTAAATCACTTGGGGCGTGGCAAACTAAAACTCTTTTGAGGTGTTTTAGTTTGCTGCCTGTTCAGGCGCAGAGTGAAGTACCGGGCTCTGTGCGGTTCCACGGCTCTGCAGGAAGCTCTGCAGGCAGCCTGGAAGCAGCCCGGGAAGGCAGGCTCCACCCAAGAAAAGTGGCGAGCCTGATTCCCCCCCACCGGAGCCTGCCTGCCTGCCTGAGCTGCAGGGGGGTCTGGTGCTTTCCTTGGCAGTTGCGGTGCCCCCTGGGACCACCTGAGCTGGGTGCCTGCAGGTGGGTGCCGCCTTGGGAGGGGGGTTGCCACTGCTGCAGAAGGAAGCACCAGCCCCCTCCCCCCACATGGGCCAGGGACCACTCCGCCCGCTGGCAGCTTGCCCTCCCCGCTGGAGAGGCAGGGAAGTCAGTGGGGGGTGTGCACGACACAGGAGTTTAATCAGCCCTAAATTGAAGCAGTGTTTCTTAAAAACTGCCACTTCAGTTTAGGGCCCCCGTTTCATCTACACACACCTCATGACCAGAAAACTCTTAAGATTTAACCCCAAGGAAATATCCACAAAGTAATATAAATATCTGTAACACCAAGCTAAATGTAGGGCATGTGGGTCCTGATTTTTTAAAGAGGTTTTTTATTTTCTAACTTGAGTTTCTAATTTTATGTCTGCAGCTTTGAGTGTGCAATTATTGTTTCAGGCACAGTTTATAGTATCTGGTATCTGTTTGTTTGAGGGACTGATCCAGTGCCAATTGAATTTAAGGAGACTACCAAGGTCTTAGAAGTAGGCACTTACATTACTGAATTCGCACCCAGAGCCCTATCTCAAAACTGTAGGAAACCTTGTGGGCTGGATGTTTGATGGGTTCAAGGTAACTGAAATTCCTGAGCTTTTAAATGTTCAGTAGTGTAAGCTCTGACATGCTTTAAAGTCCTGACATGATGTGAGTAGCAGTTCTACTAAAGGCAATAGTCCAGGGAAAAAAAATCCCCTTGGTTTAATTATTTTTTCAGAAAGAAATAAGAAAATAGTGATTTTTGGCAACCCCCGCCCAAATATTCCAAATTTCATAGAAAAAATGTTTTAGCAAATCAAATGTCAACTAGCTGTGGAACAGGACAAGGGGCAAAGTGAGGTAGGGTTTCCATGGCACCCTTCCTCATTCAGTTTACACTTTACGACAGACACTGCCTATGTCCCATGCAACCTACTGTCTCCTGCAGAATGAACTCCTGTCCCCAGTGAAGATCAGGGGAGTTTTGCCATTCAGTTCAATCAGGCCCAGATTTCACCTACACTTCTTATAAAAAGGCTTAAAAACACCTTCAGCAAGCCATTTGTTTTCAAGAACTGTTTTCTCCATCCCTGCATTAAAGGCAACACAAAACCGGTTCTCATCAGAATGTTGCTTGGCATTATCTGCCGCAAGGACTATCTTGCTGCCAAACCTCAGCTTTCTTCCCCCTACATTTTTCGTGTTAGGCATATACAAAGAAAGCCTCAAGGATTTAATTTTTTTTACATAGTAACAAGAGGTTTTTTAATATTTTCTTTCTTTACTCTCAGAAATACCTGAACAACAGTATTCAATCAAACCTGTCACAAAAAGTATCTTTAGAACCAAGTTCTCCAAAGATAAAGTTATAAGCAACTAAATACAGAGCCTTTGAATAGAAATGCTAATGCAACCTTAAGAATACTCTTGCTAATGCTCCCGCTAGAACTTCAAGACATTTGAACATATAGTAAATATGTTGCTGTTAGTACTAGAATGATATATGTATACTACAATATAACATGTTCCACATTTCCTGTACCTAGCTTGATTTGGAAATTTATTTTATTTGCAAAGAGAGCCAAATTCTGCTGTTATTAACACTATCAATCCAGAACAAATTAAGATTTACCGTGATGGAACTGAGACCACAATTTAGTACACCAAACTGATCTGATTTGATAAAGGAGACATTTAATTGTGTATATTTTATTTGAAAAATTTCACAAATTTTGTAATTCATTCCCTATTTTATAGAATTTAGTGACTAATAGGGAAAATGTTAACTATTTATTTGAAAAATACTGGAAAAATTGCTCAAAGAAATAATTAGAAAAACATTATTCTATTGGCTCTTGCATAGACTCTTGCACCATCATGAATATTGTATAGTCATGCATCTGTTTTAATCATCATAACACAATTGTACAGTTCTTGATGATATCTGGAGATTGACTAATGATTATGGAATTACCTTACATCCACATAACTATCCAGGATTCTCAACATAATCCATGCTGCTACAAGAAATTATGCCATCTAGATCAAAAGGTTCCTCACTGCAAGCATGAAAATTAGTTCACTGAAGTCCCTCAACCTTTACAGTTCAAAAGTCTTCCTGAAGGAAAATATATTGGTGGTATAGATGGATTTGCAGGTATGAAGCTGAGGAAGTGGTTTTCACAGCAGGGAAGGAACATAAGTGGCAAGCATTTGTTAGGAAGGTGTTATAATTAACCATGTTAGGTCAGCAGAGTTAGTAAGAAGGAAAAGCTGCAAACTATTTTTACTATGCCAGCATTGTCAGGTGCAATAAAATCACACGTCCATGAAACTGGAATGTCATTGAACCTGTGGGTTAGTTTTTAGGAGATACTTTGGCATATGAGGCCATAGGGGTATGTCAGGGACAAGAGAGATGGTCCCAAAATAAAACCAGTTTTGAACAGCTCAGAACATTGGGACAGAGGTAGCTTGCTAATAGATTAGTGAATATTTGTACAAATTTCTAGTTATGCATCACACTCCTGCACAAGGAAAACAGACACAGCCAAATCCAAGAATGTATTTAGGCAGCTGACTCCTCCTGAAGCATCTAAGCTCCCAAATGATTTCAGTTGAACTGTTGGCTCCACAAATAACTACTTATGTATCTACATATTTTTGTATCTGGTTCTCACTGTCTGTAGTCAGGATTATGGTGGATGCTTCCAAGAGAATGACCCTATGGTTGTATCAGGAAATCATTCACAGTGCCAAATTGATTATGTAATGCAGGATCAAATAAACTCCATATACCAAAATCCTGTCTGGGACAAATCCAAAGAAGTCAATGCAGGGGGGAGGGGAGGGAATGGAAAGGGTAAACATGGCCACACCTGTCCAAACCAGGAAAAGAAGTTGGACATCAAAATATTTTTACATCAAAAATAAATTGTTCTACATCTCCCCTTTTTCTGTTTGTATGCAAACATGAGATATTTCTAGTCTGGTCAGAACAATAGATATTTATTTCTAGTGTTCTTGCAGCCATGATAGACCAGGAAATGTACAAGGAGCCAACATTTTTGTGATATCTTTTAATAGACCAACTGTATAGTTGGAACAGCTGTTGGACAAGCTTTCAGGCAGAAGGTGCCCTTCTTCAGGTCTACTAATCTATATATTCTAGTCAATATTCAAAGAGTATATGAAATCTGCATTAAGGGAGGATGTGTTTTCTGCTCTTAATAGAAGACAGGTCTACTGCTCCTCAGAACCAAGCTCCCTGCTCTGCCCTGCCTGATCTGTGTGTCAGAGGGAGTTTCCATCATTGGGTTTCAATCCAAATGATCTGGAAGGTCATGGTATCCAGTAAGGTTGATTTGATTTGCCCTGATACCATAAAGAAACCTTAAAGCTACTTTTCCATGGAGGGTAGGGATTTTGCTTACCATGACGAATTTCTTCCTGGTGTAAACTGGTATAAGCACCGCCTCCCCCTCCAGACATCATCGAGTAGAGCAGATATGTCAAAGTATGATACACTTAAGCAGTTCCTAGTTGAACTAGTAGTTGCCCAAGGCCTATTATACACTGATGCACCATATAATAGGCCAGTGCTTTTATAACTTGCACAGGGACCAAATAGCTCCAGTGATTGTGGATATCCTTCCTGAGTCTTTTGCTATGTAGAATAAAGTATCAGGGCTACAGTGTTACAAAAAGATACTGGATTTTTTTTCTTTACTAGTCCAGTACAGATTTCCCTCAATTTATGCTGTACATGCTTTCCCAGAGAACAGCATATAAATCAAATTCGCATAAAACAAACCCACTTTACAATGTAACAAATAGGGATAGCTTCCCATGGCGGTGAGAGAGGGAGGGAGGGAGGGAGGCTGGGACTAGGGAAGGGGTGGGGAAGGGGTGCTGCTCTTGGGGCTACACAAGGCAGCAAAGCAGAGGGAACAGAGCAGCACTCACCCCAGCCCCGGTTGCAGTGGCCCTGGGAGCGGCCGGCGCCAGCTGGGTTGCACCGTGCTACGCCTATCCCCACTCACCTCAGCTCCTCTGCACCGTGCCCTGGTGCAGGCAGCTGGTGTTGGCTGCTCCCGGGGCTGGGGTGAGTGGGGCCACAACCCTTTCCCCTCTCCCCATAGTCTTACCTGCTTGGGCCGGGGGGAGGGGGTGGCATCTATGCTGATTGTATAAGAGTGAATTTGCCTCGCATATAACGAATTATAGGTCTAAATATGCTCATTGCATAAGAGTGAATTTGCATATAAAGAACCCGCATAAATTGAGGGAAACCTGTATCCCCATATAGAAAGAAATGAGGAAAAAGAGCCACAGGAATCCGCCACATGGTTTGACAAACAGATTGGTAATTAAGTAAGCAAGGAAGTTTTAGGCTAGGCTACTTTAGCTGGCATGAAGATTTAAGACCATAGGATCACAGGAGAGTAGGGCTGGAAGGACCTCATGAGGTCATCTCATCCAGCCCCCTGCTCAAGGCAGGATCATCCCTGACTAAATCATCTCAGCCAAATGTCTGTCTATCTACCCTGCTCTTGAAAACTTCCAAGAATGGAGATTTCACAATTTCTCTAGGTAGCCCCTTTCAATACGTGATCACCCTCATAGTCAGAAAGTTCCTTCTAATCTCCAACATAAATTTCCCCTGGTGAAGCTTGAAACCATTGCTTCTAGTTCTGTCCCCTAGTCACAGCAAAAAGCCCATCCCCATCTTCTTTATGATCACTCTCCAGGTATTTGAAAACTGTTAGCAAAACCCACTCAGTCTTCTGTTCTCCAGACTAAACCCCAGTTCTTTCACCCTCTCCTCATATGTTTTGCTTCCCAGGTCCCTAACCATTTTTATAATTCTGCACTGAACTCTTTCCAAAGTGTCCATATTCTTCTTGAAGTGTAAGGACCTAAACTAGATGCAAGACTCAAAGTTAGGCCTCAGTATGCTGAACAGAGTGGAAGAATCACTTACCTTGATTTGCAAGAGACAATCCTGTTAATACAATCTCAGCCCAGCCAGTCATTCCCCAGTCTATATTTGTGCATGCAGTTATTCCATTCCAAATGCAGGACTTTGCACTTGTTCTTGTTGAAAATCATCCGATTGATTGTGCACCATTTTCCAGTCTATTCGGGTTATTCTGGATCCTAGCCTTACCCTCTGGAGTATCTGCAATTTGGCATTGTTTGCAGATTTGCTAAGCATGCACTTGATCCCATCCTTCAACTCATTAATGGAGATATTAAACAAGACCACACTCGGGAGAGATCCCTTGAGGAACTCCATTTGATACCTACTCCCAGCTAGATGCTGAGCCATTGATGACTACCTGTTGAGTATGATAATCTAACCAGTTGTATATCCACTTTACAGTACTTTCACCTAGTCTGCATTTCTTTAGCCATCCCCGGAAGTAAGGCTATCATAGTTCCATATTTTTCATTGTAATAAAAACACTCGTGTTTTCAGTCAGCAAAAGAAAAGTAGAAAGCCTCTTGGTCATCCTTATCTTTAAAACAGTGATATACCCAAAGAGCTCCAGAATTTTTACCTTACATAACTACACTATATAGGGTGGGGCATTATAAGTGGGGCATGTGTCCTGACTGCTACATAAAGGGAGGGGCACCAGAAAAAGCGGGGTACATCACTTTCCCATCCCTCATTCCACTTGCACTTCCTAGCTGCATATTGCAGTGGTATGGGCAATGTGTGCCATGCAGTGCAAGGCATTCTGGGAATCATAGTTTTGTAGAGCAGCATTGTAGTTTGTTGTGTGCGTCTGTGTGTGTGTGGGGGGGGGGGGCACAGAGAGAATTAGCCCTATTTTTTACTGCCAAAAACAGTAATTTTTTTGCCCTCACAACATGGACATTGGTGGCAAAAAAAATTGTGTAAAAGTTCCACCCTACCCCTAGCAGCAGTGAACTCCACTGTCGCTCTAGGGAGCTACAGTTCCCAGAACACATTGCTCTACATGACACTGCCAATGCCCAATGTTTGCTGCTGCACTGCTTGCTGACTAGTGGGGAAGGGTGAGAGAGGTTTGGGTCAGGTGCGTCATTCATGTGCTACACCTCTGCCTAGCATATTACAGAAGTAAACCTTGTACAACTGCTATAGCAGGTGCACTAGCTAAATGGACAATTAAGTATTCAGAACAGAGGAACCTGTATTCAATAGCACACTGGTTATCGGAGCAGTTATGTATTTGGAGAACCTCCTTATGTACAGATCAAAAAGTCCTCTAGAGAAAAGGAAGTACCATTTTAGACATTACCTAGAAAGGATAAATAAATGTGCTAAATTCATCTCACTCTAAAGAGGAATAAAATTAAAGGTGTAAATGTGAGCTCAGAACCATTTAGAATAGACCATTTCTCAGTACCATTTTATCTATCTTCTGTTTACAGAAGATAGGTACAAATGTTATTTTTCTATTGGAGCAATTTATTTTTACAATATAATCTGAGCAGTGAAAAAAAGCCATTTTTATCCATGGAGCAATTTACTGAAAGTTGTAGTGGATTACCTGTTGCTGGCAAGTGAAGACTTTTTTTCCTAAAGATCTGCCTAGGTCAAATTACAGTTCAGGGAAGTCCTAAGCCCTCTGTTATATAGCTAGAGGTCAGATCAGCTGGGCACAATGTTCCTTTCTGGCCTCAGAATCTATGAATCTGTATATAAAATTCCTATGGTGGTGAGACCTGACAAAGATGCCTTGCATTCAAAAGCCTGTCTAACTATCCCAACTACAGAGTTGGTCAAATATATATCACGCTAAGAAATCCTTGCCTCTCATTATAAAATTCCTGAAAGACATGCCCCTCTTTTTGCAAATGAAGAATCTGTGCTTATCCCACAGTGCCTCCCTACCGCCTCAGTAGCCAGGTGCACAGTGTCCCACTCAGCTTCCAAACCCTCCAATTTCCCTGCTTTACAATTGCTACACAGCAATTGTGTGTCAGTATGACATGTTGTTTATTAAAAACACCTGCTAATTTTAAAGAAATAGAATTAAATGTCAAAGGAAAGAGCACGGGGAACACTACTTCTGTTATTCATAGCTGTACTGGCTCAGTAAGAGTCTCCATTTGTATCAGAAGCTATGCTGAATCTCCTGTCTGAGGCACCAGAATGGGGCAGAACCCAGGCCATGCCATAGAAGTACATCAACCTCATCCTGGAGTACACTGAGCTTTGGTGATAGCTCTAAAAGCATTGACATGATGGTATGAGATAGAGGGCTCATGCATGGAAATTAGTAATCAGCAAGCCACAAAAGGATTGGAAGCTTGTTTCAGCTGGAACAGGCACTGAGTGATCAAAGGGGAATGAACAAAAACCCACCAGAGACTCAACTGACATCAGGTTCCAGGGCCTATATCAGGGGCGGGCAATTATTTTGGGTGGAGGGCCGCTTACCCAGTTTTGGCAGGCTGTTGAGGGCTGCATGGGTAGCCCCACCCCTCAACATGTGCCCTGTCCCCTGGTCACCATCTTGGGACCAATGTCCCAGGGCCAGCACCGGTGGGGCCCAGAATGGGGCACAGGCTGGCAGGGGTCTGTGGAGTTGGGCTGGGCTGCACCAGCAGGGAGAGGGGAGCTGGCCCAGCTCAATAGAGCCCCTGCTAGCTGGGACCCCATGCTCCTGCCACCCTGCTCTGGGCCCCGCTGGCACAGACCCTGGGGCACCGGTGTGGGTCCTGTGCTCCCACTGGTGCCCCACCCACTCCCACCCAGTGCCCCCCAGCCCTGCGGTACAGGCGGGGGGCAGCGCAAAGCCCCGATCTCCTGCTTGCCGGCAGGGAAGAAGCTGTTGCAGAACGCAGGGAAAAGCAGCCCCTCGCTCATCCCATGGCTGACGTTCCCTGCTGCAGGCACTCGCAGCCCATGTGGGGCTGCCTGGAGCAGGCACAGGCAGGCCCCCGCAGCCACACAGCGCGCGGGGAGCCTCTCTTCCCTGCTCTCAGCACCAGATGGTAGCCTGGCAGTGGGGCCAGGTTACAAGGTGGTGTTGAGTGCAGGGAGGGTTGGGAAAAGCAGCCCCTTGCCTGCTCCATGCCCGATGCCCCACGCTGCAGCCGCTCGCAGCCGGCCTGGGGTTGCCTGTGCCTGCGCCGGACAGCCTCGTGCGGGTTGCGAGTGCCTGCAGCAGGGAGTGCTGGCCATAGGGCAGACAAGGGGCTGCTTTTCTCTGCACAAGGAAGGAGCCCAGGGAAAAGCTGAGCGCGGGGGGGGGGGGAAAACAGACCCTGCCACGGGGTGGGGAAGGGGCCACTTCCCCCCTCCCCGCGCTCCTTCCCTGCCCGGGGTCCCCCCCGCCCTTCTCCCCCACACCCTTCTCCTCCCCCCCACAACTTACCTGTGGTTCCAGCACGGGGCAGCCACGTACTCCCAGGCCAGAAGCCCCAGGTGGGGCTTCCAGCTGGGAGGGCGGGGCTGGGTGGGCCCTGCTGTTGTTGGAGCCCACCGGGCTTCCCCTGGGTCCTATTGCCCTTGGTTCCCGTCATTTTTTACAGGAACCAAGGGCAGAGAAATATTAATTTTCTACATTTTTCAGGGGCCTCATGGGCCGGATAGAATAGCCTTGTGGGCCAAATCCGGTCCGCGGGCCATATTTTGCCCACCCCTGGCCTATACGAACTTACATCGGGGTTGAAGATTTCATGAGAACTGGATGTTTCCAAGTCAGTTCCAGTTTGAAGAATGGGCAAAGGTTGAGACCCATTTGCCCTTTACCCATTTGCCCTTTATGCAGACAGATTCATTCAACCCTCAGTCAAATTGTTCATAATTCACTTCCCGGTGTGCCTCTTTTGACATAACTCAAAGCAAATACATCAAAACAAGCCTTGAAGCAGTTTGCCTCTGACTTGGATGATGATGGTTGTAAAGCTCCAGCCCTTGTAGACAGAAGCCCTTCCTGCCTGCAGTTTATTGCTTATTACTAGCTACTAAAATAATGTTCTGCCACAGCCCACAAATATGTTCCTCCACAAGCCACTTGTGAGAACTGCGTTGCCCTTGAAATAGGAAGAGCTTGCTTGGTGAACCATCCCTTTGGAGAGGGAGACCATCAGAAAGCTGGTGTACAGATTTTGTTTTGAAAAGAACCTGAAGCTATTTCTATATCTGCAAAGAGTCTATCCACTTTTGTCTCCAAATCAACTAGAGTTCTGAAAGCTTGGGGAAAAAGTAGATAGCAAATTTACAACTTGAAAAACAAGTTAAGGATACAAGGTATAAAAATGTTAGCTAGCCTCAATTTGTTAGATGGTCTGGGAAAAAATTTTAATTAATCTCAGAAATTTTGTAAGCTTGTGTCATAAAATCACTACAACATTTTCTGTAAAAATGTATGCAAGAGGCAAGGATTTCTTAGGGTGATATCTTTTATTGGATCAACTGTGGAGTTGGGATACAGTTAGACAAGTTTTTGAATGCAAGACATTCTTTGTCAGGTCTGACCAGAACAAGCCTAGCACAGCTCAGTAAAGAACAGGTGTTGGAGGGGTGAGAGAACTATTCAGGGGCAGCAGACACAATTATCAAAAGGGAGGAGGGCTGTTCTCACCTTGCCTTTCACATAATTTCTGGACCATCACAGTTACAACCTCATTCTTACATTACTGTAAAAATTCAGGCATTTAAGTATAAGAAATAGTCATGTTGGGAAGATAGATAACCATGCATGTAAAATACACAATTGCTGGAAAAAATGTGTAACTGGATGCCAGACCACTACGCCTCTTGTCAAGAGCAGATCCTTTAGAAACTCTATTATCTTGACTGTGATCCCTTGGAAGAATGAGGCCTAAGACGACCAGACCTGCTAGCCACAGCTTGATGAGAGAAAGTAAGGGGACCCACTAGGCCAAACAGAGACTAAATTGGAAATCTCTGGACACATCTACATGAGATGTTTACTGTGGAGCTGCCTAAATAGTTCTGCAGTAAAGTCTCCGCATCTACACACATGGCCCTATTAGGCTATAGTAAACTAATTAACTGTGCCATAGGACAGTACTTATAAATACAAGTGCTATCTTGTGGCAAAGTTTTTTACTGTGTTGCAACACATGTATAGATGGTGATGGGCTGACTGGGGCATGACGCTGCTTCAGTGTGGAGGCTGCCTGCCAGTTAGCCCCACACTGAAGCACCCTCGTGCCCTCCGCAGCACAATAAGCCAGGTCAGAGCAGCCCCGAGGACTCCTGCCAGTGGGTGCATTTGTAAATGTGGCTCCCGGGAGCAATAAACTCCAGTGCAATGTGCACTAGAGTTTATTGCTGTGCATTTATTTCATGTGCGGATGACACCCCCCCCCCACCTCCTCTTTATACATCCTGCAAGTACCAGAGTATAAACAGGTCTGCCAGTAAAAATACTAGACAGAGGTAAGAGACCAATAGAGAGAGAAAGACTGTGGAGAGGGAGGGTCAGAGGTTTGGATCATGAGGGTGCATCTAATTTATTAATCTAGTTATTCTATTAATCTATATAAGGCCAGTCGCCATAGTATCTAGGCTACCTGAAATTAAGGTCAACTCTGAACCAGAAAGTTATCTCTTACCACCTATCTGAGGCAGAAAGCCTTTGGTAGAAATGGAGTCTGCTTCAGCCAAGACATAGATGAATGGAACATGCTGACACAGACCATGGTATGCATTCTGGGAAAAGACTTAATTTGGTGACAAATCATCATTTGAGTGGATGAAAAAGCCAAGACAGCCAGGTGTTATTTGGTTCCAGGAACTTATATGTTTAAGCTACTGCATCTTTTAGGAAGCTAGGGCACAAATCCTAACCAGCCAGCTGCGTGAGCTTTCTTTAAGAGAGAAGATAGTCCTTCTTTGGGAAGGTTGTAATAGTGCCAGATGCAGCCGGCTTGCCAGGAAGAAAATATATCCATGCTAGTACTTCACTGTACACATCCAGCCTTTGTGAGCCACATTCTCTTTGACCAGAAAAATCATTTCTTCATATATGACATTTTGGACTAAATCTGGAGAAACGGTAGATGGCTGGAGTTGACCTAGATTTTTCCAGGGCAGAGGACAGGATGTGACACTTTATTGTTATGCTTATTGTTAAGTACCATTTTGGCACTGTTGACAGAGGGGGGTAGGGGTTGGCGAGGGGGCTGTGTCAAGTGCAGGAGAACTCGGAGGGGAGTCCTGCTTCCAATATGCATGGTTGGAGCATAAGCTATATTGTTTGAAGTACATCCCCCTGCCACCACACCATTAAAGGCAGTGCCTAGGGCTCATGCTGCAGTTGCCCAGCTCTAGTTACACTACTGAGTACTGGCAGCCTGTACTAAGGTACATGAGGGCCTGGGTAATTTGTTGTTTTACTTGTAACACTGGCTGATGTCAGTTTAGCTACAGCACAGGGTTATTCCAAGATGGGGAAGCCTTGGAGGAATCTGTGTTAACATCAATGGACATTTGTTCAGATCCAACTCTCAGTTTCAGCAGCACAGAAGACTGACTTCAGTAGGGTTGCATGGGCATAACTGAGGCCCTGGTCTATTTAGTAAATACCTGTAGCAGTCACCATGGTGATGTTTGTGTGTAGAGGCCCCGGATGCACTAGGGAGGTGCCTGTGACCCTAATTACAAAGTAACAGAGCATGCCACAGAAAAAACAAAAAATTCAGAGCATGAACAAACAAGCACCAACTGTTTGCTTTATTCCCAACATGGCTGGGAAAGAGCAGTCACCAGTTAGAGCTGTTGACATACTTGAGCTGAGGAAGCACAGATCTAGAGCACAGCTGATGTATGGACGGCCTCATGCAGTCAAAAATCATGACATTTAAAAAAAAATAGTGATGCAAGGTCTTATGTTGAAGCCTTACTGTACAACCACAAGGGCCAGAAACTTAGCCTTTTAGTAAATGGGATTGTTACATAAGCACAATAATCCAAAAGCCAAACTTTAAAAGAAACCAGTATTGCATGACTCAATCACCAGAGCTGGCATCTTCACATTGGCAAGCCAGGTAGCATAAGCCTCATTTACACACAGAGCTCAGGAATGTCTGTACCTAGGGGCGGGAGCTGGGGGTGGAGCTGAAACCAGAGGAAAAGTTTACTTTGAACCAACTAGCTGAAATAACCACATTTTGAAAATGAGATGCAATTGGGACTGAAAAGAAGCATTTTTGCCCCCAACCATTTTAGACTCAGGTTACCCCTTGTTAGACCCCAGGCATCCCTCAAAAAATGCCAGCTCTTAGCTTTCACTCATTTTTTGATCATGGAAAAATAATAGGGCAATTCTTTCTGTTGCAAAGGGCTCAGAAAGACTGCAATAGGTAAGATGACTTTGACACTATGGATTCCTATTTGAAATCTCTGGGTTGATTTGTGAATTGTGTGTAGCCATTTGCACACCGAACAGTGCTAATATTGTATGGCACTCTTAGAAGGATTTTGCAATACCTCGGTAGAGAATCGCTGCTCTAGTTCCTTCTCTGTTTTTTTCCCCAGTAGCGGGCACTTTCATTATTGTCTACAGTACATGGAGCTTTTGGTTCATGCTGCTTTATGGTTAAAATGCATTAAACCCATTCAGTTTTACATTTTGTCTTACAAGTTTCTTGCTGTTCCCTATCACAGAAATCTAGGTTTTACAGGGGAAAAAATCCAAACACGATAGTACAATTTCAAATAGCTATTTTGAAAACTTAACTCTAAATGAATATCTGTTCTTTCCATGGCAGTCGTTGCTCTGAGTTCTTCACGCCCCCTCCCCTACAATCATGTGGCACGTGGCACAGAAGAAAGCCCGTCTGATTATTTCTTGAAAGATCACATTTTCATACTTCATAGCTATAGCTTTTCATTATAACATTAGGCTCTGGTCAATATTATCCTCTTGCTTCTTATCTTTCTAGCTGCTTGCACGCTTGTGCAATGAAAGCAGTATAAAGAAAGGAAGAAAATCCTGTCTGGCAGAATGAATTCCTCTTCTTGCTACCAACTGCTGATCAAGGAAAGAAATGAAACGAGTGATGATATACTGTGACAAAAGATGGCACAAAGGATAAGACAAGCCAACTTGTTAGGATCTTACAGATCTACAGTCAAATACTCCCTGAGGCCCCATAACCATGCCTCAGTTTTCCTGTAAAACAGGTGCTGTAAGACATGATGTTGTTCCATAGTGGCTACCTCAGAAATTGAGCTCTATAATAGTCACAATGGAGCCTGGAAGTTCTTTAATATTCAAGCAATGGGCTATCAAGCCTGCCAAGCATCAGAGGCATCTTGCATGACACATGCATTTGGCAGCCCTGTCGTGCCTGCCTGTAACCCAGCTGCATTCAGCTATGTGTGGTTAGACAACTGCTTTCACAGTTCCCAGCTCAGTGACTATCCTCCTCTCTACCCTTGTGTCAGCACCAGGCTAATGTGGAACCCCAAGGAAAGAGCCAGGAGCTATAGGGTGCAACCAGGAGCAGGAGAGATTGGGGAGATGTAGGCTGGAAGGGAAATGTAATGTGGGGTGAGCACTGGGACACCAACATGCAAAACGAAAAATAAAGGATGGTTGTACATATGCTCAACAACCTTACAGACCCCAGGCTACCTCTGCCTTTTAATATCTGCCTCCTCAACTAAGCTTCCCGGGGATCTCCTCTCTTCTCCCTGGGATCTCCTCTCACCCAATACAACATACACCCTCACCAACAACCATCTTCTAGACTCTCTTCTCTAAAGACCCCCTGACTCCCTCCTATGCCATAGTCCCTACTAGGTTCCCCAGGATCCCCATGTGTCTCTACTTCCCCCTGAGTCTCTTTACTTCTGCTGGGAATAGGTTTGCATTTCCTTCCACAGTTACTGCTATTGGCTGGGGGGTCTATGAGGAGGAATTCAGTGGACCTTGGCTCACCTTGGAAAAGTGTCATACATGCAGTTGCATGTAATGTGGCAACTCACTTGAACATGCAGATAGCTTAGACGCAGGTGCAGGATCATATGATCCACCTAGGTCAGTATTGTGCCACTAGCAGTGGCCAGTGCCAGATGCTTCAGAGGAAGGTGCAAGAAACTCTGGTTCATTATAGAATAATCTCCTTCCCAAGATAAATTTCCTTCTGACCCACACTAATAAGAGGCTGACTGATTTCACTTAGCCTTCCAAACCTCTTAATTTTTAAATAATGCATGTTTAACCAGTATTTTCTTTAATAGCTCTGGATAGTCCCACACTTGTGTTTCATATAGACACAGAAAATTAGGGTTGGAAGGGACCTCAGGAGGTCATCTAGTCCAACGTCCATCTCCTGGCTTGGCAGAGTCTTGTGCAGGTAAGATGGGAGTTACAGACACAGCACACCTGAAGTTTTAACAGGTGAAAAACTGCTTCTTGTGGGGCAAAAGAAGGGTGTTGGTCCTAGATGCAGGAGATATGCACCTGTCCCTTGTTTCACACGGGTAATCATTAGCCAGTTACAGACTGATCCTCTACTTTGCTGTCATTAGTGTGTCTCCATATTTTAGAAAAGCTAGTGTTTACAGGGGTCTTCCTTTCCCAAAACACACATACTTGTGGAATAGCATTGGCATGAAAAGAATGGCTGTGTTCATTTCCTTGGGAAAGTAACTTGAACACCTTATCTTTGCATGTCCTTGAATCTGGGATTTGCTCTGTATATAGAAATGAGTACTTCCCCTCTACACAGGTTTTATATAGTTACACAGGATATAAGCTATCTATTTTCATTTTACTCCTGGTTATTATAGCTATACATATTTGCATCGTACAGCTAAGAATGTCTTTTGCCAATTGGTACTTTTAACATTCAGCAAGTCACTCCACTGATTCTATCTGGCCAACTCTATATAAAACTTGAAGCTCAAATTAGAATAAGGTTACACTTTGCAAGGCTGGTACCTTGCTAAGAAAAACCAGGCTGTGATATTAGACACTGTGGCTGATATTCTGAAAAGATATTCTTCTGGACACTGATGCTGTGCTTGTCTCTCTTTTTAATAAGATTTAGAATGAAAAAATCATGCCTTTATAATTAAAAAATCATGAGTCAAGAGCCCCATCCCAGTCATGAGATTGGTTTTGCCATTGTGAGATTTTAATAAAAACGTTATGTTTTGAGTTGATGTCAAATTGTCTTCTCATTTTTGAGGCATTTATGATGCACTTGAGTGACACTTTCAAATTTTTCCCTTTAGTCTTGATGATAGAAATGTCCTTTTCTTTAAATAAAAAAAGAAAACTGAGAGATTCACATATTCACTTGTCTCCAGGAGACGGATCTTTTGGAACAATACAAAATATTACAAGACTCATGATACAATAATGAGTTGGAAACACTTGGCTTTTACTCAGCAATTTTACAGTAAATGAAACTGCACAATGTTGTTGACCATTCATAGTATTATCAATGGATAATCACCAGATGCCTTTTTCTTAATAACCATACAATGATTCTACCCATCTTTTTGACTGGCCTTTTACTTTGCTGTGCACATGCACCTACCTAATTTCCAGCCCATTTCCAGGAAGCATAATCAGAAGTGAGTGAGAAAGGCAGTAGGAAGAAGTGGTGGCATCTCACCTCATTTTTGGTAATGGTGTTTTGATGTTGCTCGTGATTATTGCAATATAAATAAACATTAAGAATTAGTAAGAACCATGAAGTACAAAGTTGTAATAATGGATTTCACTGGATTCAATGAGTACTTATCAACTGTGCAATGGAGTGGAAAAAGTATACATATCAGTGGTGATCAGTGGGTTGTGTTTTATGTATAAAGGTTGAGAAAATTCCATATAGCTTTTAATGATCCATACATAATCAGAGTGTATCTTTGTGAGAAGAATCATAGATCAGGCTTCATAAAAAAGCAATTTGTTTTCTAAGATGGGATCCATTTCCGTCATGTTAACTATGGAGACTGTGCCTCTCTTGTCAATTTCTGGTCTGGGTCATGGCATGAGATTAGTCACTGCATTCAGTTCAGTGTGCTAGTCAGAACAAAGTGTGTCAATGGAATATAGGTATGTATTTTTCAGACATGGTATTTGGAGAATTATTGGGATTTCACACGGAATAATTTGAAATGTCATAAGGTAAAATTGTTATAGCTAGAGACCTACCCAAATTGAGGCAGGTGGCTGATTTCATGGGCAGATGGGGTGGCCGTTTTCACGGAGTTATTGTGGCAGTGCCCCCCACACCTCCAATTGGCTAACAGGCCCCGATGGCCCAACCCCTCACTGCTGATTGCTTGAGAGAGCTGTCTGTCATGTGGCCCCGCCATTCACCACTGATTGGTGGAAAGGGGCAGGGCCACACAACAGGCCAGTCAGCAGTGAGGGGCAACTATCTTGGCTGCTCCCTCTTGTGCTAGCAGCCCCTTCCCTCCTTCCCCACTGGCCAGCCGTGTGGCTGGGCTGCAGTGGCCATGAGCACTGCTGGCTCCCACTGGAGAGCCAGCATTTTATTTTCAGTAAGTTTTTATTTTTTTGCTGGATTTTGTGGACATTGCCCAATTTCACAGAAATGGGTATGTTCCTCATTACAGCTTTTATTTGCATGCATGTATATAGATATATATACACCCAATATATACAAACTGTGTGTATATGTATGTGTATTTTTGCACACACAAACACAGAGGCAGGGGGAGGGAAGGTCATATGTGTGTGTGTGTGTGACCTTTTATTTTTCTTAATAAATGTGCATTCACTTTACATTTACAAAGAAACACACGTAGTGATCCAATGATAATACTGAGAATGGTTAGTAATATATATATGAAGAGTTTATATATGACCTATCCTCTGCCCACATCCCTCAAAATTGAACACCAAGTCTCACTGCCTCTCCTGACCCTGCTCAGTTTAAATTCTTCAGTGAATGTGGCTGATGGGAACCTATAGGACTGTATTTAGTGGCATGGATTGTGAGTGTTTGCACACAAGTTTGCCTGCTTGCAGAGAGCAACATGGATGGCAAGCATAAGTGCTTTTCTGAAGATTAGTAAAGAAAGCCAGGAATTTGAAGAAATCCTCTGTAAAGGGTAAGCATGCTCCAAATCCGGCACTGAGGCAATGAAGAGGCTGTATAGACACCCCCATTTTCCCCAGCTGTCTCAAAATCTGTTACTGATGTGCTTTGGAAGAGTAATATGTGGGGGGTAAAGTCCCTTAGTGTCCTCATCACCTTATTGTCAGCTTTGGAGCATGGAGAGCATAAACATCTGGGCAAGGCACTGTTTTTGGCAGCAGTCTCAAGAGTACCATGGAGATCTGCCCTTAGTTTCTAACAGACATCTAACAAAGAGGGCCCTTGTGTTGCAACTTGTCATGATTGTATCCCAAGTCTCATATTGTTGATAGTGTTAGGGCTCAGACAGCAGTGTAGCTCCCTGATGTAACTGGGAATGGTTTGCAGGAAATGTTCTGAGTTACAACAGTCCTCCAGACCAAACAGAATTTCACTCTTAGGTCCAGGGGGGAGGGGAATCTAGCTGTTGGCTGTGAGCCTGCAGCCAGTTTATCTGGCCCCTCTTCCTTCCCAGCCTGTCCCTGTTTCAGAATGGGATGGGGGAAAGGCAGCAGAGGGAGCTTGTTCTAGGTGTTAACCAGCTGGGACTGAAAGGCAGGGTGGGTGAATTGGAGTCACCTTAGAGGGCTCAAATCTATCCACCCCAACCCCTAGTGTGGGCTGAAAACCCCCCCAGACCAAACTTCTTCGGCTCCCTTTCCCCCCTCCCTCTCTTAAAACAGTGACAGGCTGGCAGGCAGCGCAGACAGAAGTTACAGAAGATGCTGTTTTGAAATGACTTCATCTGAACCCTCATGTACGAGGGTTCAGATTTTCATCTGATCTGCCGTTTTTAAGTGGGCTGCAGCCATACACTTGTGCTTGGTCACAACTATAGACCACTTTCTGTGGCCAGATTGGGCAAAAATTGTCACTTCTGTTTGTGCCCTTATTGCTTAAATCTACAGCTCCTGGGTTTATGTAATTATAGGAGGCTTTCCCTTTCACTTATTTTTTAAAATTGATTTTCTAGGATTGAAACAAGAATCCATGAGCCCATGCAATCTTGAGAACCAGAAGACAAATAAAAAGAGTACCCACATTATTTTTCTTTAAAACTCATGACTTTAAAGAAATCTATCAGTATTTTGCGGGGTTTGACTCCATTATTTTGAATCTTCTGGGTTGGTGAAGTTGTGGGCCTGATTTCCAGAAGTGCTGACCACCCACCAAGTTAATGGGAGAGTGCCAGAGTACTTGGCAGTTTTGAAAAGCCAGGCCATTTCTTCCAGATTCTGTATATGGCCTTAGGAGCTCACTTTAGGCAGCGAGTCTTTAAAATCTTGGCCATTCTGCATGTTGCAGAAGATGTAGAATACTCCTGAAAATAAATGGCACTCTAATATTATTGTTTTATAGTTCCCTCCCATCCTGTAGAATTACTGATATAGAGAATACCTAAACAGGTTATTTCCAAATTGGCAGTAGTGAAAATGGCATCTCAAAGTAAAGGGAAAAATGAGAAATTCTCTGGACAGGGGTCTGGCTAATGAAATGTGCCAGTAGCTGTTTATATTTGAAGTACTGGCCTTAACTTAAGGTCATATGTGAAAAGACATTTGGAGGTTCCATCCTTTTCCTTCAACATACACCTCAAATAACTTTTATGCTGTTTGACACAATTCAGCATAGTTGGCAAGCTGTCTTCCATGGGGAAGTCCAGGACAGAATAATAAAAGGTGTTAGAGATTAAAATTGGGCCATACTAGGGAAACTGGTAAGGAGTCCTCACACCATTAGAGAAATATGTAAATGAGTATACAACTGCAGGGGAAAATGAAAAATAACCCCAAACCCATGGTTTTACTAGATTAACCATGGTGATGGTTCTGTTGTGGGGTGTAGTTATTGTGGCAGTGGTGGAGATGTGTTGGCAGGTTTTATATTTCTGTTCCAGCATGGTTTGGATCTATTTGGTGTGCTTGAGGCCATAGGAAGTTTGCTTCTACTGATGAGGTTGGTGAGGTTGAGTGCCTGTTTAAAGGCTAGGATGGATGGTTCTGGAAAGATCTCTTTAAGAACTGGGTCTTTTTCTAGTATGTGTTGCAACGGTTCGAGGGTTTTCCATGTAAGTTCCAGGGAAGAAATGTAAAACCTGCTAACACATCTCTACCACTCTTATTCCTGGATCTTATACCTGCACCTCCAGAAATGTAATATATCTCATCCAGTGCACAGAATGACCTGATGGAAACTACATAGCAAAAAACAAACAACTGCATACCAGAAACAATACATGCCAAAAATCTATTAAAGACAAAAATACCCAATTACCGGGGGCGGGGAGGCACTTCTCACAAGGCAATCACTCTCTCTCCAATCTCTCAAGTCTAATCCTCAAAGGGAATTTACAAAACATCTTTAGTAGACGAGCCTATAAACTTCACTTCATAAATGTAATAGATACAAAATAATCATAGACTAAATATTGACATTGGATTTATGGCATATTACAACCGACCTGCCATTCGGTAATGTGAGGTAAACTCTCTACATTTTACCAGCTACATTTTACCACTGGTCAAAAGTTTCATTGACCTGCATTTTGCATATTGGCTTAAGCTTCTATTTCACCTAAAAGAGTACACAAACAATAGCAGACTTTCTATGCCTAAAGGGTATTTGTGCCTGAAAGCTTGTAAAGAACAATTTTTCCAACTATTTAGCTAGTCTAATAAAAGATATCACATTTACCCAAAGAACCTTGTCTGCCTATGTCCTCAGACCAACTTGGCTATAACCAACATGCCTGAAACATATAAAATAAAAGCACATTTATTAGGGAGTTTGGGAACAAAGCTTGGTGTGCTGGCCTGATCTGTGGCTGGACAGATTTAATTTCTCATTAATATGAGTAAGAAATTCAGTTTTTTCCATTTTATTAAATAACAAGGGAAGACAAGGTCTAACAGTCACAAACTGCTGGAAGACCGTTTTAGACTGGACATAAGGAAAAACTTCTTTACTGTCTGAGTCTCCAGAGTCTGGAACAGACTCTCCCCAGAAGTGGTGCAAGCACCTACTCTGGACACATTCAAGAAGCATTTGGATGATTATCTTGCTGACGTCATTTGACCCCAGCTGACTTTCTGCCCCTCGGGCAGGGGGCTGGACCCGATGATCTCGCGATGTCCCTCCCAGCCCTAATGTCTATGAAATCGATGAATTAGGAGACAGCTTCTTTAGCACCTCCAGTTTGGCAAATTTTAATGCAGATCCTATTACTTACAGCGCAGGGTCTCCACTTGGATGTCATAATCCTTAAGGCAATTGTAAACTGCTGCTGGGGATCACAATTTGTTGCTAAATGCAAATGGGGGATTATACTCAGGCTAGATGGAAGGATCTGAAAGAGGTAGATGGGGTAGTTCCCAGTGTGGGAGTGGCTGAAAAGTGCTTTGGTTAGAGGAGAGTTAAGAGTAGATTTTCCCCTTGTTAGTGAAGATCGTGCATGTGGAATTTTCTGTCTCTCTCTCTCATTCTCTGTAACTTAGCAGAAGCAGGAAAAGGGACAAAATTAACAGTTTTAGGGTGCAACTACATGAGACATTTTACTGAAGATTATATTACTGTGTAGTAAGCATCATGCTTACACATACAGATGCTTACTGAACAGTAATTTGCTCTAATCACGAGTATATCTGCTACCTGTAAATACAAGGAGAAAATGTACTCGTGAGTAATTACTGCTCAGTACAGCATGTGTAGGTAGCCGACCAGGAGCAAATTTGCTCCCGGTCAGTTGGGCAGCTGGGGTGGGAGATTGCTCCCTATCCCCAGAAGCTGCCTGCTGCTGGGATGGGCTCTGACACCAGAGCTCGAGCAAGGACAATGTCCCCCTGCTCCTGCAGTAGGGAGCTCCCAGACCCAGCTCTGCAACTGCAGACTGGGGCTGGGAGCTCTCTGCACAGGGAGAGTTCCCCACCCAGCCTGGAGCTGGCTGGGACCAGCCCCTGACCAGGACAATTCCTGGCCAGCCCAGGCTGCATGGGGAAGTCTGCATGTGCTGCCTGGACATGGCTGGGGACTGCCCTGTTTCAGACATTCTGCTTCCACCTCGCCGCACATGTATACGCCTGCCCAGCGTGCTTTTACTGTAGAGGAATTAACTCTAGAGTAAACCCACCCTGCAGCCTTTGCATGTGTAGACATACCCTTGGAGACTGTAGTCCTGCATTTAACTATGGATCAGACATAGCATGGGGACAGGATGTGCAAATTTCTGCATCAATACAGAAGACAAAACACATTCCTGACTTGACAAAGTGGGAGCATTCCCATTTACATCAGGACTGCAGGGGAGATGCAAGTTAGTTTCCCTAACCTAGTAGGTCTGTGACTTCCCTGGATACTATGCACTTCCTCTAGTGATGGTGTGTCCATTGTGTACTGAGAGGTAGCTAACATTATACATTATTTGTTATGATGTTGATAATGAGGCTGGTTGCCTAAATGGAAGGTAAGCCCTTTGAAAATTCTGTGTGCATGTATATACATATATATTTTATGTATTTATATAGGTAAGCAGCTGCTGGGGTAGTTCTCAGAGGCCCCAGTCGGAGATACGCTGTGTGAGACACTGAATAAACACTCATCAAACCCAGAATAAACTGGATAAATAAAGTGGGCAAATAAAGTGGGTAAACTGAATAAACATATATCAAACCCTTTTTGTAAGGGTTTGACATGTATTTATTCACTAGGCTGCTGGAGTTCTTTGAGGGTGTCAATAAGCATGTGGACAAGGGGGACCCAGTTGACATAATGTATACGGACTTTCAAAAAGCATTTAACAAGGTCCCTCACTGAAGGCTTTTAAAAAAACTGCACTGCCACAGGATTGGAGGGAAGGTTCTTTTGTGGCTTGAGAAATAGTTAAGAAGGAGGAAGCAAACAGTAGGACTCAATAGTCATTTTTCAAGATGGAGGCAGGTCAAAAGTGGGGTCCCAGAAGGAGCTGTGCTGGGCCCTATTTTGTTCAACATTTTCATCAAGGATCTGGAAATGGGGATGCACAGTGAAATCTCCAGGTTTGCAGATGGTGCCATATTATTCTGGGTGGTCAAGTGCTAAGCTGATGGGAGACAAGCTGCAGAAAGATCTGATCACATTAAGTGAGTGGGCAAACAAGTGGCAAATGAACTTCAATGTCAACAAGTGCAAGGTAATGCACTGGAGGAAAAATAATCTGAATTGTACATACACGACGTTGGGTTCTGATTAGCTATTACACCTCAGAAAAGGGACCTTTGAGTCATTGTAGATAGTCCTTTAAAATAGTACAATGTGCAGAAGCAACCGAAAAAGACAATAAAGTGTTCATTGAGAAGGGAACTGAAAACAAAATGGGGAATCATCATACCATTATATAACCCGTGGTGCGCCTATACTGTGTGCAGTCCTGATCCTTACATCTCAAAAAGGATGTAGTAGAATTAGAAAAGGTACAGAGACTCCTCCCTCAGTCCTATATTGTTAATGGCATTTGAATGATTTCTGCAGGTCTCTTGCATGACTGCTTAAAATAAGTTTCAATCTTCATAGACAGGAGGTGAGGTCATTCAGCATGGGCATCATAGCTTGCCATGTAATAGTAAAATTATCATACTTTTAGTTCTATGCATTCATTATCTCACTGCATCAAATGCTGCCGTCTGCTTGCTGCACTCTGTGCTCTTCACTGAAGTCAATTGGAGTTGTGCACAAAAGTCTGAAAGCAAAATTTGGCCTTTAATGCTCAGCATATATTGTACCTTCTGGCCTCTTAGAGACTTTATCCCCATGATCTTCATCTCCTTCACTGGAGCATCTGTGCTATGTTTTTATTTATTATAGAGCTGGAGCTATTATCTATTATAAGATTTATTGAAGAGGAAACACATGCATGTCAGAACGGTGTCTGAGTCTCAACTTTAAATAGTCACTTAACTAGTACCTTTGTCTTCTTAACAGTTTATGCCAGAATCCTGAAGGCTCCTGAATCCCACAATGTCACCTTTGGGTCTGTGGTGACACTGCGGTGCACAGCTACAGGCATTCCAATTCCCACTGTCACATGGCTTGAAAATGGAAAAGCTGTAAGTGTCTTCTTTATGCACTTACGTATGGTCTAATAAAGTCTAGTACCAAGCGGAAGCAGTCTACTGTCTCAAACATAAGTCTGGGTGCCAGGATCTGTGGGTTCTATTCCTGTCTTATTAAATGACTTACTGTTCAACCTTAGGGAAATCTTAACCTTCCTGCATCTCCCTTTCCCTTCTGTAAAATGAGGATAATACTCATACAATGTTACCTGCTTCACTTGGGTGTTGTGTGAATTCCTCTTTTAATGTCTCCTGGAGTCCTTCAGAACTAAAGGAGTTGGTACTTGAGTGGCTTTTTCCTCACACACCTACAATCCCTTTTATGTTATCTTTGGTAGCAGCAGTAAAAGGTAGAAGATCTTCAGGGGAACACTATGCAGGGAAGGAGAAGGATTTGTTTTTCTTTCTCTTCTCTTTTTTTCTCAGTGTCTGGACTTGGGGCTATGCTATATCCATTAGATGGCCTAGCTTC
>NW_005842262.1:254990-277405 GCF_000455745.1 Alligator sinensis | reverse complement strand
TAAAGTCACCCTCTGTCTGCATTAAAGTTTTGGACAATATTGCACAACTGTTTTTTATAGCTAGGTTTAATACTGTTTGGCAGGGGGAAAGTACATCTTTCTGGTTGTTGGTGATGAGCACCCTGTAACTGACTACAAGGTTTGGTAGCATTCCTGTTCTTCTGGGGAAGTGGTAACAGAGGTAAAGGCTTTGTAAGTTGGTTGCCAATGGGAAAGAAGTTGGTAGTATGTCGTATGTTGGCAACGTTTTTGGGCCAAGTGCCAAAAACCCCTTCATCCTGGACTTTGAAGATGTTGGCGTGCCAGGTGCAGATGGTGGAGGAGCCGCAAGGGGCCCAATCCTTGCCCCTTTTCCGCTGTGCTCCCCAAGGCATGCGTGTAGCCACTGCCAGCAATGAGCCAGGCAGGGACTCTGGACTCAGGTGCAACTGCTTGCAGCCTTGTGGCTGCCTGCTGCAAGCAGCCCAGGCTCTGAGCAAGCCCCTGCCACCCACCACGGAGCATGGGCTGCTCACAGCACGTAGCCGTGAGCCTGCCAGAGCTTGCACCAGGCTCTGGAACCCCAGCCCAGCTCACTGCCAGCAGCGGCTGCATGCATGCCTTGGGGAGCATGATGGGAAAGGAGCCAGGGCTGTACTGCCCCTAGCCCCTTCCCCACTGTGCACCCTGAGGCACATGTTCAGTCAATGCTGGCAGTGGAACTGGGCTAGGGCTCCGGACCCTGGTGCAGCTGTTTGCAGACTGCCCACTGCCTGTTGCGAGCAGCCTGGACTCTGTGGTGATGGCACCTGCACATGTGCCTCGCGGCACACAGCAGGGAAGAAGCGTGGGGCAGCCAACCAACCTCAACCGACTTGGAGCTTCTGCCCACCCCACCCTTGCCCCCTGTGGCTTGATGTTCCATAGCACCACTGCCCTGACCCGGGTGCACCTCCCAGGATGCACATGTGGCAAGGACAAGCCTCAAAGCACAGAGACAGCACACACGAAGCCTGCCCAGCTGGGCTGTTGAGGGTGGCTGGTCCCTCTGCCGGGGCTGCAGCTTGCAGGAGGCAGTGCCTGCAGCTGCCTCTGCCTCCCATGGAGGGGATCCCAGGCTGCTACAGCTGTAGCACCACTCCCGCCCTGCCCTGCCCGCTTACCTGCACTGCAGCCCCAGCAGCCTCAGTATGATGACATGTGGCATGTCCAGCTCTGTGGGCCACGTGCCCAAGGCAATGCAGCCAAACACACCAGACTCAGTGTGGATGCCCAGCTCCTCCAGCTCCATACTGCCCACCTGCCCGCACAAATGCCACTACTTGGCTCCTTCCTCGGCATGTACCCTGAAGTGAGCGTGCAGCAGCCACTGGTCATGGAGTTGGGTAGGGCTCCAAAGCCCAGTGCACTGACTGCAACCTCCTGGCTGCCTGCCACATCCAGCCTGTACTCTGGACAGCTGCTGCCTGCCATGGAGCCCAGGATGCTTGTAGCAGGGCTTGCAGCCTCCCCACCAACTGCTGCGATCAGCCTGGGCTTCATGGCTGGTGGAAGCTGTGCAGACCCCAAGTGAGCTGTAGCACGCTGAGCAAAATGGCCTCCTGTGCCATGTTCTGGCGTGCATACTGGAGGTTGCTGACCTCTGTCATGTGGCTATTTTCTCAGGACCGCATGTGCACAAGTTCCTGAATACAAGTGGTCAAACAGCATATTAGACATTCTTTTCATTTGGGAATCCAGATCCTAGATCCAAATGACTTGTACAGAACTTATTGGCCAGGGAGAGAAATTACACACAAACTACTATAAGTGATCAGAAGCTGGTTCAAATCTGTAACACAACAGAAGTTCAGTGCACATAAACCACTTTCAAAGTGGCCAAAACCAGTTTAAGATAAACCTGGATGGATGTACTATCAGACTTAATTGAACTTCTGTCCCAGATCCTCTCCAGATTCAAGTTAACTCATTATCCCACAGTATCCCAGGATGGGTGGGCTAGCCTTGACCCAAGCTGTCTGCTCCAGCCAAGCAGGCAGGCATAATCTTGTGCTCCACAGCTTCTGGCCTGGGCCACTGCAGGCATGTGGCTGCATTTCCAGAATCAAAAGTGAATGTGTACTCACTTGCTTATCAGTCCAATCTGTGCAGCTTAAACTAACCTGTGAAGGTTGAATGAATTCAGACTCAGGCTTTTTGATTGTCTGTACTTAGCCATTCTGTACATATCCAATCAGTACAAAACTTATGCCAGTTCATCAGAGGAACATGTGTCACCAGTACACTTGGTTTCCCTCCCAACCACCCAAGGGTGGATCTTCAGATTTTAAATTTTTTCTTTTAATTGACATTGTTTTTCTGGGACTCTAGCTCAGATCTGCCTGTGGTATCTATGTCTGCAAGGCAAAAATCAGTCCTATGAGGATTGCCTTCCAGACCACATAGTTTTAAATATGGTAAGGAGACCTTTGTTTAATGAGTGCCTGCCTTTGCTAAAGTTAAACCAGGAAACAGGTGGAATCAAGCATATGTATTTAAAGACTGACTCACAAACAAGCAACAGTGAGTAATTTGAGGATGTCCTCCCTGCAGTGACTGTGTTGCTAGAGTTTCTGAATGCTGACATGTAATTGTTCTGAAGTTTAAGGAGAATGAAAGCACTGTCATTCCTAAACTGCCCTGGAACAGAAAGATGAAAGTTCATTTAAACAGTAGTTGTCCTCTCCATCCAAATAAAAATACTGCTCCAATTCAGTTTCTACTCATTAGCCACTTCCAGGCATCATGGGCTCAGGTGATAGCCCTCTGTTTTCCTGCAAGGATAATTAAGTTAAATGTAAAGATATGGAGATGTGTCACCTTTGCTACATTCTGGAATGGGACTTTAATGGTCAAAACACCCTACTGGAAAAAGGTCCTTAGGACTTTATTTCAAAAGTAAAAAGAATCAAATTTAATGAAGAGAGTCTCAGGTTCCCAGAAGAAAAACTGACAGCCAGCTTGGAAGATCTAAAATATGGGTATTTGCCATTTTTAAGAGCTGCATAAGGCTTCCTCATGCTATTTTCTGTTATTTTTCATCATGCAAATGACAGTATGTAATGCTCATACTGTTTGAAACTATCCAAGCCAGCAAGAGATCATTTTCACAAAAAGAGGCCTTGAGTTCAAACTAGCCATTGAATTATTTTCAGCTGTAGCACATTCCCCTGTCCCTGCAAGTTCTATCAACTTGACGTGGCAGGCTAAGCCATTTTTCATTGTGTGATCCAGACTAAGAAGGCACAATCGTGACTCACCATTCTCAGATTTCCTTTCTGAGGGCAATCAGCCCGAGTAAAATTCCACAGAAGATCCCAGGCTTGAATGAGACTCCTTAGCTCTGATTGAACAGAAGAGAAAATAAGGCTACAGGAGGAGAGACAGGAACATATTTCAGGTCACAAGACACTGACAAAACTCAACTGACTTTTGTGCTCTACACTTACGGATTATGAACAGAATGATGGAGTATGAAATGCAAAAGAAGGCTTCCAAGGAAGCAACTTATTAAAGCCGAGTCAGCCCTAATGTTACAAAATCTGGATGAACTCCAGTAGGAGGCTTTGGTTTAGCCCCAGAGAAAATTCCTTCTCTGTACCAGTGAGAATGATTACAATGTTTCATCCAGAGAAATGGCATCTGGAAGAAAAATCCATTGATCAATTGTTTAACAACGAACAAACATAGAAGTGGGGTGCGGGTGTGGAAGAGGAGAGAAAATTCAAAACCCAGTGCACTCTCTTCCAAGCGAAGTTACCTTGTAAATGTAGATGCTGGGATGCTTTCTGGTCCCATAGTTGTGCATCTTCTAGCTCAGTGAGTTCTTGATCCATGAAAGTTTTCTAGGCAGTACAGATAATAACTGATGATAGCAGTATGCACTCTTCTTCTTGCTGTTGGATGGCTTCAGAGCTGGGTACAGTTTCCAGCTAAACTGGGTAATTTGTAACAGAACTAAATTTCAATAGGCTTGGGTGACTGTGGGATCTAAATGTTTTTATAAAACTGCTTCCAGACGTTTCCTAAAAGAAATAATTGATCGAAACTACCTCTGGGCATTATAACACCCTTTGAACCAGAATTGATTCCTGCTAATAGAAACCTACCTGACATTGAGCTGCCTATAACTGATGCTGAAAAGGATTCCTGCCATTGGCAGTAGCTACTTCAAATATAGCACAACTTTTCCACATGAACCTAGTTCTCTCCTTTCAGTCTGATTCCAGTCTTGGAGAGTTCCTCCTTGCTGCTTCTTGTTATCGGTCTCTTCTTAGAGTGGTTCCTTGTGCACGTATTTATTTGACCAGAAACTAAGAGCCATTCATCCTTAGTCAACACTTCCAGAAAAGAGATAGGCACTGCATGTCTTGAAACAATGTAACAATGAATGTCAAATTAAGTTTGGTTCATTTTTACTTTATTTTAAAATAATATGGTGGACAATATTAAGGCCCAGATGCACCAGCCATATTGATGAGTCATACACCTGTTTTAACCAGCCACTTCAGATGGGTCTATGGTTGCTTTGTGTCACTGGAGTATCACCAAATGTCCAGAGAATACACTTGTTCAAAATGTTAGCTGAAAGAAGGGACATTATGATGGCCTAATGCAGACATGCAGATCTCAGACATGCATAGTTTAAAGAAGCTTGAACAGGGTCTGATAACATAATGAATTGAACCTTCCCCCAGTATGCCTACTGAGCCCAAACCCTCAGCCTTTAAAGATCTCAGAAGCATTAGGTGTTGGCTACAGTCAAGGCTGGGGGCTTTGCAGTTGTGCCAGTGCTCCTGCTGGGACCAATGCTGGAGGTTCTTGGCTAGAGGGTCTTGCCCCTCCACTCAGGGTCAGACCAATCACCATATTTGGAGTCAGGAAGGAATTGTACCCCATGGTCAGATTGATATAGGCTGTTGGGGTTTTTGCCTTCCTCTGTAGCAGAGATGTGGCCCTCTACCCAGGATCTCTTGAGCATATATTGACAACATTTCATAGACTCAGGACATTGGCTACCATGGTTCTCCTGCATTAACTGGGACAGGTTAGGGTGTTAGGTCAGTATTGCGTCTTACATAGAATTTAAATGATGGTTTATATGGGATGGTTTACATAGGGATTATCATGCCTCAGGCAAGGGGTTGGACTAGATGACCTCTGGAGGTGCCTTCCAGCCCTGCTTCTCTATGATTCTATGATCTGTTTAATTTTCAGACCAAGAACAGAAGCACAAGTGTAAGACAAGAACAGGTGAAATCCTGACCCCACTGAAGCCAATAACAAAACAACTAACTTCAGTGGGACCAGGATTTCACTCATACCTTTCCTATCCTGACTGGAAAATGACATTTTCAAGAGTTAAATAAAACAGTTCAGGGTGCTCAGTACCTGCCAGATCATCATTTAGCAAATTTAAGAGGTTCAGTGAGAATAAATTTGTTCTGAATACACATCAAAGTATCAACCTTTTGAGAGCCATCAGTTACTAATATATATTCTACTGCATAGTACTTGCTACCCTCGGTAGGTTGTAAATTTTAAGCTTCAATTTAAAGTTGCATTCCTTACTTCCTGACCTAAACTGCTTTATCAGTCATCTGTGCAGTGATTTAACAATCATTATATTTCACCCCTAGGATAGCTTGGCTGCATTTTGGTGGAAAGTGTTTCTTATATAAATACGCTTGTGCAAGAGTTTTTCAAGAATGTATGAATTCACTTTGGGTAAGATGTTGATACATTTTAGTTGAAGGAGGATTTTAAACATAGTTAACTGAAAATGTTGTAGGGTTTTGAACTATTTAGGAGTGATTGGTACCATTGCTTTTATTAACTGAAGAGGCAGTGGAATTAAATCTATAATACACATTACCCTACTTATCTATTTTTGACAAACAGCAGAGAAAGATCCTGACTGAGCACGTGCTTGACTTTCAGCATGGGAACTCTGTTGACTTTAATGAGACAATTGCTGTGTTCAAAGTTAGCCACATCCTTAACTATCTTACTGAACTGAGACCAGATCTCCATTTTCAGGTAGTATTATTTGGGTCTGAAAGCAAGTGCCTTGCACTTCTTTTATTTTTTATATTTGGCTGCTATCATGGCCATTTTACTCCTTTTGTAGCAATGCTTCAGAAGCAATACTGCATTAAGATAATATTATTTCAATGAATGCCAATGCAGTTTACAAGCAGGAAGAGACTGAGGATAAAATTACCACAGACTGGTAAGGTTACATGGCTCCTTGCTCACTTGCTCATAGATTTCTGAAATGTGCAAACAAAACAGTCTTGCCAAATCTTAACCGACTTGCATAGTTCTTGGAACACAAAGTAGGAAAATGCACGAGCCCTTTAGAATATGGGAGCCAGCATGTTTGATCTCTTGAATGTTGCCTTAATAACATGGTGCTATCTTGAAAAGTGATGCTGTAAAAATGGATATGCCATATTTATTGGGACTCAGTGAATTCCACAATGACCTCCCCTCCCTCTGCAACAATCAGCCCCAGAATATCAAAGTCAGAATATCTATTCTTTCAGACTTCAGCATTACCACCAACAGAGAATGAACCTTAACTATATTTTAAACTCAGTTACACCAGCTGAGATACAAATACAGCTCTTTGAAACTGCAGCTTAATCAATAGTTACTGAAGATGTGTGAAACAGAAAACCCTTTCGCCTGTGTTGGCTCGGTAGTGCTATCTACATTAACACATGGGGCCTCCTTTTTAGAAAGTATCAAGCACCTCCAGCTGAAAGTGAAGCCTGCTAAAGATATCTTAAATCACTAGGAGTTTGACAGGCTGGGTTATTAAAGTTCACATTTGTCTGTAAAACCAGTTGATATGAAAGCGTCATTACACTGTAGCTCCTGTTTCTGGCTATCCCATTTTTAAGTCACTTCCACTTTAATCCATTTGCTCCATCTTACTTTGTAAAATTAAAATTTATTTTAAACCCCCAACACTTCACTGTTTTATTTGTTTTAATAAACCTTTTAGGTTTCTGCAGGGTCAATAGTTGAAAGTGTAAAAGACAGAGCAATCGACTCCAGACTGCAAGTGTATGTCACCAGGCCGGGCCTGTTCACTTGCATAGCCACTAACAAGCACAGCAAAGCATTTGGCACTGCAAAAGCAGCAGCGACTATCAGCGTGTCAGGTATGTTGGGGGAGGTCAGAAAAAACTTTTAATCAGCATCTTGCAATTCTAGCGTCAGCTTACTTACATCCAGGAAAGGCAGCAGTGGGGGAGGGTCTTGAACAGCTCTACTTGATAATAATTTACGGTGGAATAAATTTGACCACAAGTGCAACCCTCTGCTAGGCTATTTCCTCATATATTATTACACTTCAGAGGCTAGCGCAGCTGTCACTTCCTGCATATGTGCTGTCATTTTGGCCACTGTGCCGCAGCACTCTGTAACTCATCCATGTGGAGGAAGTAACAGTGATGACACAGTATGAATATCACCTAACAGCTAAGTGAAAATAGCTGTAATGTGCTACTAACATCTCCCTGTGTTACACTGGAAAACCTGTGGGGCACCAGCGTGGCACTAAATTCTTGGGTGCCAAAGGTAACCATACCCTCTCCTGGCCTCAGTCTCCAGTGCTGCTGTGGCTCCAGTTAGTGTAGTGCAGAAACTTCCTGGGTAGAGATACTATACCTCTCCTCTAGCTCCTTTGTGCCATCTTACAAGACTCAAAAGGGCTATGCCACAATATTGCATCTAGATTTGTAAGGTGAATCATATAGGAGAACACTGACATATAACTCCCTGTACCCCTGAGCTGGACTTACTGCTTTATTCATCTCTCACTTATTGCCCCAGTGCCTTTGGTAGCCTAGACATGTGGAAGAATTCTTCTAAAGACAATGTATATGCCTTAAGCAGCTTTTTTAACAGAGTTAAATAAGCTTGTTCCAAGAGTAAGCGTTTCCTTTGAAAATTGGCCTTTCTTCAAAAGATTTTCACGAAAAATTGTCAATGTTATTAAGATTTTTGCAAAAAATTTTATGCTTTTATTTCCTTCTCCAGTTATTACTCCTAGCATTGTGCAAACCTGAGAGCATCATGCTCTTTTACTCTTGTGTTTGAATGGTGAAATAATGAAAATGTCAGTTTTTTAACACCACAGTTAACAGAGGGTCAAAGGAAACTCATTTTGCTTCCAGATCAAATGGTCATTGCTTGCAAATTGCAGCTGTCTTCCTGCTTCAGGTCACTGAGCCGCTTGTCCCATCCATCTGGGCATGTTCATTTTACGTTACATTATCAATGTCTGTCATTGGCATAAGCACAAAAGAGCTCACCTCTCAACCATGGAGGGGGCGAGATCATGTGAACAGGCAGTTAGTTACTAAGAAGCAGCTGATATGCTGTAAGTTCTCCCCCTATCTTAGCTCACAGTAGTTTGTCCACGTGCCCAAACCTATATGGAACATGCAGAAATCTCAAAATGTCAGTTGCTAAGAGGAAGCAAGCTTTTTAGGCTGAAAAGGAGAAACAGCCTTTTCCTTAAATACCATTGGTTAGGCCACACTGGATCTAGGTTTCACATTAGGACATTCTGGCCTAATGAGGCTCAGGAATGATGATGCTGAGATTGATTCCTTCCCTATTTGGGGATAGGAAAATGTGAAAATCCTTCCCTATGCAGTAAGAAAAGACATGAAGACCCAGAGTGTCTCACAAGCTGACACATGAATTGATGGCAGGTTCACTGTAAGCTCTGAATAAGGGACAGTATGTAACCAGTTTGGCCAAGGATCCAAGAGTGACCCAGAATCACAGTTTGGACCATGGGTCATGACTTGCTGTGGTGCAAGTGGCCTGTGTTAGTTCATTTGTCACATATAGATGACTTCCTTCTATCAGCTGTACATGTTAGCATGCAGTGGGAAGAGGAGGAGCAAAGATCCCTTTATTTGCTATTTCTGTCCATTAACTCCACTCCCAATATGACTGTTGTAGATACTGGGCGCATCTACATGTGTGCTTTCATGTACATTAGACCATTTTAATTAGCATTAAATTGTCACTAAAACCACTTGCTATTTAGGTATTGCGCATTAAAATAGGCTAATGCACATTAAGCATCACTCAGAAACCATGCTCTTTAGTTAGCACATTAAGACAAATGCACATTTTCTTAGTACCTCATAATGGAGGTATAGGATTTAATGTGCGTTAACTAAAGCATGTGCAGACATGCCCGCTCTCCCCTAATATTGCTGCTGCTCCTGGCAATACTGGTATCCCTTACAATCACGCATAGTGAATAAATCCCGATTTCAACCATTGATTTTGCAGACCTACTTCTCATATCCACTGCTACTGCCACTACTATGTTCCACTTCCACAAAAAATTTCAAAGGCATCCTGTTCCTAATTTGCCTTTCTCCTTCCACAAATCACCTCCAGGCACACCGAGACCTCCCTCCCCTCAAAACAGCAGAGCAAAAAGAGAAATGAGTAGCAATATTTTGCTAAAATTTAGAACATTTTCTAGCAGATGCCTCGTACATTTTGCATTCAAAAGGAACACATACACTGTCACTGACAAGCCTTTCCTTTTTTTTCCCATACCTGGTTCATTGGGGTGACTGGATCCTGTGCAGAATGGAGGTAAGAATGATGTTATATTTTTTCTTGGGATGTTTATTAGATGAGAGAAACTAAAAAAAGAAGAAGAAGAATTGTGAGGATATTATAGAGTCCCCAAACTAATGGAGCAAGTTTGTTGACAGCAAGCATAAATATGTAGGAAGAACAGCTTCTGTAAGGAGTTCTCACATACATAACATGGTGCTCATTACACAGACACTCAGACAGCTAGTGGAAACAGGGCTCTAAGCAGATTAACTTGTTTGTCTGATACAGCAAATGCTGTAACATAAGAGTATTTAAAATATGTTAACTTCGCAAAACAATGAGGGCCAGATTTTGCTCTCCTGGCAACATTATTGACTTCACTGGCTTGAAGGCAAGACACGGAGAACAGTAATGGCCCTATATTCACTAAATTATTAAATATGATGACAAGTACAAAGTTATGTCAATAGATTTAGTTATTCAAAGCAAGATTATTAGTGAGTGAACCAAAAGATGGGTAAAACTAGATGTAACATAGCCCCTTTGTCAGCTTTATACTAAGCCCATTTTATTTTGAGTTTTGAAAAGTTTGCTTTAAAACACACACACAGAGTTGTGCATGTCATGCTTTCAAAGAGGACTGGAAGCAGAACTATGGGATTAGTATGAGAGCCAGTGGCGTACCGTGGGTCTCCAGCACCCAGGGGCCAATGCTTGCATTTACACCTCCCCAGGGATGATCTGAGCAGGGTGTGGGGCCCCGCCTCCCACCCCATGACACTTCTGCAGGGGAATTAGCAACACTGCACACCGGCCGCGGGGGGAGGGGCGGCAGCCAGAATTTCTGGCCGGAACAGCCAAAGAAAGCCACAACGCACTGGGCAGGATGGTGGGCCACACACAAAATGCAGGAGCTGCCTCGGCCTCTCTGGCTGGTGTCCCATCTCCCCCAGGCTGGTGCCTGGGGGCCATGGCCCCCTCCCACCCCCCTGTTGGTACACTACTGGTGAGACCTGGAGCCAAATCTGTCTATACTGAGTTGTGGACCAGGGCCAGGGAGTCTGGATTCTGTGCCTGGTTTTACCACCAGGTTCATCAGGGATCCTGGGCAAGTCCCAAGGGCTAGGTACAGACAGTCAAAAAGCCTGAGGCTGAATCAATTCAGTCTTTGCAGGTTAGTCTAAACTGCACAGATTAAATTGAATCAGAAGTGACATGCATTTACCTTTGATTCAGGATATGCAGCCACATGCCTACAATGAGTGGCTCAGGCCAGAAGCTGGGAGGACACTATAGCACGGGTTCTCTGGCTCTGTGTTCACTTTCTCTTCCTGCTGCCCCTGAGGTCTCTGGGATTTGCAGCCCAGAATCAGAGCAGCAGGATTCTGCAGGATTGCTTGTCAGTTCCTCTTCATGCTTCCAAGTGCCTCTGGGATTTGTGGTCCACAGTTGCAACTGGCAGTAAATTTGAGTGGGGGAAGGGGAGTTTAACTCCCCTCCTTGGCCCCAGGCCCCAGCCAGGGTTTGCCTAGAGAGGGCAGTCCCACCCTGTAGACTGGACTACATCCCAGGCTTGCCTTTCCCGCACTCCTTATCTGCCAGCCCTCACTGCTCCAGCAAGGGAGCAGAGGGGCATGGCAAGTCCTGCTCCCTGGAGCAGACAGCACAGCCCAGGGCTGCAAAGCATACTGGAGGTCTGTGATTTAACTTGAACCAGGAAGGGATCTGGGACAGAAGTTTCATAAACTGGTTTGACCTAAATCAGTTAAGTCTGATACTACATTCAACCAGGTTTATCTTAAACCAGTTTCAGCCATTCTGAAACTGCCCTTTGGGCACTGAACTTCTGTTCTGTTACAGGTTTAAACCAGTTTCTGATTAATTAAATTAGTTTGTGTGCAACTTCTGTCCCTAGCCTGATGTCTTGGTGCTGTCTCACTTTCCCTGAAAGACACAATGGTAATTCCTGCCTGTCTCAGCTATTTTGTCAGGATTGTCTCAGCAAGGCTTGCAAGCTGCAAACAATTGCAAGATGGTATTCATGCATTGACTAACATATGAATGCAAAGAAACTGGGGTTACACTTTAGATTAATCCTTCACAAATTGCTTGTAGATGGAAACTTAATGTTGTAAACATGCCCCTGCTGGGCTTTCACTTCTTAATCAGGGATGAAGCCATCCTGCTACATTCTAAGCCAGTTTTTCAGCCTTCCCAGCTGGTTTTGTTCTCGTGAAGGCAAAAACTACCCAAATAGAAAGCAGCTACAGTCGACACAAACCACAACCAAGTAGCCCCACCTTCCTAACCTCAGGCAGGAGCATTTTCCCATTCACCAGGCTACAGGAAAGCAACTAATGCACCACAAACTCTTTCTTCCTTCATGCTGTCTTTTAATTTTCCCAGGTGGGCCCCACCCTTATCAACGTAATTCTTTCACTTGCTGGCTGGGCCATCCCCTAGGGCAGAAGTTCTCAAACTGTGGTCTGCAGACCACCACTGGTCCGTGAGCTCTATTCAGGTGGTCTGCAGAAAGGTGACCTAGGGCTAAAGCTGACTAACATTATACCCGACTTCCCAGAACTTTGCTCAAAAAAACAGGCACATCAATCACATTAGAAAGGTAAGACTACAGATATAAAAATATGAGTTGTGTGCTTTGATTTGTAGAACAGCAAAAAGTTTATTAAGTGGTCCTCCAAGACCCTCAGCAATTTTCAAGTGGTCCGCGAACAAACAGTTTGAAAACCACTGCCCTAGAGCATAGCTGAGCCCCATTCCCCTCCTGTATCCCCTCCTTCCCTGGTACCCCTGCTACAAGCTGCATATGATAGCTTAAAGTTGGTCAATAGATGGTGTAATGGATGAGTTTTAAGATGTTGTTATGATCAACCAAGAGCCTTCAAAGTCCTATTAATTTAATGTATCATTTATTAAAAATCTATAAATTGTATATTAAATTATTCTACCCTATTCATAAATGTATCCTTAATACGAAGTGTAACTAAAGTGATTAGGGTATATTCATGCCAGTTGAAATGGAAATAAAAAATAAATAGTATGGCTAATCTGAGTTCTCCTGTGTAGTATCAAGAATTAAGAAATCTGGATAAATTTGGTTCTTCCTTTTTAAATTCCTCCATCACATTTTATTGGAACAGGCTCTTTTACGGCCAAACCTAAAATTGGATAAACTATTGATAACTGATCATCTACTCCATTGGCTTGATTATATATCTATCATTTTCCTCCAAAAAACATAAAAATTTAATTCAGTTTATGCATGAGGTCAGCCTATAATCAACACCCCCAGACAGTATTTACTTTTATACTTGAAGTATTTTTGTGTGTGAAATAAAAGTATCAGGTCAGAAGGATTTTCTGTGCAGTTTTGAGTTGAGCATTTGCAGTGCATTCAGCCTTTTGGGGCCTTTCATTGATTGTTTGATTCTCCTGTGGGAGCTTTGTAAGCACCATAATAATTCAGAACTTTATCTGTAGTTATTGCCTCATCTTGAGAGAATAAACTGTTTTTTCCTAAAATTTAAACTGAAAATATAACCAGAACAATGTGGTATTCTGTCCTTGTCATCTTTATACAACTCCTCTCGGCAGAGTTTGGACTGTGGCATCTGTTGTTCATTATATAACAAACATTTTACACATGCAAGTTCCAGCCTGTATCTGCTCACAGACCACTGAATTCAGATTTGCTGTTTGGAATTTATTTCATGCTGTGCAGTTAGTCTCTCTAAGGAACACGTTTGATGGCTAAATCGGTGTTTCCTTAATCTAGTCATAATGGCTAGGGACAGACATTACACAAACTTATTTATGGGATCAGAAACTGGTTTAAGCCCATAACAGAAGTTCAGTGCACATAAACTGGTTTCAAAATCGCTGAAACCAGTTTAAGATAGGTCTGGATGGCTGTAGTACCAGATTTCACTGATTTGGGTTTAACCAGTCTATCAAGCTTCTGTTCCAGATCCCCTCCCAAATCAGGTTAACTCACAGTCCAGCATCCCAGGATGCTTTGCACCCCTCCCCCTTATTCTCCCTGCAAACCCCTGCTTGCAGGGTGGGCAGATTAGGCTTGGCCTGTGCTGTCTGGTCCAGCAGAGCAGGGCTGCCTCTGCCCCTGGGCTGTCACAGAGCTGAGGCAGCAAAGCCGTTGTTCTGCAACTCTGGTTCTGCTTATACCTTGCAGCCCCGCAGGGTGGGAAGGGGAGCAGACTTCTCCTCCTCGGTCCCCTCCCCGATTCCTGGTGTGCAAGGGTTTCCCCACCCTAGGCCTGTAGCAGTCACTGACATACAGGTGGGAAGTAGGGGAGTAGTCCCTCCAACCCCAGGCCAGCCTGGATCTCCATGTCTCAAGGGATTTCCCCCACCCTGGGCAGGGTCCCCTGAGCCCTGCCGCTGGTGCAGAGGGGAATTTCCCTCCTCCCACTTCTTTGCATGGTTTGGCAACAGCTTAACTGCACCCCCACAGCTGCAGAGGAGAGAACAGTCCCTCCAGCCTGGGGTCTACCTGGTGCTGAACCATGGGAGTGGACTTAAGCTGACGCCAAACCATGCTGTGGGGTAGGAGGGAGGAATTCCCCCTCTGGCAGGGCTCAGGGGACCCTGCTTAGGGCAGGGCACCCCCATTAAGGTGCAGGGATCCCCCCACGTGGGCTGATGCCCCAGGCTGGAGGGGCCTTTGGGGGGATAGCAGAGGGGGTGGGAGGCATGTGCTGGGCTGCATTCAGCTGCCCTCAGCAGTGGTGGGCAGGCTGGGAGGCATACTCTAGTGCCCCCCGGCTTCTGGTCTGAGCCACTGCAGGCATCTGGCTACCTTCCAGATTTGAAAGTGAGCATTTATGTGGCTTAGAGAAACATTCTCTATGCGGTTAGAGAAAACTGTGAAGATTGAATCGATTCAGCCTCAGGCTTTTTGACTGTCTGCACTTAGCCAAGATGACCATATATACAGACTCACTTTAGGCCTCTAGACCAGGAGGTCAGACTTATGCAATCCCATACTTGCATTGACCCCTCCGTGCTCTCTGGTGAAGGGTATGCAGAGAGTGTCCCTCTCCTGCCTGCACAAAAACAGCAACACTGAGGACAAAATATAGAAGTGGTCCAAGAAGTTGCTGATCCTACTGTCCTTCTTACTGTCATAAGCATGGCTCCAGAATAGTCTCTAATACCACTGTGTTGATTTAGAAACCTGCCCTCCACTGGATCTTATTCAGAAAAGCAGGAAGTTACAGGCAGTGAGCGCATTTGGCTTACAAGCTGGGTGGAGTAGCTGTAACACAGGCAGGGGTATCTTGGTCATGTCAGTGAGAATGCGTGGAGCGACATGGTAGCAATATTATTATAGAAGCATAGTGCTGGAAGGGACTTCAGGGGTTACCTAGTCCAATTCTTTCCATGGAGACAGGTTTTTCTGTCCTTAAACAATGACTGACAGAGGCCTGGCCAGCCTCATCTTAAAACCTCCATTGAAGGAAATAATATAAATTCCTGAGACAATCTGTACCATTATCTGACAGCTTTGTCATTTAGGATGTTTTACATCATGCCATTACCAGGATTAATTGTTTCCTTTTCTTTCAGCCAATTCCAAAAACAAACAAACAAACAAAAAACCAGCCCTTTGCTATTGACCCCATGGCAGTGCAATTAGAAACAGGAGGCAGCCAGAAAGTATAACTAGATTGCTGGGAGCAGCATCTGAAACTCATAGACATGAGTGTTGGGAAAGGCTTGTTCTGTTGCCTTGCCTATTCCTGCATGTAATACAGCCCCAGTTTTCTCAAGGCATGAAAATAGCAAATTGACAAGGGGTTATTATTTGTAGAGGGCGAAGGAATAAAATGCAAAGCTACAAATAACTCCACTGGCCTTTCCACATAGTTAGCATGTTGTGAACTGAACTCCATGACCTCTGTTAAACTGACTGTACAAGCAGTGAAGACAGCTGCAGCCTGACCTGCTCTCTTTACATTTTGATTATGCTCTGGTTATCGTCAAATCAGGTGTTCCCAGGTGCATTTGCCTGCACCCCTTCTGCTTTGTGACCTCTCTTGGTGGGATGGCTGGCTGAGGTGTGAGTGTAAAGAGAATAGACTTTGGCATGCAGGGACGCTCATGCACCCAAGCTACCCCTGTGGGTCAGTCATGTTACTAGCTAGTATTACAGTTGACCTGTGTATGCACATCCTCTAGCAGGGGTGTGTGGAGGACTTCAATCTCAGGACTACAGAAACAATAACTTGATATGAGGAGGAAGACACGGCCTTTCTGGCGTTATTACTGTAGCAAGCATGGCTGTAGTATAGCCTCTGGCACCATCACATTGATGAGATCTGCCTTTTCTGGGGCACTTACTTGGAGGGGAAGGAACTGATGGGCAGAGCGCATTTCTAGGTTGGTGCACAGCCAGAGTGTCTGTGTCAGAAATCTAATAGCGTTTAAACAAAGTTATTAGAAATAATAAGAATAAGGAACCATACATTGTTATTTTTTCCTATTATACCTATTCTGTGTTAGGACAGCTCCTTCCACTTCTGGCCTCCCCTGAAGTCCAGAAATGCAATTGGAAAATGCAGATAAGCTTTTTCCGCTCCTGGGTAAATATTGGATCAGGACAGCAGTTTCCAATTTCCTTCCTTAGTGCCCCTCCTTCCAGGATCATGACCCCACTTCCAACCCAATCCTGACTGCTCTCATTGAATGTTTCTGCTGCTTGTGACCCTACTTGCTAAGTGCCATTGAACCACATTTAGAGCTATGACCCCTAGTTTGGGAGCTGCTTGTTTAGAATCTATCTTGAGAGTTAGGTTGTGCTTGGGATTGGTTCATATGTCAGGTACCTTTATGGTACAGCTTCCCAACACAGAGGTTTTCCTAACACTGAACTCATGTTACATGCAGAGTGGCTATGTGTTGTCACACTTTGTAACATGTCTGGATGGCACATGATTGTTTCAGCGAGTGTGTTTGTGCTTCCTCTTGTTCAGTATGTATTAGCTTTTCAAATACCATCTCGTTGATGAAGGCATGCCTCTCTTTAGCTATTTGCTTCTGCATTTCAGTTAGAATATGATTGTACACTTACTGTATGTGACTGTTCCCCTTCACCAGCAGACTGTACAAGGGTGATGCAGGCTACTGCAGCACATACAGAGGTGAGGTGTGTAGTGCTATCTTGGTGAAGGATGCTCTTGTTTTCTTCAACTCCTCCTATGCTGACCCAGAGAAGACCCAAGAATTGCTTGTCCACACCGCCTGGACGGAACTGAAAACAGTGAGTTCATTCTGCCACCCAGCCGCTGAGTCTCTGCTGTGTAACTACATCTTCCAGGAGTGCAACCCTTCAGGAGTTGGACTGGCTCCAAAACCTGTGTGCAGGTAAAAACCACTGAGTGCCCATGTGTATTGCATGTGGATGTTCCGACAGAAGGAGGTGATGATGAGAGGTCTTATCCAGACAAGAAGTAGGGATGGATAAGAAGGCTAGGCAAATGGAACTTCTTATGTTTGAAACAGTATATTAGACATAAACACACATGCACACACATGTGAGGTTTTCCTTTGCACCAACTTCACTATTGTTCTTCTTCTGTTTAGGGAGGAGGATGTATCCCTTTCCCCTTTGAACTCAATGAGAGAGCTTGCATCAACTTCAGGGGGAATTAGGATCAGGGCAATGTAGTCTTGGCTCGGGAACACAGGGAATTTACAGGGAGCAATTTAAAGAACCAAAGCCCCTTCAAAATATCCCATTGTTTTTCCCTTTGAAGGGCACAGCTAATTGAGCTAATTAATTAACTGGTTGATGTAATTAATGGGTTGAAGAGGAAGCACACTGAATCAACGTATGCTAAATATCATTAAGGGGCGAACTCATCAAGTTGTTATTCAAGACAGTTTCACTAAGCAAGGACAAAGTGCAGAATTTGGCTAAGCCAATTAAATAATGATAGCTTTTAATTAAGGACACTGCTCCCTTTTAGTATTTCTTTTACAAAAACTTATATTTTTTACAAAAAAAAAATATATATTTCTCTAATAACCTTTAGCAGACTTGAACTATTACTTGTTTCTATTCTGAACATACCATACATGATAGAAATAATAAATATGTTGAACAAATTGATGTGAAACAGAAAGAAACATGCAATGTGGCCCGTTCACTCAGATTAAATTGTACTGTCTGCACCTATCTAAAGCTTATTACTGAGCTTATTATATTTCCAAGTATAGTTAGCACAATGTACTTTCCTAGGATTTCGGTGCCAAGGGACTTGGTCATCACTGACACATACAAGCACTCTGGCTTTAATACATGTTTACTGTGGTATTTATCTTGTAGTTTGTGGAAGTGTTGTCTTGTTGCAAAAAAATGGTATCCAAAATTTCAGGGAGTTTCAATTCTTTCTGACTGACTCTTGACACCCCCAGATAAAAAGCACTGTGGAAATGGTGAGTTGCTATGTTCTGAGAGAAAGCAACCCCTCATCTCATATACCCATCAATTCTATCCTTCCTACTGTACCGCCAGCTGCTGGGACAAGATACTTAGGCAGGAGAAGAACAAAGTATTTTTTTTAAATATTACTGCTGTTGGTAGTAAATGGATGAAGAAGCAAGGGATATTCACTACTTTAAAAGGATCTAAAATGGGCAGACACGTGGGTATCATTGACTCCTTTACTGGGAGCTGATTTGTTTTTCTACTGCTCTGAATGGCCAGTAAGAAATTACTGGTGCATCTATCCTGCTGGTTTTGTATATCTGCCATTTCATTACAAGGTTTCTAATAATAGTCTGAAGTCCTCTGCCTTTGTGTATGATCTCATCAAGCTCACACGTTTTAGTATTAGGTTCTGTAACAATGACATGATCTCATGTGAAAGAGATTCTCTATATCTGCTTACATGATCCCCTAACCATAGTACCAGAGAACCTCAGAAACATTAAAGGATTTATTCTCACATCACCCTGGGGAAGTAGGGACAGGATTAAAGGCACATATTTGTTTACAGGCACAGATCTGATTAACTAGCTTGCTTGTGGATGCTCAGGCTGTTGGCAGGAGTGCCAGATAGTGCATTCATATTTTCCATGTTCCTGGGCAGTATCTTAGCCAAAAGATCATCCTCTCTCTTTAGTTTAGCATGTGTCTGATTTGCAAGGTTGCTGCTGCTGAATACACTGTTAAATTAAAATTAGCAGGAAAAAGATTTTCCTAAAGGCAAAGACAGTGCAAGTGGGTTCTGTGTATTCTGCTGACAAACAGAGACTTGATGGTGCATCAACTGTACCTGCGGAAGAGTAGGGGCCACCACTACTCGTCAAACTGCTTCCATCTCAATTCTAATATCACTTTCTATTTGCAAATCTGCAGGGGCAGAATGCATTGTAAAGGTTTACATTGTGCCTAGCTACTATTAACATTGATTTTCATGTGGCACGTCTACATGAGATGCTATTCTGTATTAGCAAGTACTAAATAAATGTGCAGTAACTGGATTTACTGTACAGTAGCGCCAGCAAATGTCTTTTAGACGATGCTACTGTGCAGTAGCCTAATACTGTGCAGTAGCATATTAGCACTGTCCATGCTGCGACATGCTACTGCACAGTATTTTTTGGCTACTGCACAGTCGGCATCTCATGTAAACATACCCACTGAGTTATATTTAAAAGGATGGCAACATACTTGATAAAAGGCATTAGGCCCCTGCTGGCCAGGACCCTGCGCTCCTGCCGCCCTGCTCTAGGCCTCGTTGGCACTGGCCCCAGGATACCAGCGCAGGCCCCACGCTCCTGCCCGGCTGCCACTGGCCCGCTCACTCCCAGTCCCCCCTGCCCTAGCCCCACGGTACAGGCAGAGACGTGTGCACAGCAGGAGAACCGCTTTCCTCCGCGCCAAGCAGCAGTTTCTGCCCAGCTGCTGCTGCCGCTTAACCCTGACAGGTGAGACCGGAGCCATCATGGGACCCAGGCTGAGCAGTGGCAGCGGGGAACAAACTGCTGCTCGGCATGGGCGAAAAGTGGCCCCTCCCCCTTCTGCTGGCAGTGCCCCTGCTGCAGCCACTCAGAGCCCACATGGGGCTGCCTGTGCCTGCTCTCTATTACCACTGCTGCCCCATGGGGCGGTGGTGATGCGGTGACGACACAGGACAGCCCCGCACAGCCTGCAGGGTAGGCTGCCCCAGGAAGTGCCAGCCACGGGGAGTGGGGGAGCCACTTTTCACCGACGCTGAGCAGCAGTTTGTTCCCTGCTACTACTGCTCAGCTCAGACAGGTGAGCGCAGGCTGTGTGGGGCTGGGGCTGCGTGCTCGTCCCCGCCTGTACCGTGGGGCTGGGGCAGGGAGGACTGGGAGTGAGCGTGCAAGTGGGAGCCAGCGGCAGCTGGGTGGGAGCACAGGGCCCACGCCAGTGTCCTAGGGCCAGCGCCAGCAGGGCCCAGAGCAGGGCGGCAGGAGCGCGGGGTCCCAGCTAGCAGGGGCTCTATGGAGCCAGGCCAGCTCCCCCTTTTCCCTGCTGGCACAGCCCAGCTCCGTAGACCCCTGCGAGCCCATGCCCCACACTCCTATTGCCCCACTCTGGGCCCCTCCGGCCATGGGACATTGGTGCAGGCCCCGTGCTCCCGCACGCTCGCTCGCTTCCACTCCACCCCCCACCCCCCTGACTGCCGCTTTCCCCACTTTTCTGCCTGCCCACCCTTGCTTAGTCATAACTTTCATTAGTGCAGGATAATTTGCACCACTCTACCCCTTTATATAGCCCCACTGATACAAAACAGGTATACACTATCAGTCTAGTAATGCAGCTACACTGATAGCTGGAATCCTAGGGTAGACAAAGTCTTAGTTACAACTTAGTAGCAGATACATTGTAATCCTTCAGTTAACCTGCACTTAAAGTCAGGAGATCCAGATGTGTATCAAGCCGTTTCTATGGAGGCTGACAGCAGTGGTGGCTGAATTGGAGATGGCTGCCACCATCAATCCTGTACCCCTTTTAAATTGTCGCCTGCGGTTGGCTTCCCACTGATCCCTGCCTTAGTTACACTACTGAAGGGAACAAAGATAAGTCATTACTACAGAGCACAAGTAGACATACGTGGTTCAGACAGGCATTTATTGTTTTACACTGCCTTCCTATAAGTTGAGTACTGTATCAGTGGTAGGCTGGCTGCTCTGCACTACATGGCTCCCATACCCACATCCATACTCACCGACACACACACATCCACATATCCCCAGAAACCCCCATACCCACCCACCCACAGCTCCCCACAAACCCCATGCCCAGCAGCCATACCTCCCCAATACCCCTGCACACCCCACGCAATATAGAAGAGTAAGACTGCATTTTGAGTTATTATGCAATCACTTCTACATATACAGCACAAACGCACACAAATCAGAACAAAAATATATGTTTAAATTAAATTAAAATATATTATTATGGGTGCTTGATTTTTAGTATATAATGTGTTTTTTTCCGCCTAAGATGGCAAACCTTCTTCTCCAAAGGAGTACTTCCAGGGGCAAGGGGAGGGACTTCCAGTGGCAAAGGTCAGAGGTTAGGGGCAGGACTTCAGGTCCCAAGATAGCGACCAAGGGGCGGGGCCCCTGTCAAGGGGCGGGGCTATCCATGCCATGAGACAGCTGCTGCTGCAGCCAGCAGAGCTTCCCTGGCCCCATGTGCATCCGGACCACCCGGGTGCTCCCTGCCAGACCCTGAGCTAAGCACTCCAGGAGAGCCTGGAGCTCCCCCTGGCTGCTGCAGGGGGCAGAGCAGGGTAGGAACAGCCCTGTACCTGGGCTGCTCCTGTTGGAAGCTCCCAACGGGGAGCACGTGTAGATATGCTCCCAGGGAAGGCTTACTGTGCAGTATTTTACTGTGCAGTAAGCCCTCAAAGCATTAACAGCATTTGCAGAAGTGCCCAGAATGTGGTGGTTCTGAAGAAACAAGCACCAAGTGGAGACTTGGCTGAGTCCAATAAATCACCTCCACTTTTAACCTCTAAGCCAGTACTTCAATGCAGCGTCCAACAAAGTGAATGGCTGATAATTAACTAAGATGCCTCATCTCCAACCCTTCTACAAAGTTTGAGTTATGACAGTTCTGGTTTTCTTATAAAACAGTGTCTTACCTGCACCCTATTTGTGAAAGATCTGATGGTCAAAAGGGTTGCTCTTAACATTTAAATACATACTTTCAATGAAGAACTTGCAATAACAATTTTTATTTGATTATGTCCTTTGATTATTATGATTTACTTTTTATAGTGAGAAAGCACCTAGAGATCTCAGCCAGAACAGAGTCCCATTGTGCTTGATGCTATCCAAAGGTTTCTATCCTAAACAGATCCTGCTCCAAAAGACTAGACATACTAATGGAGCAGCCAGTAGACAAGGGTGGGAAGATAACAGACATAATACAGTGTCCACAGTTCTTAGCCAGTCAGGTATAGTGACTGCAGCTTGCCTCCTGCCATTATCACATATCATTTCTCTCTTTGCATTATAGAAAGAAGGTGAATTTAGAGGACAGTGAGAGGGAGGTTAAGACGGTGCACAGGTGTGACATTTTGCTATAAGATGATGGCAGTAATTATATAAGAATAACTGGTGGGAACTCATCACATGGAATGATAGGTGATGGGCTTTGAATAGCATCATGCTTCGTTAAAGTGTAGCTTTAAGAGAAGAAGTTATTATAATCCCCACAATATTTCCATTATAATTTATGGGCCAGCTTCTCACCCAGTGTA
>NW_005842262.1:238155-254959 GCF_000455745.1 Alligator sinensis | reverse complement strand
GAAAACAACGGAGATAACTCTACTGCCTGAGGATCTCATTGCATAACTCTTGCATGACCTTGTAAATGAATTATTTGCTATCAGGCCACTGACTGCATATTTTGTTGTTCTTCTTAAAATAATGTAGAGAGCACTGCCTTGCGGTGAAGGATCTCTACTGCTTTAAGGAATGGCTTGCAATGGAGGAAAATTCCCAGAAGGGAATTTATAAGCCTGGACTAATGCTGCTGACTCTTCCTGAATGCAACAGGCTTCCCAGCCTACACCAAGACCCCAAGGCCTGCACTAGGATTCCATACCTTGGTAACTGAGAATTGTGCTGTCAATTTGCCTTCCAGCTGTATGAAATGGGGCTGAGGCTTAGCAACAGTTTGGGGAGGAGGGGGAGGCCTGACCCACCTTCCAGTAGAGTTGGCAAGTAATAAGACCAATGTGTGACCTGATTTATAGGCTAATGATGAGGCACCCTCTTTGCAGAGAAAAGGGACTCCATACAGGATTCTCCCTAGGACTGGAGGGTTCTGGTTTGAAGTGGGAGAATTCATCCTCCTTCCACCCAGTAGTAACTGCAGAGGAAAGCTGATATACCTCAATTCTTCTCCCAAGGATTCCCCTTTTTTGTGGGGAGATCTGTGGTATCAGTGTCTGGAGTGGACTGGGGAATCCGGTATAACTCCCAGGGAGTCAGATTGCCAGGGAGAGGAAGCAACTTAAGACCATGAGACTTCTGTCTGCAGTCTACTGGTTTCCCTGGAGGTATAAAGAGTTTGAATCAGCAATGGATTTGGCCCACAGTGGGTGCATCTACATGCCATTAAGTCAATGTGGTAAACTCTGGTGCAGTTCAGTTCATGTAGGAGAAAACTGCTTCTGAGTGAGGGTTTACATATGAGCCTGGGATGGCAGCACTTTGAGCTGGGGCAGAGCAGCCCCGGGCTGACAAGGGGCCCAGGAAATCAGCCCCAGGCTCTGGCTGGTGGTGCCAGGGCTGGCTAGGGCACAAGGGCTAGGTGGCAGGCAGCCCCTGTGCTTTAGCACCCTCGTGCCCCAGCCAGCCCCTGTCACCATCTACATGTGTGTTTTGATGAAGTAAATTACTCTACTGTAGGATAGTACTGTCCCAGACTTAATTAATTTACTGTTCCCTACGTGTAGACTATACCGCTTTACTGTGGAGCTAATTAGTTAACTGCAGAAAGCGCATGTGTCAATGCACCCAGTGGGCACGTCCAGATGAGCATGGTCATTTGTTTCCCTAAAGACAAGTAGCAGCGGCACACCTTGTGCTACTGCTACTTGTCTCTGAGGAATGCCCATGCCACGTGGGCTTTGGCATGCAGCAGGTTACCGTGGGTGGTGTAAGGGAGGCTGGGGCCAGCAACTGTGCTGAGCCTAGCAGCCTTACCTGGGGTCCTGGGGGCTGCAGCCATGGCAGGAAGCCTGGCCAACAGCTGTAGTGTGGCTCTGGTCATGCAGGCTCCAGTTTTGGGCAGTGCACGCTGCTGCCATGTGTGCTTCCCCGTTTTTTTTTGGTGTAGGTTTTTTTGACCCTGGGATCTCCCAGGGTCAACCCCCTCCCCTGTGCTGCAAGGTAGCAGTGAGGGGAATGCCAGATGGATCTGCGACAACATACACTGCAACTCTGTGCCCATCTGGCCATGGCCAGTATGTTTATTTATTAAATCATGGCATCAGACATCCTCTAAAAAGTGGCAATTGTAGAATATGAAATTTACAAATAAAATCAACACTGGAAGGAAACCACAGGTTCCTAATACCAATCTTTAGAGTTGGAAGGGGCCTTTGAAGGGAAGTGCAGCCTTGCAATATATCCAGCTCTACTTTACCCTGTGTTTAACGTGTCAGGTTCTGTGCAAAAGAGTGATGGCAAAAGCAGTCATCAGTTTATTTGAGCTGAGACTGATGTTAGAAGACCTAGCCCCCTTTCCAAACCCGATCTCAAAAATGGCCTACTTGAAAAGATCAGGTTTATTGTGACAGTATTGTCATTTCAAACACCTGCGGTAGTAGCAGAAAAGCAAATAATCAGCATATTGCTGGGAAAGAACATTTCTTCTTGAGAGGTAGTTAGCCTTGTTAGTCTGAAGTGAGGCAGAAGGCAAGGCAGGGCAGGGTAGCACCACAAAAGACTAATGCATTCAGAAATATGTAAGTTTTTGTAGGCAACAGCCTACTTTGTCAGAAGTTTCTGATGAAGCATCTTCATCATAGCACCCGACAGAGTAGGTTGTTGCCTACAAAGGCTTATGCATTTCAGAACAAGGTAGACTCTAAGGTTCACCCTGCCCTAACTTCTCTCTAATCTGTGAGAGAACTGATAGTAGCTGTGCTAGTGACCAAGCTCTTATTTTAACAAATAGACTATCAGTTGCTTACGTATGTCTTTTTTTTTCAGATTTTAAGAAGGAAAATATAACCAGTAAGTAGATTCCCTTATGATTTACATCTAGATGCCTTGAATTGATAGATGCAATGTTGCCAGCCCTCAAAGCATTTGGGGCCATTCCACCTTTTTGGTACCTAAGTGAATGGAGGCATCTAACTGTGATTCAATTCCACCCTGCCCGAGTGCCTAAAACAACATTAATGCGAATGGTGGGTTGCTCTTTCTCCTTCTTGATGCCTTTTGTAATTTAGTCTTCAGGCTGACCTGATGGTGCGTAACAAAAGCAAACAGTTTTTCAGGGATTCAAGCAAGGTGGAACAAGAATATACATAGGCACTTAATAGGTGGAGGAAGATCTGACCCTTGGTGTTTTAATTTGAGGCCCACCTGGAATCAGCCACTAACCCTCTATTTTTCAGGTTTCATTTGAGAGGGAAAAAAATAAGTTTCTAGCCTTTGGGGAAGTGGAGAATTGTGACTCCCTAAACATTTCAATATCGGGAGGCAAAAACCCAGCACAACAATTTCAGTCCCATGTTTTGAGGAGGCCCTGACTCCTGGTTTGTGAACCTTTGGTGGCTGGCAATGCTGACAATATTTCAGGTTTAAAATATTTGCAGCGTATGTTTTTGTTATGGCCAGGCAATATTTTTGTAGTATGATACTTCTGTGCCTACTCCGGTGCCTCTGATTTCATAAACTGAGCAGACCTTTACTTTGCTGTGGACTAAAATGTGTGTATGCAACCCCTCATTCTGGCACCTGAAGGCTCATTTTTAAAGACAGTGAGTTAAGCTCTGCTGCCACTTAATGTTCTGTAACGCTTGAGAAGTGCTCAGATACTACAGCATGCATGCATTCAATGGAAAAATCAATAGAATAAAAGTAGTCTTTTCTCTATAACTTTTCTTTAAGGGTTTGCTTCTAGTATCAGCTACTCCTCCCCTGCTCCTTGTTACCATAATGCATCCCTTTTATGGTGTGCAGGGAGAACTGGCTTAATTCACTGCAGCTGCCCCGTCCCTGTTACCTGGACAATCCTTGCATTTAAGGAATACATACAGCTGCGGTTATTCCTTTGTGCAAAAGGAAAGAGAGCAATGTATATACACATGTGCATGCCTGTGAGTGTGAGTCACCCCCGCTATACTTCTCTCCAGACAGATTTTTTAAATGCTGTGTCAGGTCAAAAGAAGGGCTGTGTAAACATGCTACCTTTTAGCTTTTTGTCAAGAGTACTCTGCATCACCATCTTATTCAGCTGATCTGTTCTCTGTGTTTATTTAATCTTATCTCATGGCATTAGGTACAAAACTAAGATTTTACTCCTTTTTTATTATGGTACCATTGTCAGGTCCATGGAGTTATTGGGACTTGTTCTCACCAAATGTCCTACTCAGTCTATTCCTTTTGTAATTAAAAGGGTTAATAATATAATAATAATAATAATAATAATAATAATAATAAAGCCAGAAAATACAGTCAGTGTCCCAAAGAGTTTAGCATGGGGTCAATGTACCTAAACCCACTAGATGCTTTTGAAAATTCCCTAAATTCCTTACAGCCAATTCTTTACAATTAGATAAACAAGTCTAGTAAATAATACTTTTTATGTACAAGGTTACATTAAATTGTTAAATTCTAATAGCTTCCCTTCTTTTTTCCTAAATTTTAAAAGGAATGGTTCTTTTTATGTGGTGGAGCAGAGGCGGGCAATTATTTTGGGTAGAGGGCTGCTTATTGAGTTTTGGCAAGCCATCAAGGGCAGTGTGACAGGCAGCCCAGGGCAGATGCATATTCATTTTCTAAAATTTTTAGGAGCCCCATGGGCTGGATAGAATGGCCTGGTGGGCCGCATCTGGCATTTTGCCCACCCCTGTGGTGGAGTTTAACAATATGGACTTGTTACATATATCTGTATATGAAATTTATAGAGAAGTGATTCTTAACCAGGGTGTTGTTGGATCCTTTTAAGGGTGATACGAGACGTCATGCAACATTAGCACTGTTAACTGGGCAAAAACCTACACCTGATTCACAAGAGTAACTGAGAGATTTCAAACAGGAATTATCGGCATCAAAAACATTCTGACCTGTCTTTCTGAGGTCTTTGCAACAGAAGAATTGCTGTTTTTTTCCATTGTCAAAAAATGAGTAAAGCTAAGAACTGGCATTTTCCAAGGGGTGCCTTAAGTCTAACAAGGGGTGTCTTGAGTCTAAAAAAGGTTGAGAACCATGTTACAGAGATACTCTTGGTACTGTTTAAATGAAGGTCAGGGTTGCAATGGAGGGAAGTGAAGGGGATAAATAAGATGAAGTTTTCAGAGTGACTGGAACCTGAATGCATCTCATTTACACTAGTTTAAATCCATCTCCTCCTTTGGAGTTACACTAGATTAACCCTGCTGTAATGAGCTAAGAAGCAGTTCCAAGTGAATGGAAGTCTAGGTAGTCTCTTAAGTGGAAGGCTAAGTTGCTTGGCCATGTTAATGCTCCCAAGGCTTCCCTGCTTCTAATCAGGAGTTATCATCATTACACTGCTGCAGTGCATGGTCTTACTTTCCTTGTTCGAATGCTCTTTGTCCACAGCAAAGTGCTACAAAGGCAATGGGCGGTTCTACCAGGGTCCTGTCAATGTCACAGCCTCTGGTGTTCCTTGTCAGAGGTGGAGTGAGCAGGTAAAGCATCCATTTCTTCAGATCTAAAAGAATGGCTGAATGTATAGCCCAGTTCTCAGACTCAGGCACTCACATCCCACTGAAAGGGAGTTGGACCCATGTTCCCTTAGGATGCTCTAAAAATCCTGGCTTAACTATGTAACAGGCCTAGAGCCTCTTTGAGAGCTGTGGCACACTCAACTCTGCTGTAGGAAGTGTGGGAAAAGATGGCATGTGTGATAGCCAGGCCCGGGCCAGATGCCTGCAAAGCATCTCCCTGCAGCATGACAGCCTGAAAACTCTTTGTATTTATGCCAAGTGCCAGTGACCCCAATGTGGGATGGTATGGCAGCTGCAGATCAGTTGGGAACAAAAGGTCCCTTATTCCTGGGCCTTGTACCCCATAGCAGCAAGCAAAGGGTACAAGAGCCACAGTGCTAGCTGCACGCTGCTGAAGGATTCCCTTATGCTGAGATGACCACTCTGTGCGGCTTCTGCTACACAGAAGAACCATTACAGTAACGCTTTCAATCATTTCATATGGCCTAATAAAGATATAATCATTACCCACCTGAAGACTCATTACCAAGGCACTGAGCAAATTCTGTAGAGACTGAGAAGCAGAAGCGAGGTACTTAAATGGGGTGTCTTCATTCACCAATTAAGTAGGTGTTTTTCATTTACCAATTAAGTAGGTGTTTTACAGTGTTAGCATTTCACATCAATGGCTGCCTTGCTTACATTCGGAAAAAGAGTAATCTAATTTCCTTCTCACCACAAGGCACCCCATTTGCACAGAAGGACCCCTCAGGTTTTCCCAGAGCTCTTCAATGCCGAAAACTATTGCCGTAATCCAGGAGGTGAGAATGAGCGACCCTGGTGTTACACAAAGGATCCCTCTGTAAACTGGGAATACTGCAGTGTTCCTCTTTGTGGAGATGGTAAGGGACTGCGGCTGACAACTTTGGACAGCAGTTCTCCTTGTAGGATTCCCATTAAGCACTGACACATAAAAACCTTCCAGGTCTGTTTTACCCTAATAGTCACCTCAATGTTTGTAGCTATTTGCATTGACTTCAGAGGGAACACAATATAGCCCTTCAAGTTCAGAGTGCTTTACCAAACAACCCAGCCTCACAGAACCCTTGACTAACAGATATTTCTTCACATTACAGATGAGAAGTGGGGGCAGAGAAGCCAAGTGTTTTGCTCTTGCAAATCACAGCACGAACTATGGTCAAGGAGAGAGGAACTTAGAATAGAATATGGCGAAACATTTTGGGTGTAATTTTCATCATTGATGAAAAATACAGATTCAGGTTGAATGAAATATTTCATGAATCCATGTATATTTTGCCAGGTTTATTTCAGTAAAAAAAAAACAACCCTGAAACAATGTTGAAAATCCAAATGCTTTGTTTCTTCATTTTTATAAACAAAATCTTTTTGATCTTCAATTTTGATTTTCTATTTTATACACAAAACCCCCTAAAAAACCCCTCTGAAAATGAAACGTTTGTATCCAACACTGTATCCAACCTCTGGCCATTTTATTTTTGCTACTGGCTGGTTTGCTAAAAAATCCAATTCTTCATATATGTTGGGATTTTAAACTATCACAAGAATACCAAACTGTTCAAAATACACTTTAACAAAGGCTTCTTTTCCCCCCACTTTCACGAAGCAGAGATCAGAAGCACGGGTCTTCATGAACCGAAGCTACCTTGCTTTGGCTGCACTCGAGAAGGAATGAACAAGGCAACCTAACTTAGTTTTCCTTCTAAGTCCTGGTCATTGCATTTACAAATTAGCTGACTTCTGGGATAGCCCTGAGAGAGCTAACTTAATAATTACTTGTATATTCATGGTGGGTTATTTTTTTGAAAGGCATAACCACACTAAGAATTTTTGACATCACAAAATGACCTTGATAACAGGCTAATGTTACAAGCATCTTTTAAAGAAAAGTCCAGTAGCATTTCAGAGGGGTGCACTCACTGTTTTTGTTTTCATTACAGCTTCTTTTACACAAGGAACTAAAAACCCAAGTGCAGAGACTCCAAATCTCCCTCCTCCTCCTTTCTCCCCTACATACTCCATGACTGTCATTATTTCCATCATCTCCAGCTTTGCACTGATAGTGATCTTCGTTATTGTTGCTCTTATTTGCTGCCGGAGAAGAAAACAATGGAAAAACAAAAAGAGGTATGACCTAAGATTTCTTGGTGCAGGCAAGGAAAGAGAGCTATCAATAGTCATAAGTCACGTAGAATTTACTAAAGCAAATTCAGCTTTGAAACAGGAATTGTAGATGTAATTTCAGTGCTCATTAAGTTGTGATACAAGGAAGACATGTAAGTTGTTCTCAAATATTTGTTTTGTAGTCTGAGTGGAAAAGTCATAAGAGTAAACTGATTAAATCTACTTTAGAAGTCCGCATTTTCTTTCGACCAACAGGGTTGCACACACTGTTCAATGTGTTTTATATTAAAAGGTGATCATGCAAAGGGAAATATTAAATTGTAAATGCTTTGGGGCAGAGAGATGTCTGCTAGTACCTGCCATAGAGTTCTCAATCTGACTGAAACATCTGGCTGCTACTTGAAAATGAATATCATATTAATAATAATAAGATTCTACATCAAGCAGATTGAAGATCCTCATATTCTTCCCTGGGACCCGGGGACAAGGAACAGCAGCATTCTGCTTCCCTTATGAGTCTTTTGGAGAATGTCGATGCTTGTCCAGTGTTACAGGTCTCCTACATACTTCTAGTTAAGGAGAATGGTATTTGATTTTAAATTCTCAGCACAGCGAAACAAGGAAATGGTGATTTCAGCTAGAGTACAGCCAAGACAGCCATATGAATTTTGCTACAGCTGAAACTAGTTGGGACTTGATGTAACCCTAAGAGATTGTTTAACAAAGGTACCTGGCCACATATGTAAACAGTTAAGCAAATTCATTGGTTCAGTTCTGAATGGAAAACAAAGTTCTGGTTTGGCAGGCAATTGACAGATTAAAGCAGCATTTCCCAAACCTTGTGTGTTTATGTCCCACTGTAGGCAGTCAGGTACTCTCATGCCTCTTGTACTTCAACTACTGCCCCTGCTTCCCTTGCTGCTGATTCCCCCCACTACTGATACCCCTCACCAGCTGCTGTCACTGGCAAGGGGAGACAATGGTAGCTGAAGTGGGGAGAGGGTGTGACAGAGGCTGAAGTAGGGAGATACTGCTGTGATTCACATGTTCCCACTAGGAAATGTTCAGGTCCACCCTGCCTCCCCTGGGGGGGCACGCATCACAGTTTAGCAAATGCTGAATTAAAGAATCAGTTGTGCAGATCAAGCCTGGCTTTGAAAGTAAGGACCAGGTCTTCTAGGCCATATTTGCCATTCTAAAATTGTAAAACTTTCCTCCTTGGCAAGAACACTATTCAGTAGGTTATTGGACATTGTTAAGGGTTGAATGATCAAAGGGGAAGAAAGGAACAGAAAAAGACGCAAATAAATACGAAAAAAGAATCTTTGAATTAAATTTCTCCTGTTGCCAGGCATTACTCCACAGACTTTTCAGTGAATACACTAGACATTATCTAGACATGAATCCTCATCCACTTAAAACAAATTCCACAGCCTCAACCCTAAGCCTCTGTGGTTAATAGCCAACAGTGTTTATGAATCAGACCAAGGATTTTTCCAGTCTAGATTCCTTCTGTTGTCAAAAACTGAAAGGCGCCTTTTTTGTAAAGGCGTGTCAATGTGCAGGGCACTTTGTTTATTATTCAGGATAATGCTTCCTGGGTATCATTGCTTTTTGTAGGGTTCTCAAAGACGTTTAGGTCTTCTGTCTTCATATTGCTGCTCCACAATACCAATATGGTCCTAAAACCTCTTAAACAGACAAATATTTCTTGCTCACATGGGTCATTCCATTGCTACCTCAACATGACTAATCATAGGAGAAAGAGATCAGCCCCATACGTGAGGATGTACTAGATTGGATTCTGGCCTGGCAAGCTGACAGGCTCAGCCCAGAAATAAGAAGAAAATTGGAAATGGATCAGAAGTAACAATTCAGTGTCATGAGACAACAGTACACAATTAATAAACTAAGGACAGATGGCAAAATGCCCAATAAAGCAGGGTGCTCATAGAGAGGTGCATAGCTCCATGTTAAGGGGTGCTATGCATCAAAGATAGTCCCCAAGTACAGTTTCACCTGAGTGTGCCATGCTGAACATGGACATGCTGGCAGGAGCACAGAGGGCATGGCAAAGACAAGAGGCCCGAATCTGTGCTGAAATTCCCATTCTTGTGGCAAATCATTTCTACCACTGCAGACTAGGACAAGAAGCGATAGGCTGTCTTTTGAAGGATTGCAACTGACTCCACATATGCCAAGAGGCCCTGTGGGGTCTTTTTGTACCACATTTCTCTAGTCATCCAGGGTCAAACATCAAATGAGATGAAAAAATGTTGTCACCTGGCAGAGTAATATCTACATGATTTCACCTAACCATTGATTCCTTGTCCCTCAATTCAGGGAATCAGAGGCACCAGCACTTACAACTCTTCCCTCCGAGCTCTTACTGGACAGACTTCATCCTAATCCTATGTACCAGCGTATGCCACTTCTCCTGAATCCTAAATTGCTCAGCCTGGAATATCCAAGAAACAACATTGAATATGTGAGGGATATTGGAGAAGGAGCATTTGGAAGAGTCTTTCAAGCAAGGTAAAGGTCCTGCTAGTGAGTACTCCCTAGTGCTCACAATTAGATGCCATAACTGTCTGGCCAGAGTACTGAAAACAGGAAACCACTGGCTCATATACTCAACGTGCCATAGAGAAATGCACAATTCAAATAAAAATGAAATATTCATATATGAAAGCATAACAACAGCTCACTTATTTCTATTGTTAATCATTTTTTCATCGTTATTTAGCAAAATAGTCTTGTAAACGTTCCCATTCTCCTCCTGTTTATTAGATAGGGAAGGTCAGGTACTCCCACAAAACCAGTTTAAGGTGGCAGCTCAGTTTATCATGCATTGAGTACAATGATATAACTCTTCCTGTTGTTACTGAGAGTGATTTGTTGTGATGATATTGTATGCTTCAGGATTTTCAGTTTTGGGCCCCACACTTTAAGAAAGATGTGGGCAAATTTGAAAGAGCCCAGGGTAGAGCAGCAAAAATGACAAGACGCCTGGAGAGCATGACTTATGAAGAAAGATTGACTCTGACGGTGGGCAAGCATCGGAGCAGGCTCCCTAGAGAAATTGTAGAATCTCCATCCCTAGAAAATGTCAAGAGCAGGTTGGACAGGCATTCGGCTGGAATGGTTTAGTCTGAGATCATCCTGCCTTGAGTAAGAGGCTGGATTAGGTGCATGGCATAACTAGGGCAGGGCAACTGGGGCAGCTGCCCCAGGTACCAATTTAGGGGGCATGAGGGAAAAAAATGGCCACTGTTACCACCGCACAATCATGCCAGCAGCAATCAGAAGACACACCACTGTCTCACACCACTGCCTGAGTTTGGCAGCTGGCCCAGCCCTACACGTGACCAAATGACCTTATGAGGTCCCTTCCGGCCCTACTTTCCTATGTGATTCCATGAGAAGTGATATGAAGCTTAAATGCTGTCAGTTATTCCATTCTCTTACAGGTTAAGCATGATGGACAGAAAAGAATATTCTGCTGCAACTTGTTAATTATGGTGTTCTGTTCAGCAAAATTGAAGTCTTCCTCTTTCACAGAATGGCTGCAACAGCTGATATTTTTAAGTTTATAGTATGAAAATAGTCTGCACTAAATATGGATAGTTCTACTGTTGACAAGCTTATTAGGAAATGAATGATGGGTAGACTACATTTTTTTCAATGGGGAAATACTTGTGATGGATGCAAGAAATATTTTTAATGAAGAGATGGAGAGGAAGTGTGGGCATGCATTTATTTATATGGGGAGTGTTAAAAATAACAGTTTAAAGGGCATGCAGTGGGAAATCACAGATACTTAGCTTATGATTGATTGTTTGCTGGGGTTATTTGACCCCAGCAGTCTTTCCTGCCCAGGGCAGGGGGGCTGGACCGGATGATCTCACAAGGTCCCTTCCAGCTCTAAACTTCTGTGAATCTGTGAGCTTTGATGGCTAAACTGGATGAGTTAAATTTGAAGTGACAACAAAGCATACTAGGGCAGAGTTTCAGCTATGTTCCAGATGCTGTATGCCATGCTGATGATGCAAAGCTCCCCTAAACCCAGTGTATGTGAATTTTAAAACAAACCCAAAGAGCATGCTGTTGAATATAGCTCATTATTTTATTTCATCCTGGGCAAAATTCACCCCTAGAGAGAGGCAAAACAAGGATTATCCCCCTACTTGAGTGCCACTCAAGCTCTATTTTGAGAGTTTTAAGGAGGACTTAATACTACATAGGCTTTCTTTGTACTAGTCCTCTGAATGGAGGTCAGTATCACCCTTCTCCCCCCCGCAAAAAAAAAAAGGAACACAGCCTTTATAAATCTCTTCAAGCTCCATTTATGCTCTGTTGGTCTCCGGTACACTGGATATGTGTGATGTAGCACTTCGTGCTGGCATATCAGTGCCCTTTTTTAATTACTTTCAATCAAACCCTTCTAGCTATATTTAAAGAAAAAAAAAGGAGAAAGGCAGCACATGTATGAAAAACATCCTATCTAGTGTTTAGACCAGAGGTGCTCAATCCCTGGCCCATGGACCAGATATGGCCTCCAACACCATGTCATCTGGCCCATGGGGTTCCCCATGGGTCCTAGCTCCACTTGCTGGATTGGGCATGCGGGGTGACATGGGGACTAACGCCAGCATATGGGGCCAAGTGGAGGCAGTGTGTGGGGTCTGATCCAGCTCACGAACCAGCCCGGTGCCATTCAAGTGGCCTGCAGGGCCAAATGATTGCACACCACTGATTTAGACAATGGAAAGATCCTCTCCTTTGCCAATGACTGTTTAAATTGGTTTTTTGGGGGAGTTCCAGCCCTCCTGATTTCTGAATGGGTTTTTTGGTATGATCTTCTCACTCCCAGTAGCATGTTAATTTAGCATGCTTCAGAAGCTTTTCATTTGCTAGGCAAATGGAAGAACTTGGCCCTACTGTACAGCCCTGGCAGGTAAAAGATACAATGAATCTTTGGCCTGGCAGTATTGAAGATAACACCTTCATGGATCACTAAAGCTGCCAAAGTTAAATTATTCCCTTCAGCCTTCGAAAACAAACTGCAATGCATTGGCCTATGTGTGTTAAATCGATGTCTCGGACTAAATATAGTAAGCTTCCTATTTCTCCTTGTCTAATATTTCATCCCTGTAAACATACTTCTACGCATGGTGCCAATAATCTCTTTGCCAGTTGGCTTGCCTAGAATTCTGATTCAATGTTTACTTATTCTTGGGTCAAGCAACATGTCAGGACAGGAAGTGACTGGCTATTATTTACTGGCTACTTCTGAAAAGCTGCCATGTTTGCTAAGAACTAACTCACGCTGCAAGAGAATGAGGATGTAACAAGTTACCTTCACATTTGTCTTTATCATGCTCAAGTCTGTCCTGTCTGCATGGCTATGGCCAGGTCAAGGCCTTCTGCTTTCAAGGCTGCCGAGTATTTCCTTGTGCTCACTAACAGTCAGCTAATAGCTCTCAAGATAGGTCTGATTTGTTATGGACCAACATGCAGATTTCTTCTAGAGCTGGAGCTAAATGGTCTGGGCTCAGTCTATCAAAACTTGCTAAATTCTTAGATAAAGACTGTGGTTGGCAACCCTATTTCTCTGGCACAACAGCTCTTTCTACCATAAAGACTCTCTGTCTGTGCAGGAGAGAGAGCTGTCTCAGGGGCTAGTCTGTGCCTGTGGAAACCCATCCAGAAATCAGGATGGCTGGAACTTCTCCAGTGCAAACCTCATCAGCTTCCACTTCAAGTGCAAGGGGTACTTCTTCACTCCGCCTTTCCTAATATAAACAGAGAGCAGCATTCACAAATAAAATATAACAAAAGAAGAACAGCGTAATCCTCTACCAACACCAGTACATCATTGTCCCTTGGGAGAGGGAGGAAGAAATTGAATGAACTGCATGTCATAACCATGTTGCTTATGGCACTCATGAAAGAGTCTCAGATACCATAGCCATTGGATTCAGGGTCTACAACTCTGTATGACTGGTCTGACCTCTGCACTGGTAGACAGCTTAAAACCAAAGCAGTCACAGTTCTTTCCAGAGCTGTGCAGATTCCCTGGAGGGAGAGGAGACATTAATATCTTTTTTTCGTCATGTATACCCTTGTGCACCAACAGCTGACTATTTAATCCAAGCACTGAAGAAAGCATTAAAGAGATATACTGGTGAAAATAGCTGTTGGTATAACCTTGTTCCAGGAGGTAATGGCCAGTTGGGCAGGAGGCCCTCAGTTTTCAGACTTGGAAACTTGAAATCCTTTGTTAACTTCAGAATAAGTAGCCTCCTAGTACTGTCCTACAACTGTCTCTGTTTCAGCCTGGAAAGATCATTCATTGAAATTAAAGAGGTTGATCTCTGTATTTGTACGAAGTGGGCTAATAAAGACACCAATTATGTCCAAACTGTGGCAGTTTTCTGCCATATGAATACTTGTCCATTAAGAGCTGGTCTGAGATCATTGAGACAATTTACACAGAGTAAAAATCCCCTGTGAACAAAGCCCCAAGGATACTGCTTATGTCCCACTTACATTTCACTCTCAGAGATCAGACAACACATGGTTTATTGCTGGCCTTGCAATAAACAAAATGTGAAATCCGTGCCAACCTTTTATTTTTCTACCATATAAGCTCATGTAAGCTACTAATGGGGTGTAATGAACCCCCAATACCAATCAGAAGACATGAGACCCCTTATCTCTTTCATACTTTGGTTATTAATAGAAAGAATGATACAGATCATTTACTCTCAAGCACCAAAATATGTGATATTGGCCAGCACATGAAAAGGGTATTCTCCCTCTTCATAGAGTAGAAGGTTCCATACACTCCCCCCCTCCCATTTTTGCAAATGAATGTTGAATCAGTTTTATTGCTCCTGAGTGCTGGAACTCAATGGGCAATCTTTTCAGCTGTGATATTGCTGCCCTGCGAGATTTCCTTTTAGATGGGCATTATGCCATTCTCTGACATTTGACAATGATCTGACATTTACCATGTCCAAGTACATCTGTTGCAAAGCCATATGTCTGGAGTAGATGACAAGGAAACTGGAAGTTTGCTTTGGAAATTAGAACCTGCCCAATGCTACTGGACAGTAAAATAAGCTGACGTTTAAGTAATGGGTGATCAGTAAATCTAGGAAAGTAACACGAATCCCAAAGAGATGCCACCTTCTATAGGCATTAGCAGGCTACGTCTAGACATAATATTTTCGTGTTGAGCACCTGCCTTCCACGTCTCCCTGGGTATGAAATATTGTGGCTAATAAAATTCATGATATACCTCAACTGTTTACAGAGTAGAAAGTTCCTGAGCTTTGGAAATGACCATCTCAAAACCTCTGGCAAGCTTGGGAGCCAGCATCTTTAATTACAAGTCTTGAGTACAGAATGCCCTGTAAATTTGAAAATGAAAATGTTTATATTACAATAATCTCTAGAGGCTCCAAATAAGAAAGCAGCCTCATTTTTGAAGACACACTAAATACACATACGCAGTGAGTGGCAGCCTGTCCCCATGAAGCTTTAGCTTTAGCTTATCTTCTCTGACAAGATATTGGCTTTCCCTAAGTCTTAAAGAGGTCAGTGGAAGAAGCAGGAAGAGAACCAAGGTATCATGACTTCCCAACTCATGCTGTATTTACCAGTGGGTCTACAACATGGTACAAAATCTGGTCTTGGGTGGACCTGAAACACTGGTGTTCCCTCAAAGACATCCACCTTCTAGAGCTGGTACAGTGTGCAAGAGTCACTGGCTGGGGGACTATAATCTTCTTTGTAAGCACAAACAGGCATACTGAGAGTCACTATGGTGCCATCTATCTTACAGACAATGTAGATATCTCTTACCCAGAGCTGCACAAAATGTTGTGCTTGAATAGCCTGCCTGCTGTAAGATGCAATCCTGGGGCAACTGAAATACTAGTTTGTTTGTTTTTCTGGACCCCAAAAAAGGTGGGAAGAAGCTTTGAAAATGTTTAAATATTCTATTTCAACATTTTTGATACTGAACTTTTTTACTGTTGTTGTCAAAAAGGTTAAAATAGACCTACACATTATATTAAATGGTTCATGGAATGGGATATTTTATTTGGTACCAATTTTTCAGTTCAAGCCTCTGTCCAAAAAATCAGTTATCCACACAGACCCTCACTTATCCTGATTTAGGGCATGGACACATGGACAAGCTATTGTGAAGTAAAGGAAGGTGGTATTTTACAGTGCATCGCCTGCTCTGTAGTAATTATGCATGTGTACATCTTATCCTGTAGCAATGGAATCTGACTTGCAGTAGATTAGGCCTCAATGAAAGAGGGGTACATTATGGCAAGCTTTCATTTACTGCTGGGCAAAAGCATGTACATAGGCAGTTATCACAAAGTAACTAACGTATGGTAAAGCCTTGGCCTCCTTTATCACAGGGTAACTTGTTCACACATCCATATCCTTAGATGAACTCTCCCTAAAGGTGAAATGCAGATATTCTTCTGTTCATGTTCCTTCAGTCCTTGTCCCTTCTTCACACTGTCCAACAACACTGCATTTCAATTCTAATGCACATCAGAGCTTTGAAAAACCTCGCATCCCTGTTTTTATCGGTAACTGAAGATGAAGTTTGGGCATTACTTCTCCCTTGTGCTCATATACTTTCTCTCTCTCCTTAGGGCTCCTGGATTGCTTCCTTATGAGCCATTCACTATGGTGGCAGTGAAAATGCTGAAGGAAGAAGCATCAGCAGACATGCAGGCTGATTTCCAGAGGGAGGCAGCTCTCATGGCAGAATTTGATAACCCAAATATTGTCAAACTTTTAGGTACGAAACCATAATGTGAAGCTTTTGGGTTCTGGTCTTTTAAGGAAACCATTTGCTATCTGCTACACTTCAGAAAATATAATGCATGTAGGGTCACTCTAGGAAACTGAAATTTGCTTTTTCAAGCCCCTTCCATTTTGTCCTAATTGGCACATATTTGAAAAATTAACTTTAATGCAATTTTATTTACAATTAAGGAAATAAAAAATATCTAAATCCTACTGAGGAACTTGCATCACCACTTCACTGCAGAAATGCATTTCTCTGCATGCTTCTGAAAGATGTAGGTTTCTAGTTTTATCTATGGGCACAAATAAACTGGCTAGAGTTGCAGGTACAAAAAACAGGGACAAATCTTGACCACAAACTGTCTCTGTTACTTTTATGCCATGAAGAAATCTACCAACAAACAAGTTTTAGTCTAGAAAGCTTTATCATCTACATATCATAGAGACCATTAATAGGCATCATCACATGAACCTGCTGTGGATAGTTGTGACCTTCATCGTCAAGCAATCAAATGTTTTGGTATGGCAAATACACTTTTTAGCCATTTATAAGAGCAGGAGGAGCTGCGGCTGGTATCCGTTACAATATACTTGTTTTGCTACAGAATCATGCAGACATAATAATCCCATCCATGGGTGAATCCAGGATTTTGTAAAGAGGGGTGTGGGAGCAGCCACCAGCACTGCAGGGGTG
>NW_005842262.1:234704-238124 GCF_000455745.1 Alligator sinensis | reverse complement strand
CCCCTCCCACCTGTCCCTACTCCCAGCAGGTTGGCATATCCTGCATTGGAAGCAGCAGTGGAGTGCCCAATCAGATAAGGATCTCCCCTCCTTGTTCTTGGTCTCCACTCCCTTCCCCTCTGCGCTCAGCAACAAGTCCCCTCTCTTCCCTTCCCTACCTCCACTGCTGTTGTCCCTGGCTGCTTGGAGGCAAGGGACGGAGGGGAGGTTCTCCTGTCTTGCTTCAGCTGGGGTGAATTGGCTGGGGTTGGCAGCAGCAGCAGCGGGCAAGTTTCCTTCCCCCATATCTCCTCCTGGGCTGCCAGGGAATACCTGGTGGGGTGGGAAGGGGTGGACCGAGCAGGGAGAGGGGACCTGCCTACCACTACTGTTGTACCCAGCTGAGCCTCACTGGAGCAAAGCAGGAGGAGTTGTGGCGCCTCACCATCCCAACGGGGACAGCAGCAGCAGTGGGCAGGGGAGAGAGGGAGTGGGAGAGGACAGGACATGCCATGGATGGGGACAGGGGTAGGGGTGGGGAGAGGAGGGAATCCTTACTGCCTTTGGGGATTTAAAAAAAAAAAAAAAAGAGAGGCCCTGACTACTGCTCCCACAGCATTGATTGAAAGGTGTGAGGGGTACATCCATGCCACTGCACCCCCTCTGGATTCACCCATGGTCACATATAACAGCTTGTATTGGTATCCTTTCATAGCCCTACAGTTGTTATATCTACCTGTACCCTTTGCTTATGTCAACAGAATATCAAGGAAGTTTTCTGTAGTGAAAACTGCAGGAATTCTGTAAGCACTCCAGTTTCACAAGAACAAAACAAGCATTTACTGTAGCAAAAGAAAGGAGAAACAGGAAACATGCACTAAACTGGAATCAACTTGTTGTTTGCTGCTAACATGTTGGATAAATTAGGAAAAGCCAAAGATGCAGGAATTAAACTGTTATGTGTTGAGGGGGTGTTGAGAAATGGCCACGCTGTTGAATATGATTTGGCCTATAAACCTTTCACATACACTGCTCCTGCTTGCCAGATCCAGATGTATTACATTGGGAAATTTTGTCTGTTCTTTTTCAAAGAGTCAAGTGTTAGGTCATAGGCAAGAATTTCATATTTCACAATAAGCAAGATAACAGACTGTTCAACGGTAGTCATAATAAGGCAAATTGTGTACAGCCTGAATGCAAATGCTGTATAGTCTGAACAATTCCATTGCTTTTGGTGGGTCATTGTCAAACATTAGAACAAGAGCAACATTCTTGCCTCGATGTTCACCTTTAACACTAGTTTAATATTGCCATGCATTTGGTAAAACCGAGTGAATAATCTGGTTTGGAAATTCGTTAACTGAAGAATCTGCAGTTGCTGCATTTTGCAAAGAAAGAAAGAATTTACATCCTGACTTTCAAAAGAATTCAGGACACCCAATCGCTGCCATTAGGAACAATAGCTGTTTTGGAAATCTCCCTCAGGTTAAATAACTATTCATCTTCATGTTCAAAGCTTAGAAATTGATTGTTTGAACCTCAATGGGGCAAAAATATTATAAAGAGATTTTAGGGGGAAATTAAAGAGAAGTCTTAGTGGAAAACTAGAATGAGAAAATGGGCATTAGAATTAGAAGACAGACACTCACATGGAGAAGTCTCAGCATTAGATTGGGGTACAAACTATCTGTTTATTTAGTGTTTGTACACTGTGTAGTAGAGTGGGGCCCTGACCTATGACTGGGGCTCCTAGACAGTAAAGAATTACAAAAAATAATGCTAATAATGTTAAGGAATATAAGGCACATGCACCTATCTGGTGAATTTAGACTCCAATCCTTTGACAAGTTCTGTGCAGGTGGCCATCTAACACCCCATGTAAGTCACTGAAGCTCTGTGTATATGCAAGGCTCCACCAGCATGGATCCATTTCCAGGATTAGTTCTAGCTTTTTTAACATTTTTGTTTGTGCTCCAAATCTATCTTTTCTGATGACTCCTGCTTTTCCACCATTGATTCCCTGAAGGCATTTTCAAATATCTGTAATTTTCAGTGACCCTCATTTGGGCTCTAGAACAACATTTTCAGTTTTGCTTGCTGTTTTCAAACACACAGGTTTTTTCCTATAATTATGCCTCCTTCCCCTTCTCATTCCTGACTATTGGGTGTGTGTCCAGAAATTATCTTTGTGCACAAATCTGAAGTCATGCTACCTAATGTGTACAAAGTAGCATAGCTTGCATGCAAAACCCTCCAATATTTGTGCTGACACAAAATGGCATTTGAAAAATTGGGTCACAACATTCTGAATAGGCAAAACTGAGAACAAAATGTTAAAGATTGTTCACTGAAAGCACAACCCCTCTGATCAAGTCTGGGAAGCATTTAAGTCAATGGCAAAACTCCCATTAGTACCAATTTAACCAGAATTTGGCACTTAAATAAATATCCACTATCCAAATCTTTTGTTCTGTGGTATCAAAGCAAACCAACCAATCATACAACCTAAGATTTTATTCTCTCCTGTGAGTTCAGTTTTAGAACTTTAGGGGAAGATTTTCAAAGGTACAAAGGAGTCAATAAAAGTCAGTACATTTTGGAGTCTCTTGATAAGTGTGACTTAACACAACCCCCAGGACTTATCTGGTATATTTTCTTGTTTCCAGGGGTGTGTGCTGTTGGGAAACCAATGTGCCTGCTGTTTGAATACATGGCCTATGGGGATCTCAATGAGTACCTGCGTGACCGCTCACCTCGCAACCTCTGCAGCCTGACACCCGGTAACCTTGACACCAGAGTCCGGCTCTCTAATCCACTCGCTTTGTGCTGCACTGATCAACTCTGCATTGCCAAACAGGTGGCAGCTGGCATGGCTTACCTCTCAGAGCGCAAGTTTGTCCACAGGGATTTAGCCACCAGGAATTGTTTGGTGGGAGAGAACATGGTTGTAAAAATTGCTGACTTTGGTCTCTCAAGAAATATGTATTCAGCAGACTATTACAAAGCCAATGAAAATGATGCTATTCCTATACGCTGGATGCCGCCAGAATCCATATTCTACAACCGCTATACAACTGAGTCTGATGTGTGGGCCTATGGTGTGGTCCTATGGGAGATTTTTTCCTATGGCATGCAGCCATACTATGGTATGGCTCACGAGGAGGTGATCTACTACGTGAGAGATGGCAACGTTCTCTCGTGTCCCGACAACTGCCCTTTGGAGCTCTACAACCTCATGCGCCTTTGCTGGAGTAAGCTGCCTTCTGACAGACCCAGTTTTGCCAGCATCCATCGCATTTTGGAGCGTATATATGAGAGGGCAGTGGCTGCTCTTCATGTGTGAACTGCGTACAGCAGTGTAACATTTCACCCCTTTTCCCTGCCCTGTTCTTGGTGATTCAGATCAAGCAACCTTCAGGGTAAACAGTAAAGCTGGGCCTG
>NW_005842262.1:232851-234673 GCF_000455745.1 Alligator sinensis | reverse complement strand
GAATAGCTAACAGAACTGTCCGGGCCTATTGTGATAACTCAGTCACAACTCCCAAGCTGCAGTTGAATTCATGGGGTGTTTTACCTGAGTGAGGACTGCCAAACAGGACTCCAAAGCTTCAATCTGCTAAGCTGAAAAGGGGAAGGCGAAGAGCATGCCTCTGCTAAATAGGATATTTGGGAGTTTTGCTTGCATTATGAGAGGATCGTTTTCTTAAGAACAGAAACAGATTGTTTGTGCATCAAAGGGCAAAATCAAATGTCACCTTCATAAACAGGATTTATCTTCTAAACTAATCTGCGGTTATAAGACTTGGACTCCCTTGGGTTAGAGGGAATCTTGGTTTTGTTACTGCAAATTTGTTTAATAGTTACTATTCATAATTCCTGAGGAACAGCACCAAGGAAAGCAAAACTTTCTGTTGACCCCGGCTTCCCTTTCTTTTCGTCTCTCTTTGCCTTCCTTTTCATTTCTTTTTGCAGTACTTGGCTTTTATTCCATTTTGCCTTCACTGCCTGCGTTCGGATTTTTTTCTTAAATCTCTTTTTTTATTGGTTTCCGCTAAGTTGTCTTTGGTCACATTCATTTCCTTTTAAAAGATATTTCTTGTGCTTTATCCCATTTCTTTCCCCCCATCATATTTCCCTCCTGCCCATTCAGAGAGATAATATCCGTACACTGTTACACCATTAGCCCACCAGTGGCTAATACATGATTCTACAGAAGAAAGTAAATTCCCATAATGCATGTAGGCAAACATTTTCAACCTAAGGTGCCTGAAGTTAGGCTCCTGAATAACTATCTTGATTTACATACATGCTGAAGAACCACAGCACTCAATGAAATCAGTGGGAGTTTGCTCAGTACAGCTGAATAGAAAATGAGGGGCAGATTGACTTTTTGCTTCACAGGTCTGCAAGGATGCATGAGGCAGAGTGAGGGAGGAACTAAACTTCTGCCCATCCATCCCTGACTTATTCTAATCCCTGGATTTCTCCCTTTTATGTATCCTGGGTAAAAAGATATCACATAGGAGTAGAGGCCATGGCCCTATCCATGGGCTGGGGAAGTAGGCCAGGCACACAGGAGGGAGTACATGGACTTCCCTGATTGAATACAGCAGCAGAAGTACTCATCCAGGATGCTGGATTTCCTTGGAGGGACCGTTGCTTCTCCAAGATGGAATTCCTCCTTGTGATTTCTGTAGGGGGGTAGTTCTCTATAGCCCCCAATGCAGAGCTGATCCTTATAAGCACACTCCAGCCCTCAATAAGGAGTTTGGTATTTTGGCCCTTTCAGTTTCACCTCACATATATAATTGATCTGATGAAGAGACCAACAACATCTCAGCAGACCGGCATCACATTGTAAAGGGAAGAATTTTAGACAAATGTCCAGCTTGTTTCATCATTATGTCTCACAAGGGCAATCTGGGTGGTAGCTTAGAGAAGATAATAATTATACTGGAGAGAATGCTGGCTGGGACTTTATCAGTCACCCTGTAATCCAGTTAAGCCCTTATGAAATACTCTGTTTGTTTGAGAATTTGCACCAAAAAAAAAAAAAAAAAAAGCGTTCTCTCCATATCTTTAAAGCCACAGTTCAAAGTCATGATTAGTTTCAACACACACACATTTCTCGTGTGCAGAAGCAGCCCTGAAATACCTTTATACTGTTACAATTTTTGTCAGTGGATGCCAGGTTGCGTAATTCTTGTTAGCCTTTTAATTATAATTTCATTCTGAGTTTCTTGCAACCTCCTGTTGAGGTCAATGAGAGTTCTGCGAGCAGAGAAAAGGCAGGGCTAAGTTATAACCCCGTT
>NW_005842262.1:224229-232841 GCF_000455745.1 Alligator sinensis | reverse complement strand
AACCGCTTCTATTGTCTGATTGAAAACAACAGTGATTATATTTTTCAGGTATTAATAAGAGGGTTTTGGAAGACTTGGCTCAAAAGCTAGAGTGATAACATTGCGTTTTGTGAGAGTCTCACAGCTTTGGCCAAGCATGGTCCCATCTGAAAGCAGTGGCAAAATTAACATTGCCCATATAGCAAGAGCAATTAAACAAAAAAAGCCCTAAATTAAGATTTAGGAGATTTCGGGTTCTCTTGGCCACTAGCCTACTTGGTGACCTCAGGCACAAAAATCAAGCTACTTCCCTGTTTCTTTTGGTATCTTTTATTCTTGCCTCTGTAAAATGAGAATACTGATCTTAACCTCCTTCATTAAACATGTTGCGGGATGAAGGGATCTATATATTACACTACATTAATCCTAATTTAAATTCACAAAATCATATGTCTTCCAGATAGTGGTGAATATCAACTCCTCGTGGGAAGTTCCAGAGCAGGGGTTTCAAGTTAATTCTGTAGTGACAAACAAATTCAGTTCTGGTCCATGGGTCAAGCTCATCTATTCCCCTTAGTCTGCAGTGGTTTGCACAAAAATCAAGGGTAAAAATACAGCAGTTAGACTTATTATCAGTTATTATCACTATTCCTTACTAGATCAACCCTTTATTTTTACAGCCACAAATTCTATGAGAAAATACATTCTCCTTTATGAACTCACATTTATATATTTTCTTTTAGGAAAATAGTCTCCTTTAGCATTATCTCCCCCTCCCCCCCCACCTGCCCATCCTTTTTTCTTTTTTTCTTTCCTATTCCCCAATGTGTTCAGACTTTGTATGTCAGTCAGCAGCTTCTGTCCTACCTCCATTGCAAATGCTTCTATAAGCAAGTGTAATCTAAGACTCTCCCTTCTCCAAAGGTATCAAGAGTGGATTTCTGGAGAGCCTGTGCTATGTATAACTACTCTAAACGGCATTAATACATTTAAAACTTGAGGGATTTAAATTCATTTTCTGTCTCTGAGATTCCCATGTTGACTTCAGCTGATCCCTTTTACTCTTTCACCTCTGTCACCTGATCAAGATGTTCTGAGATACTAATACAGTTTTCTTGATGCTTTCCTGATCTTACTTGTAGCCTTTAGAGTTAAAAATCCTATAATGTCACATGCTGTACCCTTTCCCCACCTCTCATCAGGAGAAAAAAAGATTCCTACAACGTTGGAATGACAGCCCTGTTCATTGCACTTTCCTGGCCAAGTCCTCCTCTCGGTGACAGTGTTTGAGCTTCATAAAGGTCAAAGGGAACGTGTCCAAGGGTGTATGAGAGGAGAACTTGGTTTTCCTTGTCCAGCATTCCAGCCTTTGCAATAGAAGAGTGAACCATAAATGTACTGCAGTTAGTGCCCCTTCGTTTAAATGCTGCATAGAATGGTTTAACCCTCTTGCATGGGGAAAATCAAGCTGTTCATAGTAAAACATCCCGCATGCATTCTTCATGGGTGAAATTCAACCCTGTACAGAAGTACAGGCCCTAGGCATCACCTAAATGATGCCTCCTTTTGAAAGTTTTAAGCAGGGCACAGACCTTGCACCTGTCTCTGCACTTGGGTGAATTTTGCCCTGAGGGTTTCTTCCTGTTGTATATTTTTCCACCTGCTGTACAGAATTTGCCTTCTGTCAGAGGGCTTTCCCTTCATGTGAGAGTTCTGCTCTGTCATTGTATGTTCTCCAATTTACTACAACGTTTTTGTTTTGGATAGACAATAGGGCTCTGCTTAAACCAAACTGAAGATAAAACTGTTTTGCAGTCTCTAATATGGATTGAAGTGTTTTCACAGAAGAGAGCAAAGTATCAGGATAGAATTTTCTAAGGCCCTCTTCCAAAACCCATTTGAGTACAAGGGAGTCTTCAATTGATTTCACTAGGCACTGGATCAAGGCCTAAATCAGTAGGGGTAGTTTTGCATCATCATGTTTGCCAAGAGCATCCCCTTGTCAGGAGTATTCTCTAGAGCACTCATAGTATATATGAAATTTTACTACTAAGGACATATGGTATGAGGTGATTACCTTGACACAACAAGGGGTGCAGAAATCCACTCATTCATATTTTCATAAATCTTTTAAAAGAGATATAATAAAATGTATTTTACATGCTTGGCTTCAATTTCTAATAATTTACTGTCTGCAACAGAAAGTTATCTTGGCCAAAAGGAAGAACCCCATAAATGTACCCTGGTCTAAATCTTATTGGTCACTCCTAAATCAAATACTTTTGCATAGACCATATACCTGTTTTGTTTTGGATTTATGATCTCTTGAATTTATCTCCTATGCATTTTGTGAATGATGATTCTGAAGGAGAGCCCAAGACATGATATACATTGCACAGGAAGTTTTGCACACTAGCACTGCCTCTGTAATGCTTGTGTGTAGTATTTTACACAATAAAAAGGTAGATCTTGAAAAGTCAAGAACAATCCTAAGCAATTAAAAAAATCCCCTTCAATTTTATGATTTGGAAGCTTAGTAAGTTGTCAAAACAGACTCCATTTCACATCTGAATGTCAGTTTTATCACAACTTTAATTTTCATGTTGGTTTTATTATAGTATGCTGCAGCTGAAGGTCAGGGGACCGGCCACTGCTTGTGACCCAGATGCCATTGTGGTCTACTGATCCTCTGCTGCTGACCCTGCACTCCGTGCACTCTTGCAGGGCTCCCATCTCCTGTAGTCTGTGCATACCACATGGCAGATTCCCCTGACCAATAGCCCTGCTGAAGAACAAATATGGCAGCAAAATAGGGCTGGGGCATCAATACTGTGGAGTCTGGCACAAGAATGTGACAGGATGAATGGTGGGCAGAAGGAACCTGTTGGGACATCACTGATGTGAATGGTAGGCAAAAAAGGACCCTGGGGACACCTTCTCTGGGGCACGTGTGCTGCTGATTCCTCCACTAGGACCCAACAGGCTGGATCTAACCTGTGGACTGTAGGCTGTAAGGCTGTTAGGGTGCTCAAGCTGGAACTAGTTAGCAAGGACCAATTGTACTACTGTCTATTAAATATGGTTCTTTTTCTGTATTTTACTGGCAGCAAAAGGGGTATTTCAACTAAGTTTTGTAGGAACAAACCAAGTTTTTTCTGAACAAGTGGAATGGTTTAAAGGACCAGACAAACAAATTGTGCCCTCCCAGACTTATGCTAGCAACAGCCATGCTAGCAAAGTGAGGTATACATCAGAACTGAAGTGCTCCGAGCTAGTCAAGAATGACTGATGACTATCAAGTGCTTACTACTGCAAGGTGAAACAAAGCAAAGATGGGAGGCTACTAAAATAACCAGGGGTTGATTGACCTTTATACTAATGCCACTGTATCCTAGAAAAACAGTGAAAAGGGAGCCTCCTCTACATAAGGAAGAGGGCTTCCTCTTACCCGAGATTCCTAGAAACATCTTGGGTCTGAATACTGATCTCACTTGCTTTAGTGTATATCAGGAGTAAATGTATGGCATAAAGTTAAAGTGAATCTGCTCTGTATAAAATTCAGCTGAACAAATACATTTGCAATAGAGAGTTTATCCAAGACATCTTTGCCTTTTTTTGGCACAGACATCCATATGCAGGCAACTGTTGCTTGCACACATGCATTCTATGCAACTGAATTTTAAAAATCATTCTGCCCTTGAGTAAAACTCTATTTCTTAGATATTATTAATCAGGTAAGACAGGAGGTATGTCTCTTCCTCGGTACTTGACATGACACGCAAACTGTTTGGGCGCAGCAATCTTTCTGGGGCACTTAAAATTAGCTTCTGTGAATGCCATATGGATGCCCTGAGATGTCCCCATTATGAGAATCACAACCCTTTGTGAAGGGCCACAGATGCACAGGATGAACAATCCCTACATTTTAGGATGTAAATTAAACTTTAAAGGTTCATTGACCTTCTATAGAAGGGTGGATTTCACCATCTGTGAAGATTTATGTCAATAAAAACCTGAATGTTCAAGGAAAGTGAGCCCAGCCCAGTTGAATTAACTTTTGAAAATGCAAACTAAGTCACAGAAATATTTTCCTGCTTTGGTTTGACTCCTGTGCCTACCTGCAGCACATGTACCATGAACAAAGAACTGGACTACCTTCTTTCTTGCTTTAAAGGCAAATTCAAGTTCACTATAAAAGAAACTCTAATTCTTGCACCTAAAATCTCTGAAAAAGGAGATGTCTTACATGCTGTCCCTAAGGTGCTACCCTGCCCTACCTTCTGTCTGACTTCAGGATAACACTTCTCTCCATAAACCTAAAGGAATAGTAAGGAATGTTCAAATGACTAAGGGTAGTTAGACCCTCAGCCCTGAACAGCATTTTGAAACATTTGGGTATACTTATTTTTCTACCATTAACTCGATGGTATTAATAGGACCTGAGGTCCTAGGGATGAGTTGACAGATGATGACAGAAGTGTTTGCTTCCTGCCTTCAGTAAAACCAGGCTCATTTCAGGTGTTTATGTGGATTTGGGGGGGGTAAAAAAAAAAAAGAGAGGTACCCAAAGTCTCTGGTTGCTTTTGGAAGATCTGCTATTCTAACCTACCTGAGTTCCCATAGAGCAGAGCTTTCCAAACTTTTCATGTTGGTGACACACTTTTTAGACACGCATCATTTCGCGACACAGTAATTCAGTTCTGGGGGAGGGGCCAAGGGAAGCAGACGCGAGTAAGGGAGCTCCGTGGTGCCCTTCCGCAAAATTTTCTGCATTTCGCGCGACACACCTACACACTGCCGCCGACACACTAATGTGTCGCGGCACACAGTTTGGAAAGCTCTGCCATAGAGCCTTCACCTCTGTGGTACTCAAATACTTTCCAGGCATGCATGAAGGAATCTGACTGCCTATATGTGGCTTGTCCTCCCCATCACTTTCTCAAGGGGAACATTGTCAGTAAGGTCTTGCTCCTGTCCTTTTTAATGGATATTGCTTTTCTGTGTTTATGTAGGAGAAAAAAGACAAAAGGAAGCCTGCCCTGCACCCAGAGTGTAAGGAGCATATCATACGCAGTCTGGCCTGGAGTAAAGCCACTGGGGAAGGGCAGGAGCTAGATCCCAAGTTATCAGATCCAAAGGGGAAATCCAGCAGCAGATTCCAAGTGACAGGCTGGGTCAGGGTTCAGAAGTCAGACACCAAGTTACCAAATCCAAGGGGACTTTCCAAAAACCTACAGTACAAAAAAGAGCAGATCTGAGCCAAGCAGAAGCAGGGGTCAGAAAACAAAGAACACATGGTCACCAAAACAGATTTTCAGGCAGAAGTGTTGGCTGACCTCTAGCCAGCTGGCCGCTTGTAGACTTAAATGGGGATGCTGCTCTCCCCAGCAACCAATCCGGAAGTGCTAACAGTGGCCAGCCAGTTTATCAGGTAGGGTGGGGCTACCAGGCAGAGCCTCAGTTAGGGTTGGCTAACTAGGCAGTTAGCCCTGGCTGGGCTGCCTGTTAAGGCCCCTTTTTGCAGGGCTGTTGGTTGTAGCTGTGTTGGTCTAAGGACATAGGCAGACAAGGTTTTTTGGGTAAATGTATCTTTTATTAGACCAACTAAATAGTATTAAAATTTGTTCTTTGCAAGCTTTTGGGCACAAGCACCCTTCTTTAGGCATTGGGAGACTCAGCAGTTTGGGACTCAAATATCCCAATGCCTGAAGAAGGGGACTTGTGCCCAAAAGCTTGCAAAAACCTTTTTTCCAACTATTTAGCTGGTCTAATAAAAGGTATCACATCTACCCAAAGGACCTTGCCTGTTAAGGCAATGAGGCTTGTGAGGGTCCTCTGCGCTTTGTGCCTTTGAAAAGCTTCATCCTATTCCTTCCAATTATTATTTAAGACTTTTTTCCCCAATGTTATTTACAAATTGGAATCAGGTCTTCAGTCCAGAGGAATTTAGGCTTCTTACTGCTCCATTACACTTGACACCTCAAGTCTGTGAAGTCCAAGGAAAACTGGTTTTCCAGTCACAGACGGTTGGAAATCAGAGGGCTTCAAGGATTCTGAAAGGCCAGTTCCAGGATCCTCCTCTCATTAACATAAAAACCAATGCTTAATTTACAAACATTTCTTACAGTTGCAGAGCTTCTGGCTTTCCTCCAAAATTTCTAACAGCAAAGGGGAATCTTTCACTGGAACTTACTGACAAAAACTTTTAAAGAAAGTTTTTATATACATTCCTGTAGTATTTACTACACAGGGCTTCCCTGAAATGGACTTATTATATAGCAAACACCACCTTTGGTAATAATTGTCTGCAGGATGAGCTAAAACCATAAGGTTTTACCTATGTAATACCTGGACTTTTCCTGTACACAGTGTACTGAGGCTGCTGCCTGGAATAGAGATTGCATTTTATATTAAAGTCCATTTATGTTTCTGATACTTCGCTTCACATTTCCAACCCACATTTAAGACTAAGCTAAGCAAATGTTTTATCAGCAGCTGACAGCCAGAATTTTCTAAGAATTCTGACATCACTAACACCATCGTCATTTCATAATAATAATAATAATCTGAGCAAATATTTGAACACTGTTTGGCTTTCTATAGATTTGGTGCAAATCTAATGAACTTTATAGGTCAATGTTTCTATTTAGTGTCCAGAGTGGCTGCACTCTATACACTGAACCAGCACGAGCAAGCCTGGAAGGATATTTATATGCTTATTTGCTGTCCCCCAGGACTCTTATGTAAATGAGATGTTATAGCTCATGAGTTTGTATAGGCAGGAAAACTTTTATGTAAACAAACAACTTCGAGGAAGAGTGGGACTGTGCTGAAAGGAGATGCACTGAATGAATGAAAGAAGGTCATTCACTCGCTGGAAGGGTGAGCTCATTCAGGGCTAAATTTATCTTCTTATTTAAAGCCATATTAAACTTCACAGGCACTGATACTAGAGAACAGGGAGGCTTTAGTTACAGTGAAGACTGTGAAGCTTCCAACACCTTGCTGAGAATCAAGAGGATGACAGAGGATCTCTGTGCGGGAAGAACAGCAGGGAACTAGAAGTTCTTCACTTGAGGAACGTCATTTCCTGCATGGCTAAAATGCCACACTTACGTCCTCCTCTTAAAGGAGCCAGTGCGCCGATCTACTTACAGTCCTATGGTGCTTAATTTTTATTATTTATATTGATGTATATTGCCCCCAAGCTGCAGACCCACTAGGCTAGACGCTGTACATGCAAAACAAAAAAGCGGTCTCTGCCCCCAAAGGACTAGAGTCTAGGCAGAAGTTTCAACTCAGTTCATAGAGCACTATGGGTCATAAGGCTGGAATTTGGATCTCAGCGCGGTGACCAAGCATATTGTTTAATAAAGTTACAGCTCTCACTGGGTTTGTATGGCTCTTCCTCATTTGGAAATCTCTCCTGGCATGAACCATACAAAATGTTCAGAACAAAAACCTTAAGCAATGCAGAGATGCCTGCTTTTGGGTGTCATTACTTACTCAGCCCAGGTTTATTACAAGGTCTGCAATCCTTTGGACTGAATTTAGGCTTTGTTTCAAGCAAAATTGGGCTGACTTTCAGTTTGGCATCAATAGTATATTGAAGGCAATAGTCTTACACTAGCAAGAGACTAAATTAGATGACCTAACACTGACATCTTCCTGGTGAAAGTCAACAGCAAAGGTCACTAAGGAATCCTTCCTTCTCCTATGATTTTACAAAGTATAACACTTTTTACCAAAAAATATGGTCACAAAGGGGCACTGCTCTGGATGCCACAGTATCTTTTTCTTCCATTTTTTAAAACTGTACCCAGGGGTGCATAACACTTTATGATAAGAGACTGAGAGCCATGGGACTCTTCAGCCTGGAAAAGCGCAGGGTCAGGGGTGATCTGGTGGCCACCTATATGTTTATTAGGGGTGCTCACCAGGATCTGGGGGAACATCTGTTCACCAGAGCGCCCCAAGGGATGACAAGGTCGAACAGTCACAAATTCCTCCATGACTGTTTCAGGCTGGACATAAGGAAGAACTTCTTTACTGTCCAAGCCCCCAAGGTTTGGAATAGACTGCCGCTGGAGGTAGTTCAAGTGCCTACCTAGAATGCCTTCAAGAGACATTTGGATATTTATTTTGCTGGGATCCTATGACCCCAGCTGACTTCCTGCCCCTGGGGCAGGGGGCTGGACTCAATGATCTTCTGAGGTCCCTTCCAGCCCTAGCGTCTATGAATCTATAAGTGTCATTATACCCCGGTTGAGACTCACAACTCCAGAGGTAAATGCACATTTTTTTTAAAATTCTAAAAAACTAAGATGAACATTTACATTCCTAACCTCTGACCCTGTAAAAGTTAAAGGACATATATTCAAGTACAAAGTAGTCCTATTGATTAAATAAATCTGCTTATATGCTTGATGTTAAGTGTGTGTTGCAGTGTTTTGCTGGATCAGGGCATAAGTGTGAAAAAATGTTGCTTTATAAAGATCACAAATACAAACTGGGGAATGGCTGGCTAGGCTGCAGGACTGTAGAGAAGGACCTGGGGCTACAGCAGATGATAAACCGAATATAAGCCAACAACAAAAAGCCACCAGCATACTGGGTGGTATTAGCAGGCATGT
>NW_005842262.1:218630-224198 GCF_000455745.1 Alligator sinensis | reverse complement strand
ACTTACAAATCAAGGGAAGTAATTCTTCCACTATTAAGCATTGGTGAGGCCTCACCTGGAGTACGGTGTCCAGCTGTGGGCCCCACACTTCAAGATGGATGTAGATAGTTTGGAAAGAGTCCAGCATAGAGCAATAAAAATAACTAGAGACTTGGGAGGCAAGATTTATAAGGAAAGCCTGTAAGAGCAAGGATAATTTAGTCTGGAGAAGAGAAGACTGAGGGGTGATTTGATAACTGGGATGGTTTAGTTTGGAATGATTCTGCCAAGGGGCTAGACTAGATGACCTTGTGAGGTCCCTTCCAACCTACGTTTCATGAATGATCCTAAAACATCCATGTAGGAACAAAGGTGAAATACAGTATTTCTCACTGAGCACTTCTTCCATTTGGTCACTGGATGTCGGTTGTTAATCCCTGGGAGAAAGAGGCTGGCTTAAAAAATTGTGTGGATAAATACAAAATTCTCCAGTTCCAAATACTGCAACCATCTATCTAAAGAACTGGCTTTCTATGCTCCCCTGAGCAGGCTTGTTTCTACAGAACATAATTCATCCACAGATGGCTGTTTGGATAGGAAGGCAGCTCCGCTTCCAAGCAAGGAAAGCAGGTAATCCCCAAAGCACTCAGTAGAACCATGACCAAGAATGAACATGCACTCCAACATCTATGCTAAACCCTGACAAGCAATCTCCAATAAACCTGTGATACCCAATGGACAGCAGATGTTCTGCTGGTACCCTGGAGTAACTGCATTTTGGCATATCAAGCTATTATCCATTCCTACCTACTAAATTCTGCATTTTCTGGGAAGAGAGAAGCAGAGTGGTAATTTATGATTAACTCTTCATCTCTTCCTCATATAAAAGGTACATGTGCATAAAAAGTAAAATTACATTAAAAAGTATATTTGCTTTGACCTGATTCCATTGTCATTGAAGCAAAATGGTAAATTCTTCAATTCATGTAGGAGCAGGTGAATCAGTAGGTCAAAACCAAGAGCCTTTGGAAAGACTGTTCTAAATGTTGACTGCAATATTTTTATAACACCAATGTTTAAGAAAGGTTAAGTTTTATTACTAGTGAGATGATGTAGGACACTTGTTTTATTACAACTGAGATGGGGCAGGGCACTTCATTACAACTGAGGTGAGGCAGGACACTTTTGATCAGTTTATAAATTGCTGCATGCTATTACTAAAGTTATATAAGTATGACCTGTGGATGACCTTCCTTGGCAGCTTCCTGACTTGTAATTAGAGATCTCCGAGCTACAAGTTTGTACTGGGATCCAAACAATTTGGCTAACTCCAAATACTCATTTTTGGCAAGACAGAGGGCCAAACACCCTGAAGCAGTCTCTTGGAATGTCTTCCCTTGAGTCACATGCACACTTTCATTGACTGATGAATGGAAGGAATTTTTCCCCCTTTTTTCAGCTATAGTACATTTGTAAGAAGTGCTGGCATCCAGTGAGTGGCTGAAATAACAACAGGTAATGGCAGCCTCTGTAGTTCCCTGTTGCACACAAAACTCATACCCTTTAATCCTCTTTAAAAGCACATATAACATGATCCTAGTGAAAGACATATTGTTTGGAGTCAAAGTCTATGGCACCTTGCTCAACGCTTACATAGAGTGTGCTAGTGGCAAAGAATAATGAGCATTTTTCATGGACTAAATTCTTCATTATGCTTGGGAGAAAGCCTGGGCTAGTAGAAATTCAGAGTTATTACCAACTGACAGTTGTAGAGCTGGCTTTCATGGGGAGCTGGTGGTCTCATTCCTGTCCTAGCAAACACACATCACATGGCACCTCTGTTGGACGTTTCTATGGAGAGGCCAACGACTGAAAAATCACCTTCGTCCTGGACCTACCAGTGACTGTCTGAGTATATGATTAAGGCATGGTGGGAAGGGGAAGCTGTTGGTCCTCACAGTGTGCCTGTTATATGGGCTACAGGCCAGCAGCTTTCATCAGCACTAATTTCATTTTTAAAAAGCTTTTAAAGACTTAACAGGTATTTCCTTGAGTGATGGGAAGCTCTCTTAACAAAAGAGAAAACACACAATGAGAAAAGTGATACAGGGTAAGTCTTATCTCTAGGATGCCTATCTACAGGAGGGTTCCAATTTATTGGAACATGATTAAGATGGTTCCAAAATGAGTAAAAAAAGATGTGTTTTCACATAAATTTACCCCCGGTATTAGGTTACGGTGATTCAGACACGTTGATGGGTTAATGGTTCTGTTAAACTATCCAAATGTGTTTGGCCAAGCACAACTTTATTTAAAAGCCATTTCCCCACCTCTGTTGGTCCCAAGCGAGGCATAAAACATGCACCGTAGCATACTGGGAATTTCACTAGACCTACCACATCCATTTAATTACCTAACATTATTAATGGAAAAAGGGATAGTACTGTGCATGACACACTGGTTAGCTATAATAAACATGGTTGTACATTTATTTTGGATGTGGCAAGTACAAGCTCATGTTTAAGCCCATCTTGGTGGTTTTTATGAAGTGTTGACTATTATTTCTGTGCATGCAACAGGTGTAAATACTTAACTGAGCACTGAAGTAATTGTCTACTCAACTTAACCCAGCTCAAGCACAAAAGGTTAACATTTGACCTGGAGACACTTTGGAGCTGCCCATCAACATCTGAATGGAAATGAAACACCTACAAAGTAAGTGCAGCCTCTTAGAACTGCACATTCAGATTCCCCAGCCCTACTCAGCTTGCTTTAATGAGCTAGACTAGCACAGAAAAAGAACTATGGTATTCATCATTTAAAACTATCCATAACAACAACTAGAAAAGCAGTGTCAGATCTAGCTCTATTCAAGTCAATGGAAAGATTTCTATTGACCTCATTTGGGAGTTGGATGCAGTCCCTAGTGAATTCGTATGCTTGCTAAAGTTATGTAAACACAAAATAAGTACATTTCAGTGATGCCATCTTAGGCTAGACTTGCCTCTCCTGAGGCAAAGCAAAATCCAGCCTGTGTGATGTCTGGATGGGGGACTTCTAAGAAGTCAGCCTGTTGCAAGGAATGTTTTTGGCAATTCAACACATGAAAAACTTCCCTCTATATCTGTAGTGGAATAACTCTCCCATATGGCATCAGGGGATACAGACCTACTGATGGCAACATGTATCAGATGAGATGTAGACCCAACATCACCATTTTGTTGTGGCTGTTGTTTTGTTTTGTTTGTTTTTAAAGGCCCTATGGCACTTTCTAAGATTATAGATTCTGGGCTTGGGTCCTGGCCAAACGTGACCTTGGTTATTTATATGTTGCTTATTTAAATTTCCACCCAGTTGTAGTTATTATTATTATCCTTTATTCCTGATCTTAGCATTGCTATACGTCATTAACCAGTTGTAGCCTTCTATCCAAGGGTGGCACTATTTTTTAAATGGTCAGTTAAGAAAGCTCCCCTTGCAAACCTTCACATTATCTCTGATTCTTACTTTGCTTTACGTTTCTCCATTATTTTGTAAGTAAGCAATTCCTCTGTTCTCACACTTATTGCCTACAATTCTCTCAGTCCTGACAGATGTTGGAGCTTTTTTTATTTTTCTCATTGCAACTTATCCCGAAAGGCCCTGAAAACATAAGCCACCCATTTACTCCAGGGAGTTATAGGGACATTTGCCATCTCCAGGATAAGACCATGTGTGCCTACTTTCTAATTCATATCACAAGCCATTCCCTATAGGCATTAGGAGGGGAATGACTGGGCACTGTAGAACTTTGAGGAAGGAGGAAGTGAAGAGGGAAAAAAATCCCAGTGCAAGCAGTACAAGCAAGATTCACTACAGATTTGTGCATTGGCACCATCTCATCATTCCACAGTGCTGAGCAATGCGTCGTACCATAAACTGAAGATTTAAAAGTTACAAATGAGAGAGTAAAAGAGGTAACCTGTGCATTAAGGAGAACAAATGGAAGAGGAATTCTTCATCTCCCAGATGGAGCTGAGAAATGATGAGGACTGAGATGGGGCGGAAAGGAGAGGGGAGGAGGAGGAAGGAGGTGTTCTTTCCAAAATACTGTAATCTAAGCAGCAGAGGTTGAAGCTGCTGATGGAAGGCGTGAAGATCATGCAAGAACAAAATATGCAGGTGTAGAGAACAGTGGGCTGATTAAGTGATAACAGATTTATTAAAGCCTAGTATCTTGGCAGGAGTGCGGCATTATTCTATTGTTTGCTACATGATGGAGCTTTGTATTGGCAAGACATGGATGCCAAAATATGATGCAAACTCAGATCCAAGGAGTGCACTGTATTGTCACAAGGGAAAAGACAGCAGAGCAAAATGTTTGGGAGGAGAATGAAAGAAGAATACCAGGAAAGCAGAAGTCAGGAGGTGGGATCTCGCTGAACACTGTTTACCAATGTCTTCAGTTCAGTTCTGTCAGCACATTCTGTGTAAGAGATGGGAATTGCCACTCTGCTTAGCTGCCACTGATTTAATCAAGGAAACTGAAAAGACTTAGAGCTTTCCTTTCATGCTTTGTTGCTGGTTCAGTGTGATTTTGGCCAACATGTTTTGTTGTCCAACTGAAGTGTTTGCCAGCTTGGGAAGGCTCAGGCAAACGAAGTATTTGTGGGTTCTCATGAATAGCATTGCATTGTTTTTTCTGGGGAGGGAATTAGCTCAAACATGTGTGATACTGAAACTTGCCGGGATGCAAAATTGTTGGCAAAACAATTTTGGTCAGGAAGTTTGGTCAGTAAAAGACAGAAATTTTGGTCAGTAAAGGACAGAAATATGGCGTTTAGCCTACCTGCTAAAAGCACTGGCCAATCAATCTTGGCATCCTACCTAAAGAAACCATCAGTGCCTTTGGGGAGGACAGCCAAGACCTCAAATAAAGTACCTGGGGAACTGGGCAAATTGGAGAGGGAATGCAATATTTAAAACCAGCCAAAATTCAGGCCCTAAAGCTGGGTTCCTAGACTGATACTTCAAAAGATTTTTATCTCAGTAAATACCCTAACAGTCAGATGGAGTGAAGAGCCCCAGATTAATTTTAAGCAACCAACGTAGGGAAAAAAAAAAAATCTATGAAAGTATCTCACCAGGAGTCGCACAGTGTCAGCAATAAAGCCCAGAATGCAACCAACATATCCTGAGCTTGTCCTGTGACTCAAACAAAGACTATCCTGCTTCCAGTCTAAATACAGAAAAGGTGTCACATCAAGATAAAAGGCTCTGTTTAGCTATGCTTAACATATTTTCAAATCTGATGTTCCTGGTTGGAGATACCGCAGACCTTGTCTCTGCAAAGCAGGGCTTGCTTTCAAAATCTAATTTGGAGCACTCTGTGGTTGGGTCATGTCTGCAGTCATTACTTTTAAGTCTTCACTGGTTTTATAGAAAATAAAAAATTCATTCGAGGGAGTTGGATGCAGGCCTTGTCTGAGGGCACTGACTTTTAAGCCTGTAAGACAGAGCCTTAGAATGAATAAGTCCTGCCTCAAACTTAAATTCAGGCTCATTATTGTAAAAATATTATTTTAAGCCACAGGCTTCCCCACCCCCCCC
>NW_005842262.1:216635-218620 GCF_000455745.1 Alligator sinensis | reverse complement strand
CACAAGCAGCCTTGACATGTATTATTTTAATAAAAACCAGGTAAGAATCTGAGGAAGAAAGACACTATTTTCGCCCTGAGAACCTAATTCCAGCAGTGTAAGTCAAAAGGGTGGGAAAGTGTTTGTAAGTCAAGAAATTCCAAAATGTGAGGAAATGTTGCAGCCCATATGACATCTTTAACCTTATTCCCTCCTCCCCCCCATCAACATTACAGTTGGGCCTAAATCAAACAGCTATCACAACACTCCTCCATACTACAGATGAGACAGTATAGACTAGACTGAACTGGGAGGATCAGAAGAGTAATAGGGACCAAACATGATATGAACAGTATCCGGATGCACAGGTCAGATTAGGATTCAAGAGATAGGACAAATGAAGCCAAACAAGATTAGATTTAAAAGCAAGATGAATCTTTTGGTGAGAAGGCTGCTATTAGTATATGAAGTAAACAGAGATCACAGCATATTTCTATTACTGGCACTCTTGCCATGGCTCTCCTATCTTTTCCAGTGGTCTTTAACAACTGCTTGTTCCATCTAGTTTTAAACCAGCCCCAATGCTGCAATAAACAGCATACACAGCAAGACCTCTGCATCCATATCTAGCTCCCATCAAATCACTGGGAGGGTCACGGGGCCATCTGTAGGGTGTTCCTTGAAGGAGAGGTGCCCTGGATGTCAACTTTTCTGGACGGAGACTGTCTTAATATGAGTTTGTGCAGCATTTGGCACAATTGGGTTCTGACCCTTTTGAGGCCCTGGGCATAAGAGAATAAGGCAAACAACTGTAATAATAGATTAAACATCTCCTAGTATTTTATCCATTAGATAGTTGCTTTGAACAGTAACTGCAAGTCTTTAAAGTACTGGTTCACATTCAAAATGCCTTAATTAGCATCTTTTCCACATTTTTGGTCAATCTAGAAATATACTTAAATCCCACTCCTCCTGCCAGCTGTTTTGACTGTCAACCAGCGGTTATATTCAAAAGTGAACAGGAAAAGCTTTCTTAACAAACTGCTGTAAGTGACAGAAACTTTAGAGGCTGGAGGGCTCAAAAGGTAGTCTACGAACCAAGGGGCACTTTGCCAGCAGACAGTGGAAAAACTGAGTTCTGCTTAATCTAATATACTGTACTCTAAGCTATTGTATACATGATAGGGAAGCCAGCCATGCAGAAATGTGCCATTTAAACTATTTCAAAATGCTGAAATCAGGACTTTGCTTAAGCAATTCCTTTTAAGAGTATGAGTCTCTGTGGAACACTAAGTTAAAACTGAATTGATAGATAAATTGCCTTTTATGAAAATAAACTGATGGGTAAAACGTTTTTGGAGCACATCTACCTTGTAGAACAATTGTGCTAGGAAGAGCCAGAAAAACCATGGCATGGCATGGCTAATCCACAGGTATTATACCCTGAAGTGGATTAAATATAACAGCCTTAAAGTGGTGACAGGTTGTCACAGATGTCCTTATTAATGTATTCATAGAATCATAGAAAGTTAGCGTTGGAAGGGACCTCAGGAGGCCTTCTAGTCCAACCACTGCTCAAAGCAGGACCATCCCCAACTAGATCATCCCAGCAAAGGCTTCATATAGCCAGGTCTTAGAAACCTGCAAGGATGGAGATTCCACAACCTCTCTGGTTAACCTCTTCCAGTAATTTACTACCCACTTAGCAAGAATGTTTTCTCCTTACTGAACCTCGTAAGATTAATTTTGGTCCAATCCTCCAATTTGTTGAGGTCTCTCTGAAACCTGTGCTAAAGTGATTATAACATGTGTTCTGAGTGCAGAACTATTGTTCTGGGCTTCACCAAGGTGCTCCCTAGTAAGGTCCTTGGATGATGTTGACATGCCTTTAGTGTCATTTCAGCAACGCCAAATGAGTTGCGTATAAAAAGAACTTTCAACCATGAAGTCATATAATCACTCTATCTAGCGTGAAACCCATGAGTGAGTGGTGCCTCCTGGGTCGG
>NW_005842262.1:170952-216604 GCF_000455745.1 Alligator sinensis | reverse complement strand
GAACCCGAGGGGGGGGGGGGCGCCCGGGGGGGGGGGGGGGGGGGGGCATGTGCCCCCCCAGTGGCCAGTCAGAGACACACAGTGACCGGGGAGGAGTCCCCTCACAGCCAATCTTGTTGACTGGGGGTGGGGGGGAGGTATCCCCCAGTCAATCACACCGACCCAGAAGCGCAGCACCTGGAAGTGCCAGCAGCACTCCCAGAAGTGCCATCAGTGCTTTTCCTAGCACCCCCACTGCCCGGTTGGTGCTCGCAGGGGGGCACCGATGCTCCCGCCTGCCACCCCTGCCCATCGCCTAAGCAGGGAGCGCTGGCTGTCAGGGAGTGCACCAGCACTTTTAGGTGCTACCAAGTTCTACCAAGTTTGATTTAAGAGGATGATACATGATGTAGGCTTTCTATAGGGCATATGTAGTTAAATTCTTGCCATTCCTAACTCACTGATGTTCAGTAATGAACAAGATCCATGTCAGGTTGCATGCAGCCAAATATAAACTGGCAAACTTATTCAACATACTGACACCTGACATCAGGAGACAAGTACCTGCAGAGAAAATGCAAGAAAACACACTGAAAAATCCAGAGCTTAGTCTGTTTAGACCAGAGCTTTCCAAACTTTTCATGTTGGTGACACACTTTTTAGACATGCATCATTTCGCGACACAGTAATTCAGTTCCAGGGGAGCAGCCAAGGGAAGCAGACGCGAGTAAGGGAGCTCCGCGGTGCCCTTCCGCAAAATTTTCTGCATTTCGCGCGACACACCTACACACTGCCGCCGACACACTAATGTGTCGTGGCACACAGTTTGGAAAGCTCTGGTTTAGACAGACATAGAATGCTACAATTTTGTTGACTATGACTGCCTCTATAAACTGCCACCATTCCTCTAAACCAGAGGCTCCTAACCACCAGCCACAGTCCAGTACCAGGCCACGAAGGGTAGGCTGCTGGGTCGTGCCTGTCGAGCTCCCTACCTACCCTCGAAAGCGGGCTCCCTCTCTGTCCACCTGGGCAAGTGGCTTCTGCCACTGGCAGTTACGTGCAGTTAAAACTGGGAGGTGGGGCAGCTCCAAGAGGGAGATAGCCAGCTTTGTGCACCCTGTCCCGCTCCCACCACCATGGCCGGACCCAGTGAGGCGCTGCTTGTGCAATGGGTAGAGTGCCCATGCCGGGCTGGGCAGGACTCCCCAGCCCTACCCACACCTGAGAGCAGGGGAATGCACGCAGAAAAATGCCCGGGGCAGGGGGTGTGGAGGCAACTCTGCTGCTTGCTCCTAGGGAAGGCAGTGGAGCCCCTTCTTACTGGACAGCTCCAGCTGGGTCCCCCCGGGCCACTACCTGCACAGCCCCCTCCCTTGCAGGGTCCCCTGGTGCAGTGCCGGTGGCTGCAGTGCCTCAACCCAATTTAATCCTTGCAACCCCCCCACATAAAAATTAAGTCTAAATATGTAAATTAGATTGAAATATGTAAATTCTATTGTTTCCTTACCCGGTCTGCCAAAATTTGAGTGAGTTTGCCAGTCCGCAGTATAAAAAAAGTTGGGAACCACTGCTATAAATGACTCATTCCTCATCTCAGCACCTCATGAGAGACTACCTGCTTCCTAGGCCCCACAGCCATCATGGACCAAGATGAGCCATTCTAGATATGGTGCAGGGAGATGCGCTAAGAATGACTACTCCAAGGGATTTCAAGCCAGTTCAGAGGACAGAAGACACAAAATGGAAAGTTGTTCTTTGCATCCAAGAAGCATTTACCGGACTTTACATTAGTGATTTGGATGCAGTCAAGTAGCTAAAGAAATAATGAACAACTGAGGGCCTTGTTACACATTGCACTTTGAGCTGCACAAATGTTTATCGGTGTAAGTGGTAGGTCGAATTTGGAGCAGTCACACCTAAAAGCTAAAAACCTCCAACTGTCCTGCACCTGCAGAGTTGAGAGTTGCCAGCAGGGGCCTGACTAGGAGCTACAGCTGTGTGTTGCTAGTTTAGGGCTGGTAAGCCAGGAAAAGCTTCTACCCCTGCTCTAGGTAGGGGTGTGTGGGAGATGGATTGTGTGGGGAACATGGGAATATGAAGTTGGGAGAAGGAGAGTTAATGTAATGGGGATGGGTAATAAAATGGGAGGTGGAAAGGAAATGGGAGTGGGGGAAAGGTGATGAAATGAAGGAAGTTAGTAATATGAATATAAATGAGGGTAAAATAAAAATAAATTAAGAAAAGGAATGTGAAAAGAAATAAAGAGGAAGAACTAAAGATCTCATGTTTTTAATAAACTGGGTATGGACTTGGGGTATGGGAAGTGCTGATCATGTTTCCTGGGAGGGCTGGGAGGTGGGAGCAGAGAGGGACAGCACTTTTGGGGAAACTATTGCTCCTGCCCTGGGAAGGAAGCCCCACCTTATGGGGACCTGATCCAGCCCCCTACCTTGTTTCCCAACCTCCAGAATTGTACCCTGGCAATAGAGTGAGGGGGATGGAAAATTTGTCCACACAAAACAGGAGGTTGGGGGAGGGGACACTGCATCCTGGGATGCTGGAGGACTGCAACTTGGGCAGCTATTCTGTAGGGAGTGGCCACATATTAATGGAACATGAGCTGGGTAACACAGATCAGAGATACACCTAATCTCAAGCTCCCATCAAATCATTGGGAGGGTCAAGGGGCCATCCGTAGGGTGTTTCTTGAAGGAGAGGTGCCCTGGATGTCAACTTTTCTGGACAGAACTGTCTTAATATATATATGAAAGTAAAGTTTCATAATATATATAAATCTATATCTATAGATATAGATATATATTATAACTTTACTTTCATATATGTGTGTGTGTGATATATCTATATCTATATATATATATAGATATATATATATATAGCTAGATAGATAGATAGATAGATAGATATATGAAAGTAAAGTTTCAGGGCCTTGTAGTTTAAGCACACTAGTCTTAGTGCTTAAAAACTAGTGTTAGGCACACTTTAGGCACTCTAGGCCAGGTTTCTGTCTGATCTGTGTTACCCAGCTCATGTTCCATTAATATGTGGCCTAGCATATGGACTGGCATGCTACTGTATTGTGTTTTCATTTGATAAAATATATATAGCATTCAGAAAAGCATTATGAATTTGCATTTGCAGCAGTAAGACCCATTGAAAATGACCAAATGTCATGTTTTAAGGGGGCAAGCAAAACCCAATAAAAATCTGCATAGCAAGGAAGACTAAGTAAATTGGCCAATTTTTGTTTTCAATGATACTAAAAATGAATGAACAAATCTTTTGGAATTATGTGACAATTGCTTTTCTGATGCTTTAAAAAAATGAGGCGAACAAACCAAAAATATTTAACAAGGAAACAAAAGATATTGACATTTTAGTAGTCATTGAAATACTATTTTTTATCTTCCTGGGATATAAGAAACCACCATTTTTTGTTTGACTTCTACTGCAAACAGGTTACCAAAGTGTAATAGAAAGATTATCTTGCATTTCCTTATGAGCACATGTTCTTTTCAGACTTAGACTCTTTGGAAGATAAGAGTAGACGTAAGAAAGTAATTCCAAAGAAGCACAAGAAAAAGAATTAGAGAGTCTGCAGGAGCAAAATCTATAAACAAGATACGTACTTTACTAAAGGGACATTCGCTAATCTGATAGCACATTTGACATCACAGAAAGAAGTAAGGGGATCAATGTATCGAAGCCGTCCAAGATTATGACAGGTTGAAAATGTAAACCATGCTTGTCTCTATTTCAGAGTTCCCTTCCGTACCAGGACAGTTCTATTAACGGTATTGTAATACAAACTGAACAAAGGTAGCACCCTCCAGATGAAATCCTAGCTTTACTGAAGTTAATGGGAGGTTTGTGACTTACTTCAGCAAGACTACACGTTCATCGTTTGCATTTTCTCAGGCTACATGTTTTTTGCTTTTCATACCTACTTTCCACAATCACCCAAAATCAAGCTAAATGGTTTCCAGCTAAATTTTCTCCTCCAATTAAATAACTTCTGTAGTGCATAGGACTATAATCCATTCCTTTAAATAATATCCATTAGTCCCTAAAGGCCACGTGACCTGTCTTCCATTTAAACAATGTGAGCCATCTTGCATTGTTTATTATGTCTTATGTTCCAGAAAGAAATGAACAGCAATACATGTACCTAGCTAGGTCTTAAATCTTATGCATGTTTAGTAAATACAGTTATTTGGACCCTGTTGTGCTCCTGGGTTAATTTCATATTGTGGCTGTGGTGCAGCAAGCACACTCAGTGACTCCAGTTCACTAACGTAACCTTACCATATGAACTACTATCCTGATCACTTCCCCCCAATGACAACAAACAATTAGTCACCATTAAATGTTTTCCATTTGTTATTCCATCCAGGAAGAGCACACACCAACTGCTGAAACTTCCTTAGCCTGACGAAGGGTTTTTGAACCCAAAAGCTTGCTTAATAACTATTCTCCAACTATTTGGGTTTGTCTAATAAAAGATATCAAATTCACCCAAGGAACCTTGTCTTCCATTTGTTAACGCTTACCACTGTGAAGTTCTTCCTGGGTATTAGTTTCTCTGGAGATATTATGAAGAAAAAGATATTTCAGCCCAAACACTGGTTCCTGTATTGAACAGGAATGCACATTCTTGGCTGCAAATGATATACATAGGTCAAAAAATTGAAATGCAGGAAATTCTTTGTTACACTCTCATTTCTCTGGTCAGCGATGGGATTAAAGAATGTAACTCAATAGCCATTTTAAAGAACTCCCATAGTATATGTGCTCTTCAACACAAACAAACATATTAGATCTATTATTAATGTGATTGAAGCCTAATTCAAAACAGTTCATACAGTTTTATGCCTAATTTATATATGCAGCTATTGTGTCTGTGCAGTTTGGCCATTTCCTGTAGGTTAATGACCAGCTAAAGCAACTGCCCATGCAAATGCCCAGTTAGATGTTGGCATGCATAAACTGTACATGCTAAGTGTAGCCTGCATGGTAGGCATGTGTTTTGGTGCTCCCTCTGTGTTCAGTATACAGAGGATATAGGTTTCAACCTATTGCTACAGAGCTTTATCATCTCAAGTTTCTAGTGTGGCAGAAAGCAGGGCAGTGTGGCACCTAACCAGTTCAGAGATGCATAAAGGGCACCTACAGATATGCAGTGAGGCTCCTCTGAGGCACTATAATCACAATTATAATTGTGAGTGTGGCAATTACTATGCTCTACTGGACTCCAGCATCATGTGTATCAGCATCCCTATGATGAAAAATGGCAGTGGGGAAGCTTTAATTAAAGCTCATTGAATCAGCTTCAGTTAAAGTACCATTTTTCAGCATGGGGTTGCTGATACATGTGATGCACCGGGCTCTGTAATTAGAGTGGCTGTCAGAGCTGCTCTAATTAAAGAACATCCCTCCCTGCAACATACACACTCCCGAAGCATGTCTATAAACACCCACGCTTTGACAACCTACTTCGAGAGATGCTGCGAATTGACTAGCAGAAAACAGGGGTTCTAAATAGAAAGGAATTTAAATACAAATAATAGGAGAAGGGAGTACTGCTGAGAAAGGCAAAAGTGGGTTGGACAGATCAGTAGGGATAAGCAAGGCAGTTAAACCCAGTGAGGGACATGAAGGTTATAAAGGCTAGTACAGGTAATGGGCTAAGAATCCATAGTCTCGGCTGAGATCATACTTGACATAATCTTTCTGTCTCTCTGAACCAGCTAGTATATAAGGTGCTACCCTGCCTTGCCTTCTGCCTGACTGCAGACTAACATCTCTAGCTACCTCTCTTCACTCATATTTCTAGCTTAGGACATTTCTTGTTTGATTCCTCGCATTTCAGCCAAGAAGCAGTCATCACAAATGAGATCTCAAATGAGGTCATGATTCAATACTCATTCAGCTTCAGACATTAAGGATAAGCTTCCTTTGAACAGCAAAAGCATCAGTGGCTGTGTCACAAATCCTCCCTTGCTGCCCTATCAAGAAATCTGTGTCTTTTTACCCATGCTTTTAGTTCTGTACTTCCCCAGAGCAGCTCCTTATGTGCTGGCCAAGAAGTGGTCATCGCAGGTGCATGCGCAATTCTTGCAGATGTGTGCATACAATTAATTGTTCCCTAGATAGTTACTGGAGAAGAAGAGAGAACACTTTTTGTCTTTATCGGCAAAAGTGTACCCACAAGAATCAGATAAGAACATGGAATTTAAAATGATCTAAGATCTGCAAGACAATTTTTTTCCTTTTTAACATCAGTCTCAGCCTCATTCTAATAATCAGATGCTCTTAAACAACACTAATGGGATGGGGAAATGTTGACAGAGTTGTGAAGGAATTTTTTAATGTTTTAGTTAGCTGAATGCAAAACAGGGCCCAATCCCTAGCAGGAGACACTGGGGATCTCAGATGTATCAGCTTGTACTGAGCCAGAACAAATGCCAAGGAAGTGCAATAAGTCAACAACCACCCTGTTACAACAAACAAACAAACAAACAAACAAACAAACAAAAAACCCATTCCCCATAGTTTACCCCCTTTTATTGTTTTACTGCTTTGGTGTCCAGACTCTAAATTAAGTCCTATGCTTTTATAAGTAATCAAAGGTCAAGGAGATCCTTCAAAAGCACCTGGCATCTTGTGACTTCTGCATAGCCTCTTGGACCACACACAATCTCCTTTATTGCATGGGATGGGCACACTTCCAAACAGAGCAGAAAACAACTTGAACAACAATGGTAACTGCAAACTTAAAATAGTTTTTCTTTTGATACCAGTCTCAATAGGAATATGATGTACCTAAAAGTGCAGGGACAAACTGCCACATACCAGTGTTATGGGAGTTGCCTTTGCTGCCCTCACCTTGCTATGATTACAGCCAAATTGTAGGATCTGTGCTAGAGGGGAAAAGAGTCTCTCTTAGCCAATGACTGCTTTTGTGTACAAACGACAGTTCCCTATTCTGCAGTCTCCCCCTGCACATAGTATTTCTATGCTCCAAGCAGAACTCCTCAGGTACCCCACCTGGGAGCAATCTTTCACTGCCCCCTCTGGCCCTGGATCCCCAGTTCAGAGGGACAAGCCACTCCATTTGCCCCCTGGCCCTCAGCCTTCTCTAGCTGCAAAGGCTGTATCCAGATAAGCACAGCCGTGTGGTATGTGGCACTGCAGACATGTCTGCAGTGCCACATACTGCATGTTCAGCTGTTCTCCATGCTGCAAGGAAGCAGGGGTCAAAAAAACCCATGGGGGGAAAAAAAGAAAAGCAGAGCAGCACATGCAGGGGCAGCATATGCTGCTCAAAACTGGAGCCTGGCCAGCCAGAGCCACACTGCACTTGCCGGCCAGAATCCGGGTGCCAGGATTGTCACTGCTGCAGCCCCAGGACCCCAGGCAAGGTTGCTGGGGCCAACCCAGTGCTGGCTCCGGCCTCCCCTACGCCACCCGGGATAATCTGCCGCATGCCAGAGTGCGCGTGGCACGGGCATTCCCTGGGGACAACTAGTGGCAACAGAAGATTTGCCACTGCTAGTAATTCCCTGGGAAACAAACGTTCATGCTCATCTGGACGCAGCCAAAGAAGCTAGCAGACAAGCATAAGCAGTGCGCAAGCAAGAGCTAATTCTGCAAGTGACCACCTGGAGACCAGCAATGGAGGAAAGCACTTTCATACAGCATCAGTCAGTGTTTTGGAGTCAGTGTTTTTGGTAGTTTTTTTTAAGGGGAGGCAGGGGAGGATGGACAGAAACATCCATGCAAGATCTTTGTGAGAACATGCATACACCAAGATAGAAAAGCAGCACCTGTGTTGAGCTAGCTCACTACATTCTCTCCAAACCATTACAGAACAGGCTGCTCTTATGTAAAGATGCTGATATGTGTACATGTATCTCAACAAATCCATGGCAACATATACCATAGTAACTATTTAGGCACTGTTAATGCACAACTACAGGGCAAGATGTGACCTGTGTTCCAAGGATTGCATAATCTAAACAGACAGACAAAGCAAATCAAAAACACATTGTACTTAGTAATACAGGATATTTCCATCTTCTGATTTTAAGAGTTATTTCTGTGACGGGTGCCCAACAGCTTTTTATTTAGCTGGGTTATAACACTGCCACTCTGCTGCTTTCAGTCCCTGTGGCCAGATGTACTAAGGTGGGCTGAAAATATTTGCAGTGTGGACTCTAAATTTGATACCAGGGAACACCGGTATTAAAAAAATGTGCGCCAGGGAAAAAGCAGCATGGGTTGCACTCTTGGAGCATGCCCAGAAGCAACTGGGTCCTCCAAGGAGACGCTCCGGCAGCTGGCCAGAGCAATCTCTGTGGCTGCTGCATCCCTCTGCTGCTCCAGCACACTGCCTGAGCATGCTGGAGAAAATAAAAGTGGGGCATGGCTTGTAGCAGCTTGTGGAAAAAACAGCAGCAGGCCCTTGGGGCACTCATGGCCTGCATCAGGCAAAGCCCCATAGGCTTGGAGCCTGCCCGCCCCGAGAGTAGTCTGTATAGGGAGAGGCCAGCCTGGAAGGAAGGGGCTCACGCAGCCCAGTCCCTGAGCTTCAGTCAAGGGCTTCCCAGAAAGGCCGTGGGGATTGCTGGGGCCAGGGAGAACAGAAGCACTGCTTCAAGCTATAAAGCAGCAGGTGGGACAGCTGCAGCTGGACCCGCGTCCTGGTGAAGGGAGGAAGCTGCTGCCAGGAAGGAGTGAGTAGGAGGCAGGGAAGGGCTGTGGGTCAGGAGTGAGAGGCACTGGCAGGGCTGTAGGAGCTGTAGGTGGGTGAGCGGCAAGGCCATGGTCAGGGACAAGGCACAGGCATATCAGTGTGGCTCAGCACAACAAACCAGTGGTAGGGACAGACACAGCTAGACCCACATCCTGGTGTGTTAAGGGAGCAGGGGGAGCTCTGATGTCCTACGATAAATAATCAAAAGCAAATGCCAAAATATATAGGCATTTAGAATATATTTTATTACAATGATTGAGGCGGTGGTAGGTTTCAAAACTGCATTAAAATTGTACATATATTAATAAAACTGTGCTCAATTGATAACTATGTATTCATTTTAATCGTGGAAACATGCAGACTTGGGGTTTCTTAAATCACAGAATTTTAGGGTTTTTTAATCAGAAAATTTGCTATTTTTAGACAGAGAAAACCAAGATCTCTGCTAGTAAGGCAAGTGGGGGACCCAGGCAGAGGGGCTTGCCCAGGGCTGGCACTGGGGACCCAGGTGGATGGCGGATGAGGTGGCTGACTTTGTCATTTAGGGCCAGGAGGACACACTCCAACAGCTCAGTGCGGACCATTGCAATGAACGTATCTTGCAGACAATAGCAATTCAGATAGCAGAATGGACCCACTGGAAAACATGACAGCAGTGCTGCACAAAGGCCAACAGTACAGCCACAGCCCACTGGCAGCTGGCCAAGAGGTGTAGGCAGCTCTGCTGTAGTGCCCATTACCACAACCCAGGCAGCTGTGTGGTCCCCTTCAGGGCCTGGTGGGTGCACAGCCATGGGGCCACAGGTCCAAGGGGGAAGATGCTGTTGCAGGTGGCGGCAAGTCACAGCCAGGCAGCAGCCTCCACTGTCAGACTGCTGCAGTGGAGGATGCAGGGGCCACTCTAGATCAGGGCTCCTGCAGCAGTCCAGCTGGCACAGGGGATTAGTGTCCCCAGATACCAACTGGCCAGCCCTCAGCTGCTTACCAGGGCACCTTTTTATACTTCTGGGGACAGCACAGATGCTGACCCCAGTGCCCAGCTCCCTGTGGCTGAAAATCTGGGAGTAGATGGGCAGGGTCAGTTTGCCCCAAGCAGCACAATTTGCACCACACCAAAGTGTACATTCAGGCACATGGTCTGAGGCACAAGTCTCTAGCACAAATTTGTACCACTGCTATTTGAGCTGCTGCAAGCACACGTGCTTACATGTGTAGATGCACCCAGAGAGGGGAAAATCTGAGAAAGGTTTGGAGACTACCCTCCACATCCAAACATGCAAACACCTAATGAATATTAATCACCTTCTTTTCCTTAATAATAGCTTTTTTTAAAAGTGGTGTAAATAAGACATTCTAATCCACGCCTGCAATTGTCTTTAATTTTATCTCATTTCATTTTGATTTCATATTCTGAATTACACTATTTGTGTGTACATAATACCTGGCGCGTAAGAGGACTTGATTGGACTAGGCCAGAGGTTTACAACCTTTCTGAATCAGTGTGCCCCTGGCGGCCAGAGGCGGAGTGGGGGGAGGTTATGGGTGGTGGTGCATGGCCAGATGCAGAGCGGGGGTGAGGGGGATGGTGCACGGCTGGATGTGCAGCATAGGGGGTCGCACAGCTGAACATGGAGCAGTGGCAGCTGCCACCTTTCCCCGCCCCCCGCGCCTGACTGGGGAGGCGGTGTCTGCATGGTGTGGTGTGTGGCAGTGCTCTGTCCCTGCCCACCTGTGCATAATCCCTAGGGCCTTCTCAAGTACCCCCAGGGGTATGCATACCCCCAGTTGATAACTCCTGGACTAAGCAAATATCATTAGATATCAGGACAATTATCTTGAAGTATCCTGGTGAGGAAGTGAGAAGTTCCATATTTAACTGCTGTTAATTACTCTTTTAAACTGAACAGGTTTGAATCAAGTGAGGATCACTGCACTCTCTGCAAACTCTGCCTGAATCTCAGCACCAAGCTGCTCTTCCTGGGTTTCACCCAACCAACAGTAAGAGAGATGCTGGAGTAAGAACATGGCTGACAATTTTATGAAGATACAAGATGCAGAAGTGTCTCCATTTCTTTCTTTCTTCCCTACAATTGGTCTGCAGTGCTGAGATGAGTATTATTTTGTTTGAGTCAGTAAGACACTCAAAGAATAGATAGGCAATTTAAGAGAAGGGATATTTTCCACAGTCTATTTTCAAAATCATAACTACACGTCATTTATCATCATCATGACCTGCCAAGAAGAAAGCAGGTCCCATGAAAAGAGAGTCAGGAACTGTTCCAAACAGTTCTATCTTCTTTCCAGGTGTTCCTATACTCCTAAGCCTGAAGCAGTACCCTGCCAGCTTGCTCTGGTCATTGCTCTGCTTTTTAATGGATTGATTAAAAAAATACAATTCAGTTCACCAGATGCAGAAACACGGTTACTCTGTTGTTAAGCAGCAAGACTCCAAGGGCAAACCCCGTTTTAGCTCTTGCCACAGGATTCGGTGCACAAGAAAGAATAATAAAAATAATAGAGAGGCAACCTGATGTACTCATTATGGCCTCACATTTTTAAATAGCTTTACAGGATGCAGCAAATACAAAGCCAAATGTCTGGAGCCAACTTGAAAGACTTAGGTTTGTGTTGAACGTGTTTTGTTTTGTTTTGTTTTTAATAGTAGGCCTATAAAATACTGGTAGGGAAACTCCAGAAGGTTTGATGAGTTAAACCAGATGCTTTCTTGAAGCTTATCTAAATCACTTTGCCTGGATTGAGCTCTTGCACTATATTTCTAGTTTCACATGAGTGAGAAATATTTTTTTAAAAAAAATCTCTTCGGTTACTTCATTTCCTCTGTTACTTGTCCCAGCCAAAAGCTATAGGGCTGGAAAATCACCTAAAAGATTAGGGATGGAGGAAGAGAAATAAATGCTTTCAACCTTCAAGACAGTTTAGGCTTAGGGTAGCTGAAAAATGTGTGTGAAATATGAAGTTAGTTCTTATTTTACCTACAGTTCTTGCCTATCTCTGACTTTAAGCATGTTGAGTGCAATTCTGCTCCCACTGCAAATAATGACAAGACTTCTATCTGCTTTGGAAGGATTGGGCTCATAGTAGTAGCGATGGAACGTGTGAAAGAACTGGGAAACAGTTTTTATGAGAAGAGGACATCATTATGGATGTAGACACAGTCAGGCACATGCACACACAACTGATGGGTATCTGCCTCCACAAATTAATCCTGGGTAGACTTACAGGGATCAAAACAAATGTCAATTGGAAGGTCTGGCTTACATGGCAGAGTGGCCAACACATAACTCTGAGGGCCATTTTTGAACAGTTTTTGTTATGAAAGGCAGGATCAGTATATTCAGAGACTCAGAAACCAGAATGTCAGAAGTCATGATTGGCAAACTTTGTACAGTATCTACTACCACATTTCTTCCAAGCAGAAAACTATGTTGTTGTCTTCTGGGAGTCTATTGAGTCTGTACAGGAAATTTCCACATCTACTCTTCCATCAGATTTCCATATCCACTGTTTTACATTTATTGTTCATGCATTATTGTCCTTTATGAAAATGACATCCTGATTTGTACATTTAAATGGGAGCGTGAGAGCAAACTTCAGAAGTTAGGGCAAGAGAATATATATGGAGCATTAATAAGATACAAAAAAAAAAAATGCAGGAGAGCCAAACGGCAGGCGGTACATTCTTCCACGGATATTTTGGAAGGCTGCAAATGACTCAGACCCTCTATATTTTATTACAGACAGAGCACATGCAGTTCCTGGAATGCCTAAACTGAGCTCTCTTGGTGCTTTGCTTCCCACACTTGGCCTTCTGTACATTAAACACATTTTCTTTAGCATTTCATCTGGTTGCTCTTTGTGGCACAGCTCTACTTTTGGTAGTAACGTAAGAGGGAGCATGTACAGGGAGAGGCTCGAGTTTGAATTATCTTGTTAGACAAAACCACTCTGGACAAAGCCATGTTGCCAAGCCCTCAAAGAACATGCCACCACCTCAGAAACTCAGGACCTCACACACACACACATACACTTTTGGGTTCCTTTATATTTGCCATTTGTTTTTTTTTGATCCTTTGGGGTTATATTTTTAACTTCTTTTCCACCATCATAAAGGTTAGATGCTTACCTTCTTCTTTTGAAGAGAAGTGGAGATGATCACATGACTCCAGAAGCTGCAGAATGAAAAAGAAACATTAGATATCATGAGCCAATTTTTTTAAACTTTATTTATCAATGAATCCAACCCATAAAAATAACAGATTTAACATTTTAAAATATATCCAATCCCCCAAAATATATACAAAGAAAGACTTAACGTTTATTAGCTGGGCTACCACAACTCAAATGAATGTCCACGGAAGTTTTGTTCCCTTCCTCTCCTCCCCCAGCCTCCAACAGTCCCTCAGTGTTCCCATCAGTGCCAAGCCCCTATGTTTCTTCATCTCTAGACCATAATTTACCTCCTCCTTTTCCCTATAACCCTACATATCACAAATCTCATTATCTTTTTCTCATCTCTGCTTTTAATTTCTAAATTTCTTCTAAATATGTTCTTAAGTGTTCACTCAGAACTTGCAAAAAAGTTTTATAAATTTTCTGTTTTGGAAGCAGGAAGAGATTCTTTTCTCGGCAAATTCCAAAAACGTCCAACAGCTTTCCAAAGATGCATCTCTTGTTTCACCCCCTGTAGCACACTGACTTGATAGGAAAGCTCTCTCGTTATTAAAACTTCCCCGACTTTTTTAAACCAGTCAGGGGTTCTAGGGGTGTCAATTCTCTTCTGGGTTCTTGCAATTGTAATTCTTACAGAAAGTGATCAATTTCCTAGGACACACGTATTGCAGAGTTCTCAGGAAGGTTGAGTAAGAATACTAATGGGTTAGCTGATAGTTGGCATCCTGTTATTTCCCTCACTACATCTCCAACCTTCTTCCAGAAGAGCTTAATAAGGGGACACCTCCACCACATATGATAGAATCCTCTCAACTAACCACATTCGCTCCAACATTTCCCTGTTGCTATAGCATAGTTTAATTTTAAGTGGGGCAAAATGTTTTAGTTGGATGGAAAAAAAGGCTAATGTAGGCAGGCCCTTCAGAGGACCAGGGTCTTGCAAGCCTCCCAGTGAAAGCAACAGGAGTGCTATATATGGCAGGCCCTACATGACAAGGCCCTATGTTTCTACTCTATGCAGAGCTTAAGTTAAGTGAATACATCCTGCTGTAAATACTTAAGCTTGTAGTCATGCTGTCTGGTTTAAAACACTTAATTACACAGGCTATGATGCTGCCCTTCCATAAGCCCCATAATAAGCATTTGGTTTGAGGTCTTGAAGCAGCTCAGCAGCCAGTTTGTGTCCCCTCTTCCAAGAAGGGGAATTTATCACATAAAAGACATTAGAACATAACAGAAACATATTCTCTCAGCTTGGGGGTGCCTTACCCAGCTACACATTCTGAGAACAGCTCTGAAAATGCCCCACTTCTTTTCTTGAAGTACCTTCACTTCCTCTATAGCAGCTGAATGAACCATAATTGCTATTAACACCTCATTTATCATAGGAAGAATGAGCCTCTGTACCTGCTTACCAGCCTATTCCTTGAATGGGCTATATCCTTTATTAGTTGGCTGTACTTAATCAAGTAGGATTACTAATGGATGGTAGATAATTAGTAGGTGCAATTTGCTTTGTTAAACAGATGGGAAACCTATCGCCAATCCCCTCTCCCAACCTTAAAAATTGGGACAGTTTTAAAAAATTTGAGTTAAAATATAAATCCCATGATTTTCCAATTGTATATTAGGTTTTTCATATCCTTCTAAGCCCAACTAATAAAACAGCCTGGGGTACCTTATTTTACTCTCTCTCTTTGTGAAGATGGACAGGCCTCTTAATTGCAGAAGAACAGGGACAGAACAGGATGCATTTTATTGGCTACTCATAAAGCAGATGTATTTTCCAGTAGCATGACAGGTGTTTTTGTAATCTGGAGTACTGTGTATCTCTTCATGCCTCATTGTTTGGCAGGTATACATCTCAGTCCTCAGTTTAGAGTTCCACATTGTTACTGGCTACATATTTTGTAATATGCTATTTTGGTATTAACACGCAGCAAATTTTCCTTCCCTCATGGAAAAATCCAACAGAATTTTAGTCATTATGAGATACATTCTGCTTTTCTTGCTAACACTGCATAAACAGGAAAAAATAGCTCTGCTGAGATCAATGAATCAGGGTAGAAAATACTGATGAGCAAATTAGGGTCAAGAACAATAGCATTCTACAGAAATTAAAAAAGCTTGAGATACACCTGTATTAATGCTGCATTTGCAAATGGTTTCTCAAGGGCTAATGATCATTAGATTGTTTTAATATATTATCAGCTGTTAAACAGTTCAACAGATCAACTGTTTTTTTATAACCATGGCTACATCACCATGTATCACATAACCTACTGATGATCTCAAAATATGCTATGATACAGACAACTATGATTGCACCATCTATTCATACTTTATTAGTTCTTAACAAACTATTTGCAAAATAGCACCTCAATAGAAAGTACAACTGAAATTCTAAAATACATGATAACCCTGTTTATGGATATTTTCATATTAAACCATGTAAGAGAACAAATATAGAATTATTTTCCCAATTTGGACTTATATGGACAAAATTCCATGAATTTTTTTTTTTTTTTGGTTCTATTCTATCTTCAGCTTACATAGATGATTTTAGTACAGCCATAGTAATTTATAAGAGATGATCTTACAGGGCAGCTGGGACTTTTTAGCTATAAAATAGGTTATGATTTCCTACAGCTTGGATCTGTGGGAAGCAACATGAGCAGTGGCTCTACAGGAGTCATTTTGGGGCTTGCCTTAAAACAGTATGTAAGTTCTTTTTTCCTTTCTCTTTCTCTCTCTGTTTGTACTACTGCCCTTTTTTCATTGTCCCACTAAAAGTATTTCTGTCCTCATTTGCATACCTTTGGTTGTTTCATATTTCCATTTTTAAATTTATTTCTGATACTAATGCCTTTCTTGGAAATACGATGTCAGCTCAGGAATTTTTGCATTAATCTGAATGAAGGATTTATCAGTTATCTGACATGAAGTGACCCCACCTCTTTCTACATGCTTGGAATATCCTTCATGTGCCCCATACATCTTCAGAATCCCATCAACCCTGCCCTTAAACCCCTCCTCAATATTCCTTACAAATATCAGACAGAATCCTGAATTGCTTACTTGGGTATCTTTGACCTCTCAAATAGTTCTTTTAAAGTCAGTGAGCCTAGTTGCCCAAGTAAAGATTAGGGCATCGGGCCATTACCTGATAAATGGGAAGATATTTATCTATTTGAGCGGTGGTAATGCATAGGGAGTGCACGGGGGTGCACGTGCACCCCCTGAGAGCACTGATGCACACCTTGACAGGCCGCGCTCTCCACTTAGGCAACGGGCAGGGGGTGCAGGCGGGAGTGCTGGTAACCCCCCCTGTGAGTAGGAGTGCTGGATATAGTGCCACAGCCGCTTCCCGGTCAGTGAGTTTTGCCGTAGGGGGCCCCCTCGCCCCGGTTAGTGAGTTTTGCTGCAGGGAGACTCCCCCTGGTCACTGACTGGTCGTTGAGGGGGTATGTGCCTGCCCTGACTAAGGTGGCACCAGTTGCCCATGTATTTGAGTGCATCCATTTTCTTCATAACGCACCACTACAAAAATGGAAAATGTAACAAATGGATTAGGGGAAAGAAGATCACAGCAGAGGTAAAAAATGAGCAGGACACTGGAAAAAGAGTCAAGGAAACACACATTTATACAATTTCTCACGCTCACGTTAACTGCTCCCCACTGTCCATCTCATATATTTTCCAGCAAGAGTATTTTCTAGTGGTGGAATCCAGAAAGCAGCAGGAAACATCTAGTCTGATTCATGTACTCTCAGATCCAATAGCCAATTTTATAACTGAGCCAGTGTCCTCTGAGGATTAACTGTCTGCTTGTCCAAAAGTCTCTTAATGGGCTCAGCAGCAAAGTGAGTTGGAACTTTCTACACTATGCTCCACGCTGCCATTAAATAGGGGCTAAACATACCTTTAGCTTGGCAGAAGTTCCCCACTTTCCTTTGAGAGAGAGAGAGATGTACCGGCAGACTAAAGCCTCCTACAAATTTCCTTGCAGATGGTGAATTTCTCAGGTTACCTGATCTTGCTTTATTTATTAAACGAGCATCAAATTCTTCAAACTGAACTTAGTATTTTTTTTACTAGGGCAACTGTTGACAAATCAGCCTGCTCGCCCCAAGTATGCAAAACAAGAGAGTCATCATTATTCCAGTGTTCAGTAAAATTAATTATTAGCATGCAAGTCATCCTGAGAGACGCCTGTTAAGGATTAGGGCCCCACGGCACTACATGCCATGCAAAGATGCAGTAGAGAAACAAATGCCTTGAGGTTGGAGCAGAAGAGGACTGAGGTAATTGCATGAGCATGTTTGTTTTTGTTTTTTTTATGTAGACCAGCTATATGAACAAAATAGTTCACCAGCAGCCAAACTGTCATCAAATGACAATGGTTTATCAGGCCAAGCTCTTCTTATGCAGAACAGCTCTTTTTTTCTCTTTCAGTGACCATACCATCGTGAGTTTATGTTACTTCAGTTAGTGTGCCAGGTCTGTTAGCTTAAAGTAGACACTTAAATCTCTATGTGGTATCTAGGTAGTTCTGCATCTTGGGATGGCTTTCACAGTGTATTTCACTTGCTTAGGAAAAATTCAGTTTTCCCTGAAGCACATGTTTTAATTCATTATAGACCTATTTAGGAAACATTTCACTTGATGGATTTGCTTCCTCTGGGCATGGAGCTAAGAAATGCAATGTTAATAGATTCATAAATTTATGTTTTACCATACAAAATGACAGTTGCAGGGGAAGAGAGACTACTGTACACATGCAGGGCTTGATCTTATTCTTCTTGCAGTAAGTTATGTTTTCACTGTTATCTTCCAAAAAGCCATGCCTAAAGTCATAGGAGCATAGGAAATTAGGGCTGGAAGGGACTTCACAAGGTCATCTAGTCCAGCTCCGTGTTCAAGGTAGGATCATCCCTGACTAAACTATCCCAGCCAAATATCTGTCAGTAGAGCCTGGAAAGTACAGTAGTGTAACTAGGCTGGCAACTGCTTCTGCTGCAGCCTTGCAGTTGCACTGACAGCACAGCAGCAGTCAGAAGTTGGCACTGCCCCTGTGTGTCACAACTGCCCCAGGTGCCTGGCTGCATTGTTATGCCTCTGGCAGAGTGCTTCACAATCCTTTGAGACGCAAGACTTGCTGAAATGTATCTGGCGCTACTATTCTTTCTGTACTACAGCTGTATTTCTTTTCTTTCTGTGGTACTCCCAGATCGTTCTTTAGATGCTCAGAATTTATTCCTGGTCTTCCCCTCTCCATAATCCCTCTGATAAAATATGCCAGCAGCTCAGGTATCAGACGTGATAATAAACACTTGCTCACCATTGGTATTGTGGTTGTGGCAAAGCTGAAGCTAAGAGCCTTTTCCACTCCCATAATATCCAATGGATTATATTCAACGGTCCTCTTGCTGGTTTTGTTGTGTTCCTTTGTTGTAGTGGTGACTGGCACTGCTTCTAGAGGAAATGTAGTTACTATATTGTTTCAGTTTTTTTGAATGTCAGTGAATAAATATATTGTTCATGAAAAGAGCTGGACTTTTCAGCCTTACATCTTCTCTTTAGCCATGCAGCACACAGATAACAGTTGTATGAGCTTCCCTGCAGCCCCCAACCAAAGTGTCAAAATCCTGACTCAGGAGGACTTTAAGCAGGAGAGTGTAGTGTAGTTTACTTCCCCCTCCTGCCCAGACTGCCAATACCAGTGCCAATTCTGGAGAATGATTTGCAATATGAATGTGTTGACAGTTAGTCAAAATTATACAAACAGCTCATTTTACATGAGCAACTGCACAGTTGGAGCATCAGCTTTTCTCACTGACTAATGTACAAACATATTGTATTCCCACTGAAGATGAATCAGACCCACAGGCTGCATTTCAGCTAGGGTCCTATCTTATACAAGCCTCTCTGAACCAATATCATTTAAAACTACTCCCCTAATTATAATAAAAACCTATCCCAGGCTCTATCTTGACATGCCAAGTTGCAGGGTAAAAATGCACTTTTTTATCATAAAACACTCTAGAGCAATGGTTGTCAACCTTTTTAGGTTCAAGGCGGCCGTCAGTAGACTCAAGGAAGGCACCCCTCTACAGAATCAAGGCACCCCACAGAAAATGTAAGCTCTTAGCTTTTACTAATTTTTTACTACAAAAAATAATATAGCAATTCTTCTGTTGCAAAGAACTCAGAGACCGTGTCCAGGCAAGTACGGCCGTTCAGTATGTGGCACCACAGACTCGTCCTCCCCCTGCTGCCCTCCCACTTGGGGCTCCATTGCCCAGCAGGAGGGACCTCATGTGGCAGATTGCACTGCTACCGTGGTCATCAAACTGAGGTGTCCCCTGCCTGCCTGGCAGCAGTAGGAGCACAACTCTGTGCTGCTACTGCCATGCCTTGTCTTGGCAGTCATGGTGGTGCAGCACTCCCTCTCGTGCCAGGTCCCACCCACTGGGCTGCAGAGGCAGCTCCTGCCTGGAGCTGGTCCAGCCTGGCTCAAACACCACACCTTTCTGTGGGTGCAGAAATCTTGGGGAGGGGGGGCAAATACCCCCTCTGTCACGTTGCCTTAGCCCCCCTGCCCCTCTCTGTTGCATTGCCTCTGCTCCGTGCCCCCCCACCCTGCCATGTTGCCTATGGGCCCCCGCAACCCTCCAACTCATTGCATTTGTACCCCGGATCCCTTATGATGCCATCCACTGATGTTGCAACCCCATTTGGGGTTGCAACACACAATTTGGGAACTGCTGTTCTAGATGCACTACAAAGTCTCATCCCTCCAAGCAGGGCTGAAGGGTGAAGAGCTGGGGTTTATTAAGAAAATAATATTACCCCTCAGATTCCTAATGGATGTGGGGGTGGTCAGTATGTTGGAACTTGGCTGCTGTTTTGCTTTGCTTTAATATAAGCATGGGCAGACTGCGGTTAAAACACCAGTCCTCCGATTCACAAATGATAAGAAAAGATCCAGCTATGCAGGTAAATTGAGACAGAGTGCTGAGCATGTTCATGTCTGTATTTATATGTGATGGATCCCATTTTGAAGGGATTCAGCAACGCACAGCATCATTTGCTCATGTTATTTTGATCCATTCTGTCAGAAGGCAGTGTTTATTTCTTCATGGATCAGGAGAGGCAAAAGGTAAAAGAACTGCATTTTTAACTCTCCTCCCTTAGCTAGAGGTGACAGAGGTGCTTGGTGGGATCTTTCCAATCTAACCATGAATTGGGCTTTTTTTCCTATGACTCCCAGACATATTTTCTTGCAGGTCAAGAATGCCAGCTATTTTTAAAGGGTGGTCCTGTCTTTGTGAGTGGAATCTGGAGAATGTTCAAGTTACTTAAAGTAACATTTGGTCAACAAAACTTAAGCTGCTTCAGGACTGTCGGCTTCAGGAGCACCTGGATTGTCCGCTTCAGGAGCACTGATATCTAAAATCCTATACATTCCTCCAGCTTCTCTCCCTTCATCACATCTTACATTCTGCATTTATCATAAACATTACAACACATTGGCTGCATCTATATGAAATGCTGACTGCGCAGTTGTTACTGTGCAGTCATTTAGTACTTGCATACTTAAGTAGTAAATGACTGCACTGTAACCAGTTACTGCTCAGTAGATCCCCAAACAGCTTCTTAGTGACACTGACTGTGCAGTAGCCCGTTGCTACTGCACAGTAGTTGATTACTACTGTGCAATAGTGTCATATCACACTTTGTGCCATGCAAAGCTACTGTGCAGTAGTAATGTGCTATTGAGTAGTCAGTCTCTCATGTAGATGTATTGAGAACTGTTGCATGTGAGAAAGCAAATGAGCAACTCAGCTGGTCAACAGCTGTACAAACTTTATCAAGGCTCTTACGGGAGCAGCTCATCATGAAACTACAGCAGAGGCTGTTTGTTAACAGATGATGAGCAACAACAATGCAGGATGCAACAAGGATCAGACCAACTGTCTCATACTGGAGGAAGTGGCAGGGGGAAGAAGTGTGTAGAATTAAACCACTGGGCATTAGAGAACATAAAGATAAAATGGATAAGAATCAACAGTGGAATTAATTATCCACTAATCTTGAAAGGATGTCAGACTGTAAAGTCAATGTGAATCAGGCATATTAAATATCTTGTAAGATCAAGCCTTCAGACAACTTTTATAGGGAAAAGATATGGGAAGAGATTTACCCTACAAGGACAATTATGCAACTGCACTCATTAAAGGTTGAATCCTGCCACTAGAAACCACCCCCTCTTGCCTTTCCAGGCTCTTGGATATCACAGTGCTTGATGCCTCAGATATACTTAAGAGAATTTTATTGTAACCCTGTGTCTAATCTGTTCTGTTTAGACACCTGTTCTGATTAAACATCTAAAGTAGATGGTCTGCCACCCTCCAGTCGTCAGTCCTTGCCTGCCCGCCCTCCTGATGTCCTGGTGGCCTAGCTGTTCTTGCCTGCCATGTTTTTGGGCCTTGTTACACAGTAATTTTGGGCAGCTCCTGAAGATCTTAATACCTGGATTGTTCGTACCTTAACATCTAAAACAAATTTTAAGCACTCGCTAGGCAGCTCAAAGTTATGCCATTCCAGGGCAGGATTATCTCTGATCTGTGTTACCTACTTCATGTTACACTAAGGTGTAGCCCCTTAGAGTAAATACCCCACCTGCCCCACTTCTGCTGCTGACCCAGATCAGGTCCACTGCCTCTCCATTGTCCCCAGCACTCAGATCCCCACTCACTGTCCCCCCCATCTCCCTCCCCTGCTTTTTTGTAGCTGCCTGTACTCTGTCCCAGGGGAGTAGGTAGGGAAGGGTTCACCTGCCTGCCTGGGCCACCACTGCTGCTCATCAAACCATAATAATATATTTGATAACATTCTATAAGGAAAATACATTGGGGAGCAGGCCTTTTCACTGGTGGATAGTAGTCATTTGCTAAATTCAGAGTTGGGAAACTCCAGGAGCTCCCCAGAATCAGAATGTTTTGCTGCTACTTCTGAAAAAAGTCCCTGATGCCAACCAGGTACATATGACTCAATGGAACTCCAAAATGAATTTTAGAAAAGGTAGGAGGATATGGTAGAAGAGAATGGAAGTATGTATGCAAAGTATGTTTATACTTTAAAGAGATTTGCTCTGAGATTCTGGCTGATGATCTGGCATTCCTTTCTTTCCTGTAGAAATTTTTTTATCTTAGCTATAATACTAGTTTAAACTTTCCAAACAGCATGGACGGTTTGATTTTTAGGAAATCAACTCCTCTTTCACTACATTTTTCAGTCCATGATCTTCACATGGAAAACATCTCATTAATAGTCTGATTTATGGTAATAAAATTAGGACATGGAGATTTGAAACTTAAATTCCACTTTAACAGAGGTAGGACAGGCTCATTATGTTTTATGATGCTATTAATAAAATATCTTAATTGGGAAACAGTTCCTGGGATTTTTTGCATTGAGGTCACTGAGTGAAAAGAGTTGTTGGCCTCAGCCTAAGTGGGAGACACACAATTGAGTGACAGCCCCAGTTGAACCCTAAATGCAATCTTCATGGAGGCTTGCAGCACCACAGGGAAGGGACTAACTTCTCATTCAAGAGCATCTCTCCAGGTCAGATCTGAAGTGCTCTAATGTAGAGTTCAGAATCTTGCCTTGCTGTTTCTGAATTGTAGCCATTCTACAGATGAAGAAAGCAAAAGTCAAAAGGCATGAAAGCAGAAACTGTGAAGAAATTACTCTTAGACTACAATGCAACACGTACAGTTTGTGCTTGGTAGGCTTAAAAAACCCAGGAACAAAATTCTGCTCTTGCATCAGTATTTTGAATGTCAACCTGTATGCTCTCCTTTCCCTCCATGTGTAAAATTTCCATTGGGATCAGCTGGGGAAGCAGTCAAGACCCAAGATGAAAATTCAAGAGCAATAGCTTGAAACCACTCAGTGATGATGAGGAGAGAGATTTGAAAAAGGTCAAAATAAAATGGTTTCCTTTTGTCTTAGCCTGGTGGGATGGATTCAGAATGAGGGACAGAGACGATGCTAGGAGACAGAGCTCTTCCTCATCAGTACATATTCAGGGATACCTCTATTTGATGGTTTACCATTCACCTGTATAAAGCAAGTCTGTTGACCTCAATCATTTGCTGCTGTCCAGTATTCCTATCAATCAAACCAACATCACCATGCCTGGCATTCATAGGACAGTTTTTTCAGCCTTTACAGAAGAGGCCAAGTGTATAGGCTGGCTGACCCTTTCCTCTTCAATGTCATAGCTGAAATACATGCCCAGGAAGTGTGAGCAATCTCAGCCTAAAGAAAAAAAAACACTTATGTCCTCAGGATTGTCAGAAACTAATGGCCATGATGCCATAAGGCCCCAACTCAAACCCCTTGAAGTTCATGAGAATCTTTCCACTGACTTCAGGTTTTTAGATCAGACCTGTGATCCCATGAAATTTACTACATATATAAAATATATTCAAAATTATTTAAATGAAAGGCTTTACCTGTGGCCTGGGACCTGATACTCCAGATTTTCCATTATAATGACTGTTCTAAAAGCAAAGCCACTTCGACCTCTGGAGTCTGCCACTAAGATTATAGTGGTACAGACAGGTGCTGGGATAATAATATTTTCTTTATTATACATAGGTCCCTATGCTTGCTGGGGTCAAATCAGCATTGCTTTCTGACCTGGCCATAAATAATGGCATGAGTGCACAGTAACACTGTTGGCTTCAGCTGTTCAGTCTCTGGTTCCTCCTGTGCTCCTGTACTGTAGAATGATTGTCTTAATGAAATGCTTTTACTATATGCCTTGCATACCGATCATATTCTCCTGACTCTGTGCAAGGGATGTGGAACATATTTCCATATGGCACAAAGGAGGGGGGGAAAACAAAACAGGAAACACAGGGCTGGCAGCCTGACAGCTCAGGCTGCATCCTACATAATGCCCAATAGAAAACAACCCACAGGGTCTTGGCAGCTAGCCCATGGAGGGTCAGTTTGACATGGCAACTAGTCTTTATCCTCCTCCAGGTTGAACTTTTCACAGTGGATTTTTTGAAGAAACTCTCTTGGTTGTCCTAAGGGAATGAACATGTATGAAAGGAATACATGCATTACAGAAAGCAAGGGAGCATATTGTGTTGATACTTTATATTAAGGAGACGTGAAATCATAATCATATTCAAGACCTATGTGAATACAGTAGTTACCACATTCAGAACAATAAAGAATAAGGAAAATCATCAGTAATTCACCACTTGTAATATATATCTACTCTAACAAATGTCCTTTTGCACTACAGCCATATTTTAGGGCTTTATTACCCTGGACCTCTCTTTCTGTTTGGTCAGAACAAACTCATTCCTCTCACCTTCTGTACCTGTATGAATGGAGCATCATTGGATTACAGTGAAAACAGTCCTCAAAACTGGATGGTTCTTATGCAACTTCTGACTTCCTTCTCATGCGTCTACACATTTATGAATGCGCCATGCTTATTGCACATTAAGCTTAGTACTTGTATAATCAAGTACTAAATCAATGCATAGTAATCAGTGCTACTGGGCATTACCATCAGTTCACGCCTTTTTAGTGACAGTCCTGTGCAGTAATGTATTAGCACTGTTTTTGATGTGACATGCTACTGCACAGTAGTATTAGGCTACTGCGCATTTAGCATCCTGTGTAGACACTCTCACAGACTATTAGAAGTACATTGTACATCTGGCCGAATGCTGGTATAGGCAACTGTCTTTTCTATGTCTTCTAAGCCCTCATGGAAGATGCAGTATTTTTCTGTAGGACACCGATTTAGGGTCAGATTTTCAGAGGGGCTGACAGACTGCAGCTATCTCCGACTTCAGTGCGAGTTATAAATGGTCAGCCCTACTGATAAGCAAGTCTTGAAAGAGTCCTAGAACACAGTCCAACAAGGTGCTGAGCCTTTTGGCCACAAGCCAGCAAAACATTCCTCTCTCTATACAGTCACTGATGTCTGTCAAATGCTTATGGGTCTTTGAATCAGAGGCATTATTATGAATGACAGCTAATTTTATCATCTCAGAATGCCACTTTTAAAGTGCTATACATACTGTAGGTATAAAGTATTATATTTGTCCCAGGGCTTTCATAAATAAAAGACTCCAGCCACAAGTGTGGAAAAGAGTGATGCCAAACTAGCAAGTGCAAACTATACGATAAATATAGTCTGACCCTAAATCAGTGTCCTACAGAAAAATATTGCATCTTCCATGAAGGTTTAGAAGACAGAAAAGACAGTTACCTGTACTGTCATTCAGACAGATATACAATGAACTTCTAGTATTTTGTGGGAGTGTCTACACAAGATGCTAAATGCGCAGTAGCCTAATACTACTGTGCAGTAGCATGTCACATCAAAAACAGCACTAATACGCTATATGTGGGATCTTTTTGGTTTCTTGCCCAATCAGACAACAGGTCACAGGGGCATTGTAACAGGAAACCCTGTTACTGGAGAGCAGAGTGACCCTTTTAAGGGCAGAGTCTTTATAGCACAGGCAGCCAGCAGAGAGGGGGTTAAGGGACAGCCAGGTCAGCTGGCTGCAGGCATCAAATGACCAGAAGGCAGCTCAGGCCAGAGCTATATAAGCCCTGGAATCCAGTCAGTCAAGGAGGTTAGCCCTGAGAGTCATGGAGTACCTGACAGCAGCATGGTGGGGACCCCCAATCTACAGTGGGGGCTTGGAGAAAAGCAGCTCTGCAGGCTTAGGAACAAGGAAGAACTACCTGGGGCATAGAGAGAGACCTTCATTATGCAGGTATGTGGTCTTTGTTTTATGTTAAGACCAGTGAGGGTTTGGTGCAGAAGGCTGAAGTGTTTTAAGTTACACTGGTGGTTTGGGTTTGGGATTAGAGGGGTGGTTTGGAGGTCCCATTAGTATCCTAGGAGCACATGATTGTCTTGAGCGCTGCTGGAGGCAGGTTCCAGGCAGAGCAGGTGCAGAGCCCAGGGCTGGGGCTCAGAGGCCAGGCCTAGAACAGTGGGCCTTGGCTGCAGGACCAGCCAGAGTCGAGGGGTGGAAGCCAGGAGGGTTAAAACCTCAACAAAGGAAGAAAGGCCTGAAGTGGCCTGGAGACATAGGGACAAGTGTCCCACCCGACTGGTGACTCAAAACACCTGCAAGTCATGGGGGACAGTGTAGGGCAGGAATGGAGCCATGCAATTAGCTTTTAAGGCATTGACCCCCAACATCTGGGGATGATTAATGCAAGACCAGGGCAGCCTCCTGTGCTTTAATAACCATTTACATCAAGACATGGTGGGTGAAAGAAGGGTGGACTGCCCGGAGAAGAGGGTGCAAGGAATCTGGTCAGACTCCAGGGGTTTCATGGCCACCCTTTTGGAGATGATGCTCTATGACAGGCATACTCCAGCTGAAAAAAAGTCAATGTTTTCAGTAGATTCTGCTTTTGCTATAGAAGGCTGTTTCATAGATAAATGAGAGACCATTAACATTTCTGTGTGCCTTTGTTTTTAATATTCAATGACATAACTGTAACCAGCTAACAAGAGAGTCCACTGTTACATACTTGCTGTGCTTAACCCAAACTGTCCTTTCTTAAGAACTGAAACTAAAAGTTGGTGATCTGTGGTCAACATGAACTTTCCCATGTAGATATTAGTTAAATTTCTTCATTTCCCATACCAGACTTAAAGCTTCTTTGTCTATCTGTACATAATTCCATTCTGCTTCTGTAAGTGATTGTGATGCAAATGCTATGGGCCATTTAATACCACCAGCCACAGTGTAACAGCCCCAATGTCATGTGAGGATGAGAGGTTAAATTGAACCCATCATTCGCTAACAGAACACCAACCCATAGTCTCAATTTTGCAACCTAAGGAAAGAATGTACCCTAACAGATGTGACTGACCTTTTTCCTTCTAGGAAAGCTTTCTGTTGCTCTTGTAGCCAAACCCATTTGCAGTTTGGTTGAAGCAAACAATTTAAAGGATACAATACAGTTGCTAGTTTAGTACAAATCTACTGTGCTGATTAATAATTCTAGAAATGATATAAGTTGCAAAACATTTTGGCTGCTTACAGATGTGAAAAAACACCACCAAAACAGCACTTTCAGGTCAGTGTGACCCTGTGCCAAGCACAGCGCATGCCCAGAAGAGGCACATTAATCTAACCTGACTTGCCCGATATTTGTATAGATTGTGTACTTCAGCAGGGCTTTTTGGCACTTTTATCTAATAGCTAATTGAATTAGCTATTAGGTAAAAGCGCCAAAAAACCCTGCTGAAGTACACAATCTATATAGATGCTGAAGATCCGGATCAAACTAACGTGCTTCCTCTCCTGGTAAAGCGCTGTCTCTTTCTTTTTCATGTCTGTCAGTACCCTTTTGACTCTGGCATTTTGGGAACAGCTTTAATCATCTCTTGAGATTTTATGTAGGCCTTGCACATCAATAACATGGCCACAATAAACAACTGTCTCTTTGGAAAAATTGACATTATGTACAATTTGCTCACAAAACATTCTTCTTGACATTCTAATACTCACTCCCTTCGAATTTTGCAGACGTTCTTCATCCTTTTCACCAGTTACAATGTCATCCAAATAAGGTTGTGTTCTTGACATCCCATTGACACTGTGTTCTTGACATCTGATCTATTGCTCGCTGCCATATAGCTGGAGGAAAGGGAATACCAAACACTATTATATTTGTATAACCCTTTTTGCATATTTATGGCGAGATAAACCTTTGAATCTTCAACTTCCATCTGCAAGTAATCTTGAGCTAAATCAATTCTGTTAAATCTCTACCACCCTTGCTAATGTGGCAAAAATATCTTCAGTTTGAGGTAGGGAAAATGTATCAACTTTCTGTACAGGGTTCATAGTAACCTTAAAATCACCACTACCTTTACTGCACCATTTACAAAAAAAAATCATTGGCACTGTAGGCATGCCCCGCTTACTCCAGGCTACTTTTGAAAGTATGCCTTCTTTTTCTTGATGGTTCAATTCAACATCTACCTTGGTGTACAGGTTGTAAGGAACAGGCTGAGTTATTTTTTAAACTTGGCCTGGGAATTTTCATCTCTACTTATTCTCACTTTGATATGTTTTAAAGTTGCTATTCCTTCCCTGACCGCTAAAAGAGGCCTGGTTAAATATCCCTTCCAGTTGTTGTTTAACTGCTTCTGCAGGAATCTTTAAAAGTGCCTATGGCATCTTTACACAATTCCAGAGCAGGGGAATTTTTTTTAAACCATTCATGATGCCACAGAGCAGGTTCCCCTTTTTCAATAACATGTAGCTCTAAGAGGCACCAATTATTACTATTCTATTCTACAGGCACTCATAGATTCATAGACACTAGGGCTGGAAGGGACCATGGAAGATCACTGAGTCCAGCACCCTGCCCCAAGGGCAGGAAGTCAGCAGGGATCATAGGATCCTAGCAAGATAAATATCCAAATGTCTCTTGAAGGCGTTCAAGGTAGGTGCTTGAACCACCTCCGGCAGCAGTCTATTCCAGACCTTGGGGGGCTCGGACAGTAAAGAATGTCTTCCTTATGTCCAACTTGAAACGGTCATGGAGGACTTTGTGATGATTTGACCTTGTCATCCCTTGGGGCGCTCTGGTGAACAGACGTTCCCCCAGATCCTGATGAGCACCCCTGATAAACTTATAGGTGGCCACCAGATCACCCCTGAGCCTGCACTTTTCCAGGCTGAAGAGTCCCATGGCTCTCAGCCTCTCATCATAAGGACTGTATTCCTGACCTCTGATCATGCGCGTGGCTGTTCTCTGGACTCTCTCAAGCTTCTCCACATCCTTTTTGAATTGTGGAGCCCAAAACTGGATGCAGTACTCCAGCTGCAGCCTCACCAAGGCTGAGTACAACGGGAAAATGACGTCCTGGGATTTCCTTAAGAAGCATCTATGGATGCAGGCCAGCGTTTTGCTCGCTTTACTAGCCACAGCATCACATTGAAGGCTCATGTTCATCTTGTGGTCAATCATGACCCCCAAGTCCCTTTTGTCCATAGTGCTAGCCAGCATAGCACTGCTGAGCCTATAAGCGTGCTGCAGGTTTTTCCTCCCAAGGTGGAGAACCTTACAGTTTTTGGTGTTTAAACACCATCAGGTTCTCATCTGCCCATTTCCTGAGCCTATCAAGGTCAGCCTGGATCGCTGTCCTGTCCTCAGGTGTGAACGCTTTACCCCAAAGTTTGGTGTCATCGGCGAACTTGGCCAGTCCACTTCTGACACCAATGTCTACATCATTAATGAAGATGTTAAACAGTATAGGCCCTAGGACAGAGCCTTGGGGGACCCCACTGGTCACAGAGCACCATGACGATTGACTTCCATCAACCACCACACTCTGGGTCCTATCGCGGAGCCAATTCCCCAGCCAACAGATTGTGGTGAGGCCGAGGCTGCAGTTGGCCAGTTTTGCCAAGAAGTGATCATGGGATACCAAATCAAAGGCTTTTTTAAAGTCAAGATATAGGACATCAATCTCTTCTCCGTTGTCCAGGTGATAGGTCACCTGGTCATGAAAGGAAATGAGATTGGTCAAGCAGGACCTACCCGCAATAAACACGTGCTAACTATTCCTCAGGATGTTGCCATCAGCCAATCTTAAAGATGGCCTCTCTGATGATTTTTTTCCAAGACCTTCCCCAGGATAGAGGTCAGGCTGATGGGCCTGTAGTTTGACGGATCCACTTTCCTCCCTTTCTTGAAGATAGGCACCACATTGGCCTTCTTCCAATCTTCAGGCACTTCACCAGAGCACCAGGAGTTCTTGAAGAGCCGTGCTAGCCAGGTCCCTGAGTACCCTGGGGTGTAAACTGTCAGGGCTGGCTGGCTTGAAGGTATCCAGCTTTTCAAGGTGTTCCTTCACAAGGTCAGCACTGATGGAGGGTAAGGGATCTCCCTCATCCAGGTCTCCCTGACCTGTAGTGGGTAGGGGCATCCCATGGAACTGGTGAAAAACTGATGCAAAGTACCCATTTAGCAACTTTGCTTTTTCTTGGGCATCGGTTGTCAGTTGTCCCATCTGGTTTAGCAGGGGTCCAATGTTGCCCTTGCTTTTCCTTCAGCTCCCCACATATCTAGAAAAGGACTTTTTATTGTCCTTGATACTTGTAGCTAGTTGGAGTTCCGTCACAGCCTTGGCTTTCCTGGTTCACTCCCTGCAGGACCGGACCAGTTTAGAGTATGGCTCCTTGGTGGTGGATCCAGTCCTCTATCCTTTGTAGGTCTTTCTTTTAAGACGCCAAAGGTCCGCTAGTTCCTTGGAGAGCCAAGGAGGCTGCTGTGCCCTTTTGCTGCCTCTCGTCCAAGACGGGATTGACTTTGCTTGTGCATCCAGGATAGCTCCCTTAAGCAGCAACCACTTGTCCTGCACTCCCCTCCCCTTTCAGTTGTGGCCCTTTAGGGCCTCATTGACAAGCCTCCTTAGCTTGTCAAAGTCAGCTTTCCTGAAGTCAAGTACTTCTTTATTACTGACTGACTTGCCAGCTTTACGGCGGATGTTGAAGGTGATCAGCTTGTGATTCACACTGACATAGCCCTATTTGCCACGATCTTCTCATCTGTATGCTTTTAACAACTCTGGTGCCTTTCTTAATTTTATATTTTTTAAAAGTTTTTTTTCATATTTAAATATGAGATAATAGACACTAAAGCCTGTCTCCAACTCCATTTTAAGGGTTTTCCCAGCAACCCCAGCATGTCAGCCGGATGGCTTTTTAGCACCTTTGTTATACATTATATTGGCCTAGACTAGTTACTGCATTCTTGCTATCTTTGTCACTACTGCTCCTATCTATTACATATATCTTTCTATTTCCTTTTCTATACTTTACCTTACTCTCTTCTTTATTTCTCTTAGCACAGCACACAGCTTGGATATGTCCCTTTTTATTGCAACTTCAGCAATGAAGTTCTTTAAACCAAAAATTAGCTGGGGCATGGGATCCTTTTCCACACCTATAACACATCTGGCTGCAGAATGCACTGACTCATCTGTTGCTTATTAAATTCCTGTTTCCATAGGCACTCCTCTATGTGATTCAATGGCACCTTTTGCTAGTTTCCATAGCTATTCCAATCTCAGAAGCGCACTTAAAGATGAGGTATTTCTCTGCTAAGAGCCTCTTTTGTATGGCATTGTCAAGTAACCCCCACACCATTTTTTTTTTTTCTCCGAGGACCTCATTCAGTCCATCCTTAAGATTACAGTGTTCTGACAATTTCTGTACCAATATTGTAAAAGAAAATAGATTTACCTTCAAGTTTATTTATTAAACCTTTCTGCAAGAATCAATGGCCTGGGTGTCAGATGCTTTTCGACAATTTTGACTAAATCTTTAAAGGGGTTACTTGCTGGCTTTTCTGGGGTGAGTAGGCTGCAAGTATATTGTGTGTTTCACCTCCCATCAAACTCAGTAATGCAGACAGATGTTTCCATGAGAGAAATCTCATTTACTTAAACTGTTCCAACCATTCTATATATCTGGGCCAGTTTTTCCAGAGTGTTATCATAAGCTCCAGCTGTCCCAGTACAAGTAGCCATTTTGGGTTCCAACAGATTTCAAGTACTTGCAACTAAAACAAATTCTTCAGGTTGATTTATTGCATGCCCTGTTCATAGGATCCCATTCTCATTGCCACTTATTAAACTTGTCCCAGGGCCTTTACAAATAAATTAATCCAGCCACAAGTATAGGAAAGAGTGATGTCAGACTGGCAAGCACAGAATATATTGTAAATTAGGTAAAACTATGCATTCATTTCCATTAGCAGATTCAACATGTAACAACAAAGTAACTTTAGATTCACACATCTGGGTAACCCCTGGTAGGGCTGTGCAAAATTTCGCCGGCTGTTTCATTTCGACACTGTTTCAACTCATTTTGAGCTCGAAACAGCAAAATCGAAACAAAGGGTTTTGAAACAGCCTCAAAATGAAACGAGGGCAGTCAAAACATTTTGAAAGTTTCAAAGCTCAAGCTGAGCTTACCTGCAGGGAAACAGAAAGTAAGGAAAGGGAGGGGGAAGAGAGGAGAAGTACTGTTCTGATGTTGACTGTGTAGCTGGCCAGTGACTGTGATCCTTCCTTGAGGTCCCTTCCAATCCCAGTGCTCTGGGGGAGGGATGGAAAAACAGCATAAAAGGCAGCATTGTTTGACCTGGCCTGCTTTCTGCCTTGAGGTCTGACAGTTACTGAGCTATCTTCCAGCATTTCAGGAGTGTTGGACAATGAAGGCTACTACTCGCATTGATCTGAATGATTTCCTACTTGCTAGCCTAGCAAGTGCTATTCCATAATACCTTTTTCTTTCTTCTAGACACTTTTATTTTATAATTATATTAATTTATTTATTCTTTTTATATTGGATATTACACTATAGAATTTATATAGCAAGGGAGATGCATTTGTATTTTATTTCTATACATTTATACCTGGCAGCATATACTACATACCTTATAGAATTTATATAGGAACACAGATACATTTATATATTTGTATAAAAACAACAAGACACTATGAAACACACCATGAAGCATGGTGAAAAGGCAGCTGGCAAGCCTTCAGTGGGGGATGGGAGAGGGTAGAGGGTAGCGGGAGAGGTGTAAGTTCCCCGCTCCCCCCAAACTGAGCAGCAGCCTCTTGCCTACAATTAGAAGGGATGAGGCTTCCAGAAGCAGCAAGCAGTGCCAGTGCCACTGCCTGCGTCTGAGACTGTATCCCCTCCAAGAGCACCAGCCATAACCCTCCCCCCACACCGCCATGACAACAAGCACCAGCATGACCGTCTCCTCCACCCCCATTTCACTTCCCATGCTAAGCCTTCCAGTGTTAGAGGAAGAGCTGGAGCTGGAGCTGGATCTGGATCCGAGTGCCATAGCAAGGGAAATTCTGGGGAAGGAGGGGGAATGAGCTGAGTCTGTGCTCCACACCCCTCAAATTTCCTCTTCAGCCAGGTCTCCTTCCCCAGAAGGCATTTCAGAGGAGGCTGAGGTAGAGGTTGTGGAGGCAAACAACTCAGCTGAGTCCGTTGTGCCTGCCCCTGCTAAGGAGGGGGAAATTGCAGCATCCACACATGCACCTGCACCCCAGAAATGAGTGGGTAGTGTGGTCTGGGATCATTTTGAGCTGGCAGATGATCCCACATATGGTATCTGCATGCACTGCTGAGCCAAAACCAGCTGGGGCAAGGGAACAAAACACATGAACACCACGGGGATGCTGATGCCTCTCCACAGGCACCACCCCTTTGCCCTTGCTCCTCCTCAGCCTGATACCAGTGGGAGTGTGCCCAAAGGGAAGTCCCCCTCTCGCTCCAAAGTCCTCATCCCCCCAAAGCAGAGGCAGGCCACTCTGGAACAGTGGGGGAAAGGCAGACAGAAAGGGGTGGGGGGGGCGAATTGTAAGGGCAAGCGAGATCTCCCAGAGCATGGAGAGAATCTACACCCCACAACAGAACCATCACCGCTCCTGGATCTTACATCTGCACCTCCAGAAACATTATATGTCTCATCCAGTACACTAAATGCCCTGATGGAAAATATGTAGGAGACACCAAGCAAAAACTGCACACCAGAATGAATGCACACTGGAAATCTATTACAGACAAGAATACCAAACTACTTGTAGGGGCACATTTTGTCTCCAGTCTCTCAGGCCTGATCCTCAAAGTGAATTTAAAAACCACTTTTCAAAGATAAGCCTATGAACTTCACTTCAACAATCTCCTAGATACAGAAACTCATGGACACAATATAGACATTGGATTTATGACTATAACCTGCCCAACAACTAACTCCCCAGATACCTCTCCACTTCTACCTGCTACATCCCCCTTCTCCCCTCACCCCCATCCCAGCCTGTCCCTCACCCCCTGACACCTCCATTTCCATTTTCACTGATGGCTTTCTTGCCTGCATTGAGGGCCAGCCTCTGGCTGCTTTACTATTCCTTGCATCCAGGAACAGGATATATATACACCAACTGCAGGTGCTTCTTCAGCCTGACAAAGGATTTTTCAACCTGAAAACTTGCTAAGATTATATTTCTGTAACTAGCTGTTCAGTTGGTCTGCTAAAAGATACCAGATTAGATTGACCCAAAGGAAAGGACCTTGTCTGCCAGTGCCATGTCCTTAGACTAACACCCCTAGCACTTGAACGGAAGGAGGCAGGGCCCTGGGCACATCTAAGCCCCATGGCTGGGGCTGGCAGGGAGAGTTCTCTGGTAGCTACTGGAGAAAAAGCTTCTGCAGGAGAGGAAAGAAAGGCTCTGTCATAGTTTGGCTGCCTGAGATGCTGCTGGTGCTACTGTGCTGCTGCTCACTAAGTTACTATTTTACCTGTTGTCATTTAAAGTGGTGGACCAGACTGAGGCTGTAGGGGAGGAGGAGACCTCATTGGGACACACTACTGTGTCGTGTAGAGGCTCCAGCGCCAGTGAGGGTGCACCTTAACATGCACACAGTGTCACCCATGTCACAAGTTTTGCTTGTCAGCAGCCTGAGGTGCAGTTTCCCAGAAACCCCTCCTATCTCCTTGAAAGCTGGCAGGCTCCATGGCCGCAGCAGGGCCTAGCATGCCTGCAGTTTTCACCCGCTGTGCCTTAACACACACACACACACACACACACACACACACACACACACAACACAAGTTTTGCTTTCAGGAATTTGAGGTATAGTTTTCCAGAAACCCCTGCACCTATCTCCTTGAAACTTGCCAGGCTTTGTGGCCGCAGAAGGGGCTACCATCCCTGCAAGTTTCATCCAAATCGGGCAAGAAATGACAAAGTTATAGGCAGTTTTGTGCTTCCCCATTATAGCCTATGGGCGAAATGTGAAAACAGCGTTGAAACAGTTTCAACGAGATGAAACGGAACAGTGGTTTCGAAATGAAACACTGTCCCGTCGAAAAAGAACGGTGCTGTTTGGCACAGCCCTAACCCCTGGTGGTGGAGTTGAATCTGGCTGCCTAACTCCAGCTCCCTAATCTAGCACTTTTCTCTCCTGCTTGCCATGTCTTGGTGCTATAATTGAGATGTTTTTTTCAGGAGCCTGCCTTTAAGTTAACCAAAGTTTCAGCCACAGGCACTTTGCTTTCCCTTACTCTTCCCACCCCAGTCATGGGTCTGACTGGGCAGAGCAGGAATCTTCCCTTCTTTCTTCCTCTGGCCCCTTCTCCATCTGTGGGTGGGGGCTTCAGGGGCTCCAGCCTGCCTTAATTAATTCTAGGCCCTGGCATGTCTGGGCTCTGACCCTCTCCCAGGCCTCCTGCCTAAAGTGGGGGTTTGCGTCTATCTTCTGCTCTGAAACCAGCAAAAAAAATAGAGAAGAGGGAACAGAAAAAAGCACAGGAAAAAAAATAGCAGGGTGCTGGCTACTCTGGTCTGCAGCCTTTTTGCCACCCTGACCAACCAGGCATTACTACAAAAAAGGAGCAGAAGGAAAAAAGAAGAAAAGGAATGAAAAGTAAACCTATATTGGGCTCTCACTACTTCTTGGACCTCTGGGTACACGCACGCCTCTGAGCCCTTCCTGTGCCAACACAAATAGTCCTGAGTCTTTTTGGGTATGTTCAGTCCCCCAGGGCTCTTCCAGGTTAACATATTCAGTCCTCAGCTCTCTGTATACACCCCTTCCTAGGAGTCTCCCAAGGTACCAGAGGAAAAAAGAGTCCTTAATACTTCTCATGTACTTGCTCCCTCACTCTCTACTGACAAGAGGTTCCTCCACAGGCAGCTCTTCTCCTGGCCAGATGGGTGTTCATTCTTGCCTTCCCAAAGGGCTCTGTCTCCCTTTACTGCTGGGGCCAGCCTCCCTCCTCTGCCCTGAGGAGAGTTTATATCCCAGCGAGCAATGCCCACCTGGTCAGCTGACCAGGTTTCCTGTTCCCCTAGCTCACCTGTGGCTAATTTCTTTCCTCTCTGCAGCCAGCTGATTGCAGGCTGGGTTTTGTAGGGGTGAGGCCACAGCCCAAGGCTTGGCATCTCCCTTTTGGGGGTCCCTGCTACCACCTACTCGCCCCCTCCTGTCCAGCTGGGTGCCTCTCTTGGCAGTTAAGATCTCCTCTGCTCTGGCCGCCTTGGCAGGGTCTTTTCTTGCAGCTGGTAATCCTTCCCTCCTCCAGGCTACAAAGGTTCTGGCTTTAAAGGGGACCTGCTGACTTTCCTTCCCTGCCTCACTTTTCCCCGTAACATGGTTAAGGTCCTCTGTTATACACGTGCAGATTCAACTCATTTGCATAGCTCACATAAAGTGTTGTTGTTATTATTATAATAATAATAATAATGATGATAATAATAATAAAAAAGCATTGTTATTACTGCAAGCTGCCCCCAGGCCATGTGCCATACAGGCCACACACCCTTGCACCATGCACCTGGCACTCCCTTGCTGCCCTGTGCCATTATCCCTGCACCCTGAACACCGCATTGTACCAGGTGTTCCCCCCACCCCCGCCCACCACATGGAGTCCCTGTGTCCCCCTCAAGTAGCCCATCGCTAGGGAAAGGGACAGGCAACAGCAGCCAGAGGAAGAAGGAAGAGCTTGGAGACTTCTGCAGAAGCTGGAGAGGTACTGAGATTAGCACAGTGGCTAGGATCCTAGGTTAACCCCTCAAGGGACAGATGTAGCCCACAGGCCATCAGTTGGACAGTGCTGATTATTAACTAACAGTAGTAGCAGTATTACTAGTATTATCATTGTTGTTACTACTATTATTATGGTATCTGAGTAGTTGCCAAAGTCCAAATACTTCATATATGGCAATAATTTTCATAGTATAGAAGTGGAATCCCAGACAGGGCTCTTTATCAGCACAGGCCAGTGAAAGATCTCCTGCGAAGGACAGTGTTTGGGAGTAATTCAGCCATACTGGCAGGCTTGCTAGAGACCTTGAGGATGGGAAATCTACACTGAAGCAATGTTGGCTGAGCATGTGTATGGAGGGAGAAGCATGCCTGCTGTGACATGCAGTTGTAACATAGTGACACAGCCAGTGACCAGAGGGAAACCTATACCTGGCTTTGGGTTGCATTACAAAAGGCTCACATAGCTTTCCTGATGAATGATTCTCTGAGGAATGACAGGACCTGCCTTGTTCTTCCATTGTATGCTTGACTTGCATACTGAGTTGGCTAATGAAATCATGGTTTTCTGTATTAAAATCACACGTATGTCGTTATTAACCACATGGCTTCGTAGTACATTTATATGCAGTATAGTTTTTTCCCCCACTGTTAATGAAAAACACACTGCTTTGTTTGGAACATTTTTATGTTTTTCAACTATAAAGTTACTCATTGGAGGTGGAAAAGAGCAGGAGGCTGCTTTAAACACTGTTAACATTACTAGGAAAGCCACACTCCACATACTGACTGCTCTGTGACTTATCTTAATAACATTCTTACTTAGAACCCTAAGAAGTGGTGTAGACTTGAAAAGTTTCATTGGCAGGGCTGTATCTAGGTGTGTGTGTGTTTTTTGCCTAACATGGGTTGAAGTCCATGTTCAGGCATAGAAAAGTCCTTCTTGGCAGCAGAATTTATGCTGGTTCCCAAACTGGAATAAGCTATAGTAGGACATGCTATAATAGTATAAGGTTAGTAGGGTTGTGTCCAGTAGTGTAAATGAGGCAGAAGCCCCATATACTGCCTCTGTGGTGGGGCACAAAAATAGCTGATTACACTGCTGCAATTGGCACTGCAGCAGCTGGCATTGCCCAGGCATTGTAGGGCTGCCCAGGTATGCCTCTGGTTGCACCCACACTTAGGGAAATTAAACCACTAATCTTCCTCACTTTCATTTCTATTGCTAAAGAAGGAAACTTTGTAGTGACTTAGGCAGATAGGGCTTGTCTACTTGGGTGGCTGAAGATTGGCAGCATGTCCTGGTTGGGACAGTCGTTAGTGCCCCACCTACCCACTCTCACATAAATGCTCCAAACCTGGAAATAAGGCCGCTCCAGGGTCCCCACCATAGTGGCTGCAAGCCAGAGATCAAAAAAATCAAGGGCAGCTGCAGCAGAATGCCTTGGGAGTATCTTCACTAGACCATTTCTGGGTTTGGAGTCTGGAAGGTGGGGCAGGTGAATGGGATGTGCATTGGGGGCCGTGCTGCCATCTCTTAGAAATGTAAGTCTCTTTGACTTTCAATTCAGGTCAAACCCAGATGGCCCACAAAGGGATGCTCTTATTCGCCTGTATAGCCCAAGTCACCACACCATCTTTAGTCTTTCTTTTAAGAACATAAGCATTGTCATTTACTGGGTTAGACCGCAGGCTTGTCTTGCCTGGTATCCTGTGTCACACAGTGGCAGAAAATGGATGTTGAAAAGGAGAATGGACAGGGCATGATCTAGGTTTTTTTCCACTGTTCCTCTCTCTCACTTGCAGCCTCCAGCATTTAAGGTCTAAGAATTTCAGAGCTTCAGCATCCCTGGCTGTAGAGAAGACATACTAACTCTTCCCCACTTGATGAGGTAATTGTGAAGCTGAATTGGAGAAAAGAAGGAACACGTTTTGAGATCTCCAGGTGAAAGGCACAACAGAAGGGCCAAGCACGGTTGTGGAAAAGGATTTCTTTGGGCCAGAAAGTTTGTGCTTTATGGCTTGTATTTTGTTCCAGTAAAAGGTACCTTATTATGTACTTTGTGATGCATAGGGACAGGGCAACATCTCTTTAAATAGCTTTTAAGTTCCCAAGCTGTGCTCTTCCTCTTCTGTATTTTGAATGCTACTAGAATCAACAAGAGCAGTGTGGTACCCATCTCAGGAGCATGCGCTGCTCAAAATCCTGGGTACCAAAACCTACATGCCTTCTGTCATAACTGTTTACATTTTCATTTTAGACTGACCTGCATATTCAGAGAGAGGACTTTAGCTTGCCTACTATTATATTTAACAGATAGCTTGAGGCAGGATTATGAAACGGATGAATTCTGGAGTTTATTCCAGAAGAGTGCACTAGTTGGCTGGTTGGAGATCTGCAATACATTTAAAAAAAATGCAGGGTCACCAGCTAACCGAAAAGAATATCTCTTAATACATGTAAACAGTTCTGGGCACTTATTATAAATCAAGTCATGTCCAGTCCAGGCCACTAAAGTAAAAACAAGAGGATACAAAGTAAACTATATATGAATAACATGATGTTTATCAGCTCTTGTAATCCTCTGCTTTTGCTCATGGGGACAGTTTATACCAATGCAGCGCGTGATGTTCCTTGCTTCTTCCCTTCCTTATCAGTTCTAGTAAATAATTTTTACTCCGCAACCTGTGATGACCTCTGTTTCTAAATCTTAGACTAAAAACAGACAACCAGTTTAATCCAGGGCTGATTAGTCAGAGATATGACTCCCATGAAAACAGGGGCAGGGCAGCCATTTACCAACTGGGTTTAAATGCCAATTAATTTGAAATTTGTTCAAAGGGAAAGTGTTAATTTGGATACTTCACAGGTGCATAATATGGGACAATGGGCTTGTCCATGTGTAAGGTGCTTGCTGTCAGACAATATGCTCAAATCCAAATCACACCAGCCTGTTGTTTGTTTGTTTGTTTGTTTTCTAACCTCTGACATTAAAACAGGCTTCCCAGTTTCTGCTTGCTAGTTTTATGGTAGCAGCACAGTAGTGCAAGGTTTGCAACCCAGAAGGGGAATTTAAATATACACTCTACTTCACTTGCTTGCCTCTAAGTGCAGATTTTGCTTAATGCATAAAATGACATCTGTCCCAATTTTTTGACATATGTTTGTTATCTGCGCATCGTAGCATAACCAGAACTCCTAAGCTGTAGTTATGCTAAGCTATAGTAAGATAAAGTGCCGAAAAGGAGCTTGGGAGAAACAAGCTCATGACCACTGGATGACCTAATAAGAAAGGAAAATAATTAAAACACACTAATGAGCATAAAGATGTTGATGCAAAAAGGGTGTAAGAAAACAGCAGATGAAGAACTTGAAGGAATGTAAAAAGTAAGAACTCACTAATGAGGAAGAGATACTGAGAACTGAAATGCAGGTATGTAAACATTGCAACAGACAAGTAGAGATGAACATCTCCAGAGAGAGAGAAATTGGTAGGAGATGCAGAGTGGGAGGAACACTCAATATAAATACAGGGGCTGCTCATAGTGACTTTGGGGAGGGTAAAAAACATACTGAATACTGTCATGGGCAAGCTTCTTTAAATTGTACTGATTGTTAATCCAGTCCAACTGGTGCGCTGTCCAGGCACAAAAGCGCAGAAAGGTTACTTGTCATCGAATGCAGATTCGAGTAATTTTTCTGTCGCCTTTGGAATCTGGAAGACTGCTTGGTAGTGTTGGCCTTCCAGAACCCACACACCTCAGCAGTCTGGATATCAAAAGCAACAGCAGCAAGATACCACTTGAGAAAACACTCCCTACTCTTCTGAACACCACCCATCTCAGAACCACTGACAAATAAGGCTGGAAGAGACCCTCAGGAATTCTTCCAGTCCCAATGCCTGTTCAGAGCAAGATGATCCCTGTTAACATTGTTCCTCCCAAAGGTTTGTCTTGCCTGTAGGCAAAAAAAACTTGTATGGGACACGTTCCATCACCTCTCCAGATAATCTGCTCCAGTGCCTCCTAATATCTGAAATTGAATCAAGAATCCAGAGCCAACCACCCTGCATGGAAACATGTGTTTGAGCTGTAACAAAGCCTGTATATTCCCAGTTGCCTTCGTCAGCCATCTTTGGACCCATAGATTAGGAAATCATGGAAGACAATCATCCTCGACTGTGAGGGATTGTTGATGATGAATAACCTAAATTGTCTTGTGGCAATTTAAATCCCATTACTATTTGTCCCCCATGGACGTAGACACTAGCAGATCACTATCATCTCTGTAACAACCCTTCTGTATTTAAAGACTACTGCCACTGCTGACCCGCTGAGCAACCCTTGCAAAGCTAGCAGGCCAAGGCACTTAAGGGAGCCCACCCCTGCCCCAGCTCTGGACCCCTAAAGGGACACTTGTGTGCCTGTACACAAATGCCAGGAGCTTGGGGAATAAACAGGAGGAACTTGTCCTCCTGCTAAACACATATAATTATGACATCAAAAGGATAACAGAGAACTGGTGGGACTCCACCCATGACTGGACCACAGGTATAGATGGCTATACCCTGTATAGGAGAGATGTAGCTCTCTATGTTAAGGAAAGCTATGCATCCCTGCAAGCTGACATAGGTGCCCAGGTTGGACGACTAGAGACCCTCTGGGTTAAAATCCATGGGGAACATGGCACAGGGGACACAATGGTGGGAGTCTATTACAGACCTCCTACCCAGGATCAACCGCTAGACCAGGAGTTCACCAGGGAATTGGCCGAGGCCACATGCTCCTGGTGCGTGGTTGTCATGGGAGACTTCAGCTACCCAGACATCTCGTGGGAAGAGCGCTTGGCCAAATCCAAACAGTCACAAAGCTTTCTCTCGTGTGTGGATGAGCTCTACCTGATGCAAGAAGTCGACGGGCCAATGAGAGGTAAAGCGCTGCTTGACCTGGTACTGGCTACAGGGGATGACCTAACCAGCAACCTAATGATCGAAGGGAAGATGGGTGACAGTGACCACGAGCTGATCACCTACACCATCGGCTGTAAAGCTGGCAAGTCAGTCAGTAATACAGAAGTCCTCGACTTCAGGAAAGCTGGCTTTGGCAGCTCAGGAGGCTTGTCAGTGAGGCCCAATGGGACCACGACCTAAAAGGAAGTGGAGTTCAGGAGGAGTGGTTGCTCCTCAAGGGAGTGATCCCTTGATGCACAAGCTAAGTCTATTCCATCTTGGAGGAAAGGCAGCAAAAGGGCACAGCAGCCCCCTTGGCTCTCCAGGGAACTAACAGACCTCCTGTGTCTAAAAAGAAAGACCTACAAAGGATGGAGGACTTCATCCACATCCAAAGAGGAATATTCTGCACTGGTCCGGTCCTGTAGAGAGCAAACCAGGAAAGCCAAGGCTGTGGTGGAACTCCAACTAGCTACAAGTATCAAGGACAATAAAAAGTCCTTTTTTAGATATGTGGGGAAACAGAAGAAAAGCAAGGGCAACATTGGACCCCTGTTAAAACAAAATGGGGCAAGTGACAACCAATGCCCAGGAAAAAGCAAACTTGCTAAATGGGTACTTTGCATCAGTTTTTCACCAGTCCCAAGGGGTGCCCCTGCCCATTACAGGACAGGAACGCTTGGGTGAGGGTGATTCCTTACCCTCTATCAATGCTGACCTTGTGAAGGAACACCTTGAGAGGCTGGATACAGGCCCATCCGCCAGACCTCTATTCCGGGTAAGGTCTTAGAAAAGATCATCAAAGAGGCCATTCTTAACAGACTGGCTGATGGCAGCATCCTGAGTGATAGCTAGCATGGGTTTGTGCAGGTAGGTCTTGCTTGACCTATCTTATTTCCTTTTACGACCAGGTAACCTATCACCTGGACAAGGGAGAAGAGATTGATGTTGTATATTTTGACTTTAAAAAAAGCCTTTGATCTGCTATCCCATGATCACCTCTTGGCAAAACTGGCCAACTCTGGTTTTGGATCCACCACGATCCGCTGGCTGGGGAATTGGCTCTGTGGCTGAACTGATAGGGTGGTGGTTGACAGAAGTCAATCGTCGTGGTGTGCTGTGACCAGTGGGGTCCCTCAAGGTTCTGTCCTTGGGCCAACACTATTCAACATCTTCATTAATGATGTAGACATTGGTATCAGAAGCGGACTGGCCAAGTTCGCTGACGACACCAAACTTTGGGTTAAAGCGTTCACACCTGAGGACAGGAGGGCGATCTAGGCTGATCTTGACAGGCTCAAGAAATGGGTGGATGAGAACCTGATAGTGTTTAACGCTGAAAAATGCAAGGTTCTCCACCTTGGAAAGAAAAACCTGCAGCATGCTTATAGGCTCGGCAGAGATCAGGAAAACAGACCAGGAAAACAGACCTTATGATGAGAGGCTGAGAGCCATGGGACTCTTCAGCCTGGAAAAGCGCAGGCTCAGGGGTGATCTGGTGGCTGCCTATAAGTTTATCGGGGTGCTCACCAGGATCTGGGGGAATGTCTGTTCACCAGAGCGCCTCAGGGGATGACAAAATCAAACAGTCACAAACTCCATCAGGACCATTTCAGGCTGGACATAAGGAAGAACTTCTTTACTGTCCAAGCCCCCAAGGTCTGGAATAGACTGCTGCCGGAGGTGGTTCAAGCACCTACTTTGAACACCTTCAAGAGAAATTTGGATGTTTATCTTGCTGGGATCCTATGACCCCTGCTGACTTCCTGCCCCTGGGGCAGGGGGCTGGACTCAAAGATCTTCCAAGGTCCCTTCCAGCCCTAGTGTCTATGAAATCTATGAAATATTGCATTCTATTAGTCCCTCCAGAAACATTACTAGATCCATTACTAGATCAACTCCTTAACCTACAGCTTTCACAACAGTAATACTAGTTTCCACTTTGATTTTGTGTATTTGTTCTTTCAGAAATAGATTCATAGATTGTAAGGCTGGAAGGGGCCTCGGAAGATCGTCGGGTCCAGTCCCCCTGCACCAGGCAGGAGAGAGTCCAGTCTCCTCTTGAAGATTTTTAATGTAGATGATTGCACCACCTCTGGAGGCAGCTTATTCCACAGTCTGGACACCCTATGAAGAAATATTTCCTAATGTGGAACCTGAAACAGTCTTCCAGGAGTTTGTGGCCATTACTTCTGGTTTTCCCCAAGGGTGCCCTGGTGAACAGTTATTCACTGAGACCTTGTAGAGGTAAGCTGCTACCAAGTCCCCTTTTAGCCTTCTCTTTTCCAGGCTGAAGAGTCCTGGGTCCCTCAGCCTTTCCTCGTATGGCTTGCCGTGCAAATCACTAATCCTATGGGTGGCCCTTCTCTGGCTTCTCTCAAGTTTTACCATGTCCTTGTTAAATTGCAGCACCCAGAGCTGGACGCAGTACTCCAGTTGGGGTCTCACCAATGCTGAATAGAGCGGAAGAATCACTTCCTTGGTTTTGCTGGAGATACATTGATTGATGGTAATCGGTATTTTGGACTAGCTGACTGCCTTCAGTAATGAGCTCTGGTCTGACCGCTCCTCCAGTACAAGTAATTGTAGCCATCTCTGTCCATGTTCCTGCTGTAAAAGGTGTTTCTCCCTTGTATAACAGGGTTCCCTACCCTATTACCGAGAAGGAGAGCAAATCCCAGGGCCTGCTGGCCAAACAAGCCCCACAGACTTAAGGGTGAAAAAGACTCGAACAGACGCTTACCACACAGAGCCAACAGTGACAACAACATCAGGGGCTGGGGGCTCGCAAAGAAACACTGCAGGAGGTCCCAGCAACAAGTGGTCTCCCTGAGGCTGCCCTAGCAAGCCATATCACAAACCACCTCCAGCAGACCAGCAGGGACTAGGGAGCCATATGACCACAGGCACTGAGCCAGAGGGGGGCAGTCTGGTCCTGCAAGCTACAGGGGAAGGAGCCCCTGGCTAGGAAGCCTGCAAGGGACCATCTGTGGACTGCTGAGCTGCCTGGGAACTACCAGCAAGATGCTGAGAGTCTACAGGTGGATATAATCCAGAGCTGGGGGTTATGTTGGTATCCAGGGAAGGCTACCTTGGTTGTTTGCTCCCCTACCCTGATAGGGGAGAGAGGTTTTCTTTTTTTAAAGTGGTAGGTGCTGTCTTCCTTGTGTTGATGCACATTTGCCCAGAAGGGAAGGCTTGTATGAACCAGTTGCTTGCCACATCTTAAGTTATACCAATGGTTTGGGTGGGACTGTATGAAAGGTGGTTTGTTGGAGATCCCATTAGTGCACTAGGGGCACCTGACTGCCTTGAACCCTACTGGGAGCCTGAAGCAGGGCAGTGTTTGGGAGCTGGAGAGTCCAAGGACCAGAGCAGGGCAGCATTTGGGGGCCAGACAGAGACAAAACCCAAGGAGGGCCGGGACACGCCTGGGACCCAGAAGCCAGGTTCGGTGCACTGGGCTTAGATGGGAGCCAGCCAATAGAAAGAGAGGGCTGAGACCAGAAAGACTGAGTCCTGACAAGCATATATGGGTATTCTGAAACACGTAATTAGTCCACAAGCTAGTGAGTGAGACCAGGCCTGGAAAGCCCTGGGGGGAAGCCTCCCTTCCTTCAAAAAACTAGAACATCAAGGTGTAGAGGGGGAGCAAAGGAGAGTTCCCTAGAAAGGCAGAACAAGCTAGGGTTGCGCTACCACCAGGTGGCATTGCAGCCCCCCCGGGGACACCCTGGTGCCCATTTTCCTCAATTTTTCCCACAACCGACTGACTCCTTGGAGGCAGAGGACAGATGCATAGGTTCTGGTAATGTCTGAACTAATGCATTACCTTAGCACAGAGGTAGGCAACGTTTTTTGAACGGAGTGCCAAAACCCCCCACAATGCCTACCTTGGAAGGTGCCGGAGTGTTGGCATGCCAGAAAAACAAAACGAGGGCAGGGGGTACATGGCAGGATGCCCTGCCGCCCCTTGCCCCTGCCCCCCAGTCCTGCTCATGCCCCTGCCCCCTAGCTCTGCTTGTGTCCCTTGCCCCTCACCCAAAGCCACTGCCCCCCAGCCCTGCTGCTCCTTGCCCCTCACC
>NW_005842262.1:154135-170535 GCF_000455745.1 Alligator sinensis | reverse complement strand
CCCCCTGGCGGGCCGCAGCTCCCCAGAGCCGGGGCTGGCTGCAGCTGGGAGGTTGCAAACAGCTGCTGCCTCCCCACCCCAGCCCCGGCCCCAACGTGCACTGAGGAAAACGGCCTTGTATGCCATGCTCAGCACGTGTGCCAGGGGTTGCCAACCCCTGCCTTAGCATAACCTACCACAGTGCAGCCATCTGAAGAACTATCACTGTCATCATTTGGCTCAGTGTTAGCTCATAACCAGAGATCCTGGTTATCTCTGATAAAAAAAAAATTGGAAACTCTCTGATTAAAAACCCACAAAATCCATGTTTTTCTGCAATTAAAAAGAAATGCCACTATGTATATAGCTATCAGTTGAACATAATGTTTTACTGATATATTTACAATTTTAAAGCAGCATGGAAGCCTACCAGTGCCTCAATCATTATAATAAAATCAATTCTAAATACCTATAAATTTTGGTGTTAGATTTTGGGCTTTTCAATCATGGAAAATGAGCTCCCCCTGCCCCCTTCGCTCATCAGGATATGGGCACAGCTGCAGCTGTCTCCTGCTTTTGCTTTGTAGTGCTGGGCAGCCCTGATATGCTGGTGCCCTGCCACTGCCCCTCACTCCCAAACCACAGCCCCACAGCCCTGCCGGTGCCTCTCACCCCAAGCCCACAGTTCCCCCAGCCTTGCTGATGCCCCTCACTCCTGATACACAGCCCCCCTGGCCCTGCCAGTGCCTTTCACTCCAAATCTACAGCCCCCCCAGCCCTGCTGGCACCCCTTATTCCCAACCTACCGCCCCCCCCAGCCCTGCTGGTGCCCCTCACACCGAACCTGCTATCCCTGTCCCTCAGGCCCCCAGTGTATGAGAAAGGGAGTGGGTATGTGGGGAAGATGGGGGGGCACAGGCAACATGGCAGGGGGGGCACATGCCCCCCAAGATTTCTATGCCCACAGCAGGGTGCGAGGATGCAGCAGGGCCAGACCAGCTCCTGGCAGGAGCCACCTCTGCAGCCCAGCGGGAGGCACCTGGCACTGGAGGAAATGCTGTGCCGCCATGGTGAGATGTGACAGTGGCAGCAGTGTGGAGTTGTGCCCTTGCTGCTGCCAAGTGGGCAGGAGGCGCCTCACCTTGGCAGCTATGGTGGCATGCCACTCCCTCCAGTGCTGGGTCCCCTCACTGCACTGCAGAGGCGGCTCTTGCCTGGAGCTGGTCTGGCTCCGCTGCAGCCCATGCTAGGTGGCCTGCTGTGGGTGCAGAAATCTCGGGAGGGCACAAGCCCTCCCTGCCACTTGTGCTCCCCCGTTCACCCAATGCATGATCTGTTCCCCCTCCCCCCATCTAACACGTGGCCTGTGCCCCCTCCCTCCTGTATGGCCTGTGCCCTTTTCCCTGCCACCGCCCAACGTGTGGTCTGGGCCCCTTACCGCCCCCCACCCCCCCGACTTACTTTGAGGAAGCCACTGGAACTGCTCTCCATCGCTGCCAGGCTGCCACGTGCATGCGCATATACACATGGAGCTCCCTGCCTGATCACCCTCCTCCCACTCCCTGCAGCCCCAAGCAGCCCCTTACAGGCTTCCCACATTTTTCTCCTTTTCCATGAGTGTCTCCCTGGAGGACTGAGCCTCCATGTCTGCTGACACATGCTCCTGTGGCGTGAGCCACACTGGTTTTTCGTGGAGCTTTTTTTTTTTTTTTTTGCTACTGGGGCATGTTTTAACATGCCAGGCATGAGGTTTGGGATGCCGCAAATAGGTTTGTTGTGCCACAAACTGAACATCTGGATTGGGCCAAGAAATTCAATTTCAGGTACAAACTCCTGCACAAACTCCTGCACTTGGGACAGAACAATCCCATGCATCAGTACAGGCTGGGGGCTGACTGGCTGGGCAGCAAGGATGAAAAGGACCTGTGCTTAAGTTCTTTGCTGGGAATGTTCCCCTAGATCAGGGGTGGGCAAAATGCGGCCTGGGGGCCGGATGCGACCCGCCAGACCATTCTATCCGGCCTGCGGGTCCCCTAAAAAATTAAGAAAATTTATATTAATCTGTCCTGGGTTGCCTGTCATGTGGCCCTCGATGGCTTGCCAAAACTCAATAAGCGGCCCTCTGCCCAAAATAATTGCTCGTCCCTGCCCTAGATGCCTTCTACCTCCTCAGCAGTGACATACTCTTGACAAGGCTAAGAGTCCCAACACCGATACTTAAATCCAATGAGGATCCACAAATTAGGCTCTGATCCAGGAAACATGTTCAGAGCACATCTAACACATTGACAACATTAAATCAGGTATATTTTTAAAAATGCAGCTACCATAGGAGGAAGCGGAAAAAGAGGTGGCAATGGGGCCACCACCTGGGATGTGCGAGATCTGTGACCAAAGCTCTTATCGGCCTAAGCAGAATCAAATCCATGCCTCCCACTTCTCAATGTGTAAGCCAACTAAAAAGCAGAGGGGAAGCCAAGACTCCCAGAGCAGCAACCTAATTACTTGGTAGAGAGCATGCTGGCTCTCGCTCCCTCTCTGTTCTCCTGAATCTTATTCTTCGTTATAGTTTCAATGAGAAGATTCCCCTCCCCTCCCCACTCCCCCAGCTAGAAAATGGCAGAGAAAATATTTTCCAGGCAAATTCTCTTGCAACTACATGAAAAACAACTGTGACCACTTCCAGGTCTTAAAAGATCATGCGTCTTCCACTCTAAAGGGATGATGGAAGCCTAGTCTACACTACAAAACTTTACAGGCATAATTTAGTGTGTCCACACCCAAACCTCCTCTGCAGCCACAGAACTGGCAGAATTAGCCCACCTCTGCTGGGCACAAATAGGCTTCTGTTGCCATCAGGTACATGTGAACACCTTCTGACAGCTGCTGCTGTGCCTCTAGCAACTGGTGCCTTCCCAGGGCACACTTTAAGCTCTAGCAGCAGAGCTGCTGCATGGAGCCATGCAAGCCACCAGAAGCTCAGGGCTGCATGCATGCTCAGGCAGATTAGCAATGGCAGCAGCTGCCAGTACTTTTGACAGCAGAAGCAGCCTACTGTAAACAAGGCCTTCAATACTTAAATCCAAGAGAAGATCTAGGGCTGCGTGTCCTCATCTTACACAGACACGGGATTCCAGTCCTCTCTCTCTTCGCTGTTTCCAACTGCTTAACTCAAACTTCTCCCGGATCAAGAGGCTGGGATTGAATTCCAGCTGTTTTAAATCCTACCCCTGAGCACAAATCACTTACCCCTGGCCTGGTTACATCAGCTGAAAGGTAATGATGCAAAGTGATGAAGTGGAGCCTGGCACAGGATGACATGAAAGTCATTCATGTTAAGGGCAATGCAATACTGTTGTTGATAGAAGCCTAGCTGGGCAGCTCTGTGCCTGGAGCAGCTGTATGATCCTTGGGCCAGCCCCAGCTGTCTCAGTGCCAATCATACAAGTGTGATCAGCCCCTGCTGCAGTCATGGGTATTTTTGCAGCCCCTGACAAAGGCAGCACTTGGGCTGCTGCTGTGGTTGCACCACCCTTGGTTACACTTCTGGTTGCTGATGCTTGTAATAATGTCATGAGCTTCAGTTTCCCTGATTTGGTCATGCAGGGGGGATGAAAGATTAGTTAAGGTCCTGCTAAGTCCCGGAACCACCTATGCGTAGAAAAGACAAGATGGATCTTCACCATCAACAGACATTTGAATAGCTTTGTTGATGTTTTAACAAAGGTGACACCCAGCAGGGCCTTGGGTGAGAAAAATAAACAGGATGATGGGTGATGTAGCAAAGAACAGTGTGAGAGGAGGGAGCATCAGCAAAGAGAGTGAATGGGAGAGTCATTTTGGGACTTGGGGCTGTGCAGACTGGAGAGAGAACAGGTGAGATAACTGGGGGAGGGGGAGGGCTGTGGCTGCGGGACAGAGGGACTGCTTAACTCTTTGAAGGGGTCAGGGAACCTCTGGCTGGGTGCCTTTTTGTCCCATAAATGGCTTTGTGGAAGAGTATCTCTTTGTTCTGCTTCTTGGGACTTCAGGGCACTCAGAGATCAGGCACGGCCAGGACCAAGTACTCTCCTGGGGGGTCCCCGTGCCTGGCTAACTTCTGACAATTGCACAACAGAAGGCCTAGGGCAGGGACAAGCCATCACTTGCAGCCGTTCCAAATAGCGTGGGCAGGGGAGTGGACATCAAGGGGTAGCTGTAACTGCGCAGGAGCACACACCGGCTGTTATGCTCTAACTCAGGAACAGGCAAAGTCTGGTCCGCGTGCCAGATCAGGCCAGCAGTGGACTCAATTTCCCAGCAGCCCATGTGACTGGCACTGGTTTCCACGGAGACCCAAGCAGCAGCCCAGTGGCCCAGCCTCTTCCTGGTGGTGGGGCTGAGAGGGGGCTGTGCTGCGGGTGGGAGTGGGGTGGACTCAGCTGCTCCTCCCTGTGTGGGGTGGGCAGCACTGGTGCTGCTGGGAGGGGTGGATATGGGGGCTATGGGGAATTTTGGGGTGGCTATAGGTCCTCCAAGCCTCTCTCTAGCGCTTGCCGTTAGCAGGGTGCATGGCAAGGCGTGGAGCTGCTCCAGAGCCCGGTGGGATCTTGCGGCGATGACACCGTGATCCAGAGCCAGGGCAGAACCACAGTTTACAGCCTGCATGCCCCTGCCCAGAGCATGCACAATGCAGATCCCTGGCTCTGGAAGAGGTGCCTGGAAGCCGGAAGAGTCCTGCTGTTGTGAATCTGGACTGCAAATTGAGATGAGAATGGGATGGACTTCAATGCAGACAAGTGCAAGATGCTGCATCTAGGGAGAAGGAACCAGCAACACACCTGTAGGCTGGGGAACACCCTTCTTGTCAACACAGTGGCAGAAAGGGATCCTGGAGTCATTGTTGACTCCAGGATGAACATTAGCCGCCAATGCGAGGAAGAGGTCAGTAAGGCTAACCGCACCTTGTCGTGTATCTACAGATGCATCATAAGCAGGTCCAGGGAGGTGACCCTTCCCCTCTATGCGACACTGGTCAGGCCACAGTTGGAGTACTGTGTCCAGTTCTGGGCGCCACACTTCAAGAGGGATGTGGCTACCATTGAGAAGGTCCAGAGGAGGGCCACTTGCATGATTAAGGGGCAGCGGGTCAGGCCCTATGAAGAGAGGCTAAAGGGCCTGAATCTATTCAGTCTCCACAAGAGAATGCTGAGAGGGGATCTGGTAGCCGTTTACAAACTCACCAGGGGGGACCAGCTCTGGGTGAGGCTCTGTTCCCTCTAGCACCAGGTGGGCTTACTAGGAATAACAGCCACAAATTGTTAGAGAGAAGGTTCAGGCTGGACATCAGGAGACATTACTTTACAGTCAGAGCTGCCAGGCTCTGGAATAGGCTCCCAAGTGAGGTGGTGTTCTCTCCTACCTCTCCTTCAAGAGGAGGTTGGATAGATATTTGGCTGGGGTGTTATGACCCCAGCACTCATTCCTGCCCGGGGCTGGGGGCTGGACCTGATAATCTGTTTAGGTCCCTTCCGACCCTAAGTACTATGATACTATGAGACTATGAAATTCCAGAGACCTGAGGGGCAGGAGGAGGAGGAAGTGAATATACAGCCCATGCCAGCTACATGCCAGAAAGCTATGTTGTAGCACTCCCCCACTTCTGGCCTGAGCCACTGCAGGGATGTGTCTGCATTTCCTAAATCAAAAGTAAATGTGTGTCCAGTTGTTTCTCAGTTTAATTTCTGCAGCTCAGACTAACCTGAAAAGACTGAAGCAATTGAGCCTTGGGCTTTTTGACTGTCTGTGCTTAGCCTCAGTGAAACACATACTGCAACTTTAATCCAGCCAGAACTCAAGTGAGTTATTTTCACCTTTAAAACAAAGAGGCATAAAGTGCACACAAGGTGTGCCAGCCTGCAGACTACAATCCCTGAAATTAAGCAGACATGGGAGCCCCTGGGAATGGATCTGAATCTCTACCAACTTTTGAGGGTGTTAAGTGAACACTCACTAGCTTTAAGAAGTCCTGATCCTTTCTTCTCTTTGCAATCCTACCAGAGCCCCAGGAGCACCCTCCAAAGAGTCCTAGTATTACTAATTGTTACTTTTTACATTTTACTTAGGATGGGGTGGCCACCCTGCAGCACATGTGCCACAAGGGGCACAGGCAACTACTGTGTGCACCACACTAGCCCTGGGCACTCAGTTAAGAGAAGGGATGGAATTGAGCTAGAAGCAGAGTGCTCTTCAGAGGGAGCAGGGCAGGTATCAGGTGTCACTGCCAGGAGCCAGGTTAACTCTTCCCTGGCTGTGCAGCCACCATTGAATTCAGGGCTTTGGATCCTTGTTGGTCCTATAAATGGTTGTGGGACCAGGGAAGAGTTAACATGGGTCTCCGAGGTGATATCTGTTGCAGCAATACCCTCCCCTGCTTCACTCCACTTCATTCTGTCCTCCCCCTGCCTCCACTCTGGCATCTCAGGTGGAAACTGTATCAGATACACCTCTGGAGGTGGAATCAGAGCATCACGCAGGGAAGGGGACGGGGAGTGAGGCTTACCTTATGGCATCCCTGCCAGGAAGGTTGGCCACTAACCACTAGCCTAAGGATTATTTCCAAAGATTCTTCCTTTATCTCTCCCTAATGTAAATTAAGAAACTCCCTTTTTTGTGTCCATAGTCCAAATCTGTGGCCTGCATTGGACTGTCCAGATCTGTGGAATGAACTTTGGAGTGAAGGCTAATGTGTACAGACTGGTATTATCCTTCTTCTCACATCCACAAAAGTGTGTGAACACTTGGGCTAGGTACATTCAAAAAGCCTAAGGCGGAACTGATCTAAGTTGTGCAGTTTTCGGTAAGGCGCGCAGTTTAGATTGGTAGTGAACAGAACACACGTTTGCCCTTTGGTAGTAGGGGGAAATCTTAGACCAGGTTCTGCCAATCTTACCATTTCTAAACTTCTTGGAACAACAGACCAATGCCTACTCTCGACAGTTCTTGAGAACAACCCTGCACCCTTATTTTTAAACCAGTCGATGTGTGCTGAACTTCTGTTCTGTTATGGGTTTAGACTGGTTTTGTGTGCTGAATGTCTGTTCTGTTATGATATAGATTGGTCTCCAATCACTTACACTGACTGGTAAATGTAAAATGTCTGTATCTGGCTCTGGAGCTGGATTTGTGATTAATATTTGTAATACAGTAGTGGACCTAGCTGGGCTAGTGCTGTATATACACTTAGCATATGATATGCATCAAGGAACTTGGTATGGATTGTCAAGATCAACAAAAAAAGGGAAAGCAAACAGAACCTATCAGGTCAGCAGCAGAGCCAGGAATAAAGATGTCAATTGTCAAGCTCCTATGGACTTCAACAGTGCCAGGATATGACTCTTGGTCTCCTTAGTCCCAGCCTGGTCACAGCCTACTAGTTCATGACTCCCATAAACGTTTACTTAAATTGGGATTTTCAAAAAATGCTTAGCCTCAGTCTGACTTGGTTCCCATTGAGGCATGTCAATGGTTTACCAGAGTTAAGCCATCTCTGAGCCCTTTTGACAATGCAGCACTCTTCCTTTCTTCCTCCCTGTCTCCTGCTTCTTAAGCCTTGGAGCAAATGCTCCTTACTTCTGCAACCTTCTCATGAATATCACAGAGGTGAGTAGAGCCCCAAGCAAAAAAAATTATACATCTTGAACATATGGTCTGAATACACATCACCCGCTTTCCAAAGTTAATGAGAAAGTTGGGGAATTGCATCTTGGAAAGAAAGAAAAACCACCATGAAAAGCCACTCAAACACAGGAAAATGTATGTTTTCCTGATGTGGCTCTTTAAGAAACACCATCTGAAGTAGGCTGCTTGCTTGCAGGGTACTGCATTAGCTGTAAGGTCATGTATCCGGTGCTGGCATCTCCTCCAACACAAGAATTTTTAAACAAAATAAGCGTTGGTCTGCTAGCATTCAGCAGTGGCTCACCCTCAGTCCTGCCTGTTAACAAACAGCAGAGGGGTCTAGAAGGCAACAGCAGCTGGAATAGCTCAAACTCAGGCACATTTTTGAGCAACTCTCTTGAACTGCTGAGTGCGTCTGCATTAAAAAAGATTGTGAATAGACACTTGAGAAGAGGAAAAGAATTTGGAAACTCTCTAACCCATGAACAATCTTTCTGACACAATATCCAGAAATCTTGAGCCTAGGAAGAGCAGAGAGTGGGGGAAGAAAAAAAAAAGAATCAGAGTTTCAAGCTTTTCAGTGGACTTTAATTGTTCATGGTGAAGTGCCACTTTTTACAAGCATTTTAATTTTATATCAAATGGGGGGGAGGCAGAAAGCTTGTTTAAATTGGCTCCTTGAACTCTTAATAAATTAAATGCACCTAAAAACACATAGTGTTCTAGTCTCCATCTGGAAAAAGCCATACCAAGCACAGGGCATTATTCCTTCTGAAAACAACAATAACCAAAAAAAATTCTATATATAGATTTATATTATATATATATAGATATATTTATATCTATATATTAGATCTATATATAAATATATCTATATATATATATAAATCTCTGAACTTGCTGGAAACGCTTGAGGGACTTGTAGCCAAAACTCTGCATGAAAGGTAGGGGTTTTCTCTCCTTTGTCTCTGTCTTTGTCCCTATTTTAATTTTTTTACCTTGCTGTTCTCTGTCCTTTTTCACTATTCCATTCCTCGGAGTGTTCAGTCAGCACAGCGTAACAAAGGATGGGTGAGTGGTGCACCAGCTTCAGGGCTTTGGGAGGGAAGGGGGCAAGAAATTATGGGCACTTTTGCCTTCAACTCAGCCACTGCTGCCACTGTCACCCAGGGTGCAGGAATTGCCTAGAAGGCAATTGAGCACCTTCTTGTAACATACAGTATAAAGAAACCATTTCCAAACTTCTTGGAGCAACACACCGATGTCTACTCTCAACAATTCTTGAGACCAACCCTGCACACTTATTACCAAACAGCTACTTGAAAGCACTTAAAAGGCATATGCGAAAATGCCATCTCTGAAGTACCTAGTATTGCCCTGTGGTCCACAGACAACAAATAGAGAACAAGTAATGAAAATAACGTGGAAAGAGTTCAGAGAAGGATTATGAAGATGCTGAAGAAGCTAGAAGGATTAGATAAAAAGAAAAAAAAATAATTGCTGTAGTAAGGAATATCAGGAATAGAAAACAGGGCAACCATACAACATGCCTATGTTTAAAGGAAGGGGCCAAATTATTTGGGAAGATGATCCTGGGTAGAAGATGTGTTCTACAGTATGACTAAATCCCTGAGGCCATAAAGTCCTGTGTATATCTCCACATGGACAACCCTCAAATACTACACAATTCTCTGATAACTGGAATGGACTAATTATCAGTTGTCTATTATCTGGTTAATATGAAATTAGCTCAGTCTGAGCCATTTGTGATCCCAAGAATGATGGAAATGTTACTCAGCTAGAGACAGCTTGTGAGGGTGGGAGGCGAATGTGCAGAGGACCTGGCCCTAGATTGACCATAGAATTGTCACAGAATTCACTCTTTCCCAAACTATATGTACACATTGGCGATGCATAGGGGGTGCACATGGATGCATGTGCATCCCCTGAGATTGGCCATGCACCCCCTGGAAACGCCAGCTGTGAAACCGCAAGTTCCGGCAGAAGTGCACTTCCGGTTTCGCCACTGTTGGTTCCGCGCTCGGTGACCGGCCGCAGGGGGACCCCCCATTGGTGATTTGGTGCCCCCCCCCAGACTTGGGAGGCACCAGTCACCCATGTGTGTACATACACACAGGTCAGCACATTCACTTAAACTCCTATAATTTCAAAGAGCTCTTTCTGCCTCAGGCTGGGAAAGGATGAATTTAGAGCTTGTTTTATAGTCTTCTGGAGAAGTTGAGTGACTACAGCAAGGTAGTCCATAAGGGCCAAGCAGATAGATCTCTCCCTTCTCTCTTGGCAGATCTTCCCTTCTTGCTTTCATAGAAACATAGAAAGGGTTGGAAGGGACCTCAGGAGGTCATCTAGTCCAGCCCCCGTTTAAAGGAGGACCATCTCCAACTAGATCATCCCAGCCAAGATTTTGTATACCTGGGACTTAAAAACCTCCAAGATTGGAGATTCCACAACCTTTCTGGGTAACCTGTTCCAGTGCTTTCCTACCCTTGTGAGAAAATGTTTCTTAATATTTAACCTAAACTTCCCTTGCTGCAACTTGAGGTCATTGCTCCTTGTTCTGTCATCTGCCAGCTCTGACAGCAGTCTAGCTCCATCGTCTCTGGAACCACTTTCAGGTAGTTGATGGCTATATTAAATCCCCCTCAGTTTTTTCTTCTCCAGACTCAGTAAGACTTTCTTTATTCTGGTTAGGCTTCAAGGTGTTTCCTAGAGTGGTGTTTGCCACCCACCTTGCAAACATAAGCAACTCTTTGTCCACCACTTGCAGGACCTGGGCTGATGGGTTGAAGAAAACTTAGTAGGTGGATTTTGTAGGATATACTTCAGCTGTGACTAACTCATAAAGCAGGTATGAAGGTCTGGTTCAGCCACTTGCTTCACAGGTGAAATCCCATAGCTGGCTGTTTCCAGTAGCTAGGCACCTTAGTTACTGTACTTTTCAGTGGTTATCTGCACAGGCATTAACTTGTTTAAAAAAAATCAAAGCTGACCTTCTTTCCATCCCTCATATCATAGGAGCCTCTGATCACAGGCTTGCTCTTTTCAAGGTTTGCCATATCTTTCTCTCCCTTTTCTTTCCCGGAGTCTGTGAACCCTTTCAGCTTTCCTCATTTGCCTGTATCTTCCTTCAGCTTCCCACATGTCCCTGTTCTCCTATTTGACTCTTGGCCCACAAGAGGCTTGGGGCTGCTCCCTAAAGCTTTCTGGCATTTCTGAGTCAGCAACGGGGGACTTCCAGCACCCAACACACACTATCACTACAAGCCCATGCTGCACTGAGTGCAAAGTGGGAAGCTGGAAGAGAAGCCAAGAAAAATAAAGGTAGCTGGCCAAGGAGATAAGGGAACAGGAAGGATCATCTGCTAGCTTCTTGGCTGTCCACAAACCTGGGTGTTTTGGCAGTCTCCAGAAAACAAAAATTTACCCCCCCCCCCCTCTGGAAAAAGGCCACACACACACCACTGCCCCTAGAAAAAGGTCAGCCCCCACCCCATATGGGTAACAGGCAGCAAGAACCAGAGCCCTTGCCAAATATCTAGTTAGGCAAGACTTACTATAGAAAACTATCCTATAGGAGCAAAGAAACAGAGTAGGTGATCTCTGCAGCCCTTATAGTTTGTTAGGCCTTCTTAAGGTAAAGGGAGGTATGTAGGCATATTAGCCTAAGTCAGGCAGAAGGTAAGGAAGAGATGCACCTTATAGATTGAATTGAATCAGAGATGCATAAGCTTTCATAAGCAACAGCTCACTTCAGATGCTGTCAGTGAGCTGTTATTCACAAATGCTTATACATTGCTGTTTCAGTTAGTCTGGAAGGTACACCTCTCCCCTGCTTTATGGTTATTATCTAGAGTAGCACCTCTGTCTTCTAGACATCACTTCCATGCTTATGCAGGCAGACCTTTGAGCTTCCACAGACCTTATTACAGACTGGTTCATGGCATCTAAATTGCTGATTAGTTCTCTACATTCATGCTAATTTTTCTGGCTAGTGTACTCCTACCCTGTGTCCTGCTTCACTGCATGTGTTGTTTGTTCAGTGGTAACAGCCTGCTGCATAAATTATCTAAATTCCCCAGCAAATGGTTATCCAGGTCTAAAAGAAATCCCAGAGGTACCACAATAATTTTTCACAAGGCGCGATTTATATAGCAATTGTGTATTTTGGCTTCCTGCTCATTATGTCAAGGCAATCAAATTTTATGAAACCTCTTTACATTATGCATGCCATATCATGAAGAGTCGATCATTAAAGCTGAATTCTAAGGATTTTTGGGAAAAATTGGGATTTTTCTCTGTTTGAATTTTTAGGGGGTATAAAAAAAGTTCCAAAAATGTCAACTTGTTTTTTTCCCATTGATTTGTTGAAGGAGTCATTGGGTTTCTCACAGTGCACAGGCTGCTAATATCTACCTTAAATGGAGGGATGGGTGTTGTTGATTCTTTAACGAAGATCTCCTTCCTCAAAAACTGTTAGTCATGGGAACTTAAATATGGATCCCAGAAAAAGTAAAACAAGGATTGGAACATGAAAGCTGGTCTACACATGAAGTGGCACTTTTAATTCCCCATTTTTCTTACTGTACAGCAAGTCTGTTTACGGACCCACTCATTTCAGAGTATCAGCATCCCACTTTGGGTTAGACCAAATAACTTACCTATTAAAATATGTAGTTTACCTACTGAATGCAAATCAAAGTAGGATACTTAGTTTAAAATAAGTCCACGCAGACTTGCACTACAATAACAGAAGATGTGAACTGAAAATGATTTCAACGTATAAATGTGGCCCAAATAACAATCCCTTCCCTCCAAATTGTTTAAGGTTCTCTCTTGGCCCCTCTAGCAACATTAGTTCACAAGCTTTTTGGACGTTACAGAACCTTAGGCTGAATACAAATTTAATTTCTAAAGAGATAGCTAAGCAGGAAAAAAAATCCCAAACCCTCCCTGGCTGCCTTTATATGCGAGAGGAGCAAGCACTTATCTCCTCCTCCCAATGCTTATGAAGAATCACCATACAAAACTGCAATTGCATGTTGTAGCTCTTTGTTCCCCTCCAGGGGACGGAAGACAGTAAGCTTTATCACTAGCTTTGGACTAACAGAGCTTAGTCTTTAGAGCAAGTAATAGAGGTTCATACTTTTCCACACTGAGTTTCTGAGCTCAGTCTCTGCGGCCAAGAATCTGTTTTGGGTATCGCATTGTATTCCCACACTGGTATGAAAGCAGACCCTTGGAGAGGCATGAAGACCATGAAAAGTTAAAATGTTATAATCACAGATTTAAATAGCCCAGAGAGAGGCAACTGGAGCATCAGGAAAAATCAGAATAAAGACAGGATATAGAGCAACAACCAATACTAAGGGGAAAAATTAAAATGATTTTCTACAAATAATATATCTTAAAATGTTGCTATATAAGCTGTGGGTTCTGAAGAGCAAGGCTCCTGCCCTTTGAATGGACTGGGGTGCATGCAGATACATCTTTGAAAAATCCTCCCCCGCCAAGTCCAGGTCTTCTTTAGGGCTAAGTACAGACAGTCAAAAAGACTGGGGCAGAACTGATTCAATCTTCACAGGTTAGATGTAGATGGAACCAAGAAGCAAGTGAACAGACATTCATTTTGATTTTGGAAATGCCACACATCTGCAGTGGCCCAGGCCAGAAGCCAGGGGGAACCAGAGCCTGCCTCCCACCTCTGCTGGAGCAGATGGCTTGAATCTGGAGGAAAGCTGAACGCTGAATTGATTCAATCTTTGCAGGCGAGTCTAAACTGTGTAGACTGAACTGCCAAGTAAGTGAACAGACATTCACTTTTGATTCCAGAAATGCAGCCACAGGCCTGCAGTGGCCCAGGCCAGAAGTTGGGGGGTGCTAGAGCATGTTTCCCTGCTCAGCTGGAGCAGACAGCTTGGGCCAAAGCTAGCCCGATCACCCTGCAGGGAACTGGGGGTTTGCAGAGGAGTTACAAAGCATCCTGTCGAGGAACTGTGAGTTAACTTGCATGTGGAGGGGATCCGGGACAGAAGGTCAATAAACCAATGTAACCTAAATCAGTTAAGTCTGATACTAGATCTATCTAGGTATATCTTGAACTAGTTTAATCCATTTAAAAAGTGGTTTATGTGCACTGAACTTCTGTTGTGTTACAGATCTGAACCTGTTTCCAATCTCTTATATCAGTTTGTGTGTCATTTCTGTCCGTAGCCAGGGAGGCAGGTGAAGAAAAAGAGCTTTTTGTGGAAGACTCATTAAAATATTGGCAGCATCTCATTGGTCTAGGTTTGCTTAACAGACTGTAAGTGACAGTGCAGTTATTTAAAACCCTAATATACCTGCCTTTGTCACAGTTGTATTTTTTAGTCTTGTGCTTTTTCTCTAGTAGCTTGAGAAATATTTATCCCGGTCATCCATATCTGAAAATGACATAAGAGGAGAAAACAAGAGGAAGGAAATATATGGGCATGATAGGATGTCTTCTGTAGGGGCAAAGTGGGTAAGCATTTGTAAGAATTTCTGTGACTCTTTAGACTTGCTGTCTTTTTAAAGAGCCATGTTCAGTCTCCATCTAAAAGCTGAATGATCTGGTTGAAAACTGTAGGTCTTCGTTAATATGACTTTAGACATGCACAGACTGATCACTGCTTTCAAGAATGAGGTGCTAGAAAGCATCATTAGTATTTATGAAGAGCTTTACTCTCCTCTTAGGCTTTACCTATATTGCAAAGCAGCAGTTCGTTTTAAACCGTGTTCTAGTAGAAATTAGTATGGATAAGAACAAAACCTTTGTTGCTGTCTGTGTTTAAACCTTAAATAATACTTTGCACTTTATCACTTAAGGATTTTTCTGTACAACTAATGTAAACATGCTAAAATAGGATTACAAATAAAGGGCTGTTTTGGCACTATCATTCCTAATCCTATTTTAGCATGTTAAATACTGTGACTGTAAACCATTACAAGTCCTCATAAAAGTGCTAAAGAAATTCAGTATTAACTTCTGCAGGCCACTGCATTTCTTCTGACGTGAACTTCACAAAGTCTTTGCACTGAGGCTTGTTAAGCAAATCAAGCAGTTGAGAGGCCTATTTAACTGACCCAGCACTAGCTTTTCTTCCTCTCAGTAGATGTGCCAGGCAGTTAATATGAGCTCCAGATTTCAGACATATTTCGATAGGGGGTTTTTGTTTCCTGTGATGGGAGCTAGCAACAAAGTTGAATCTGGTCTCAAGACTTCATTATGCTCAGAAAGGGGGTCAAGCTGAGTAACAGCTCAATTTATTACAAAGCGTGAGGTTTTCAGGGGGTGTCAGAGGCCACTGATCCACTAGTAGGCTTTAAAGTAAATGCAGTTAGAAGGATAGAACAGATTTTATTGTAAATTTTGTGATTGCTAGCCTTCTAATCTTTTCTTGTTTCTTCGTGAATGTAGTATGAAGACAAGATATCAAATAAAAGATATCAAATTCACCCAAGGAATCTTGTCTCCATATGAAGACAAGTGCATCTTTTAAACATATGGATTAAATGGGAAATGTGGGTTCCTTTGATGTTAGAAGTTAGACACAATGCAAAGAAGCCAAAATTTCAGTAAATGTGCCCTACTTCCAGCTCTCAACGAAATCTGTGCAGCATCAGGGATGTCCCAACTGAGAGGTATACACACACACACACCTGCAGGTTGGATCCTGCCCACAGTCATGTCATCCAGGGCTTCTGGAGGGGCCAGGATTTAGGCAGTGGGGCATATGGTAGTGGTGATAACCCCCAAGGCTTCCTGAGCTAACACAACAGCTCAGGGAGCTATGTGGGTTGGTACCACTGTCACTCACCCTGATGGTGAAACCTGAGGTACAGACCCTATCAGGGACTCATTTGGTACCAGAGGTGGGTCAGAATCTGGCCAATAAGGCCAAGTGCAATTGCCACCCCTGTCCTAAGCTTTTCCCAGACAACTCCAAGACAATATGCCACTGCCAAGTAACCAAACTAGAAAACACATTTCAGCTGGCATGCAAACATCTTTATCAAGCATTCTGCTTCATTTCAGAACTCCCACATCAACTGCCTGAGCAAGCACCACTGCATTTGAATTTGGGCAAGATTTACTCAGGCCAGATATACAAGTATATTAAGAAAGTTGGGAGAAATATTTCAGAGGTTTCCAAAACTTTCTGTAGAATTCTAGAGGAAGGAAAAAAAGAATTATTTAAAAACAAACAAACCCTCACAACCTACATTTAGCACCACATCTCAACAGGTTTGAAGAGTTATGGAACTGCCTAAAGAACATGGGCACCTGGTGCCTCCCGAGTGTGGGGGGAGGCACCAGATCGCTGACGGGGTGGGGGTGGGGGTTTCCGGCGGCCGATCGCCGATGGGGGGAGGAGTGGGGGGTCCCCTGGAGGCCAATTGCCAAGCCAGCGGCAAAACCAGAAGTACACTTCCAGTAGCACTTCCAGTTTCATGGCTGAGTTTCCAGGAGGTGCACAGCCGATCTCAGGGGTGCACTCCCTATGCGTCGCTGATGCTAAGGAACCTGAAAAATCCAAAGGGTATATTTCTTGATTTCTCTGCCAAAAAGTGGTGCAAGCCCCGTGCTGGAGAAGAGGCTGAAAGAATCATTCTACTCCAAACTCTCATTTTTATCCCCTTTGTTCAGAGCAGCTGTAATTTCACTAGCCTACAGAGAAACCATGTTGTCTGTGGTTCAATTAACTCATTAATTCTGAGCAAAA